>NW_024080817.1:947997-1176002 GCF_003009895.1 Hyaena hyaena | reverse complement strand
ATCAAGAAGATGTGGTTTATCTATACCATGGAATACTACATGGCAATGAGAAACAATGAAATCTGGCCATGTGTAGCAACATGGATGGACCTTGAGGGTGTTATGCTGAGCGAAATAAGTCAGGCAGAGAAGGACAAATATCATATGTTTGCACGTATAGGAGGATTAGGAGGAACTTAACTGAGGAACAAGGGGGAGAAGAAGGGGAGAAATGGTGGGGGAGGGGGAGAGAGGCAAACCATGAGAGACTCTTGAATGCTGACAACAACTGAGGACTGATGGATGTGGGGGGGAGGGGGGAGAGGCAGGAGGGGGCGTTTGTGGGGATGAGCACTGGGTGTTATGTGGAAACCAACTTGACAATAAACTATTTAAAAAAAAACAAAGTTCTCTCCGTTTAGCTAGATTTCAAGCCCCAGTATCTTCCTGGTAACAGTATGTGTGCCCAAGGGGTCTACAGCTTCAAGGGACTTTGCTAAAACTCAGATGGCAAAAGGTGGGGACTAAGGATTCAGAAGATGGAGGGGCTGGAATGGAGACCCCTCTCTCTCTAGAAGGCCCTTCTGAGTGAGTGCCTGGGCCTCAGCTCCCTTTTTCTCTCACAGATACTCATTCTCTCTGCCTTGACCTCACTGTCAAATCTCAGTCGGGACCTGGACATCCTTGGTATAAAGTGCAGGGCTCAGTGGATAAAAAGCCTGTCTTTCAGTATGACAGTGACAGCAGCAAGGTGAAACCTTCGGGTCTTCTGGGGGACAAGGTAAATGCCACCAAAGCATGGACAGAATTGACCCAGACTCTGGAAGAGGTCGGGCAAGAGCTCAGAATGATCGTGTCTGACGTCAAACTGGAGAACAGCATGACCAGGGGTGAGTAGAAGACGGGGTTGGGGAGATGGGGATAGTCAGCAAGAGAGGGGGAGCCAGCAGGTGCAGGGAAAGGGGCTCGGGTACAAGAACTGAACATTGGTCCCACCTAAGAGCCACGGTGGCCCTACTGGGAGATCATGGAGCTCAAAGAGTCCAAGCTGAGGGGCATGTGGGTGGCTCAGTCGGTTAAGGGTCTGACTTTGGCTCAGGTCATGATGTCACTTCATGGTTCATGAGTTCAAGCCTCATGTTGGGCTCTGGGCTAACAGTCCAGAGCCTGCTTTGGATTCTGTCTCCGTCTCTCTCTATGCCGCTCTCCTGCTCATGTTCTATGTTCTCCCTCTCTCTCTCTGTCTCTCTCTTTATCAAAAAGAAATAAATAAAAATTAAATAAATAAATAAATATGTCCAAGGTGAGACTTTGCGTGTGGATTGCAGGTCCTCCCACCCTGCACGTCCAGCTGTGTTGTCAGTGTGAAGGAGAACAAGGCACCGCTGCGTCCTGGCATTTCAACATCAACGGACAGCCAGCCCTCCTCTTTGATGCGATGAACAGGACCTGGACAGTCATAAATCCTGAAGCCAGAGCCATCAAGGAGGAGTGGGAGAACAAGGGACTGGCAAACAATTTCAGGAGGATCTCCATGGGAGACTGCCATCACTGGCTTAGGGAATTCTTAGACCACTGGCAGAAAGTGCTGGAACCCTCAGGTAAGGGAGCAGCGGGGACGAGGATGTAGTAACTCTCTTCACAGGTCTAGTGCCTTCCCTGGGTGGGTAGCAGTATGTGTGTGCAGTTAAGGATGGGATGGATCAATCCGCTGACTGACCTCTTGCTGGCCTGGGGAGTCCGTGATTGCCACAGGACCTCCACCACCCTCCGTTCCCTGCTACCTCCCTCTGCACAGGGGCCCCCTTCCCCGCTAACCGATGACCCAGTCACCCTGCACTGCTAGGTGGGTCCCACGTCTGCCTGCATCATTGTGCTTGAGCCTTCTCTCTTCTTGCCCTGTTTTACTTATTCTTTATCCAGGGCAAATGTCACTTCTTCTGAAGCCTTTACCACCTCCCCCCCCCGGACTAGGCACCCCCAATTCTGTCCCCTCAAAAAGTTTTGTCCACAGAGAAGGTGCCAAAGTGTCTGATAACCAGATGGACGTCAGCTGCCTCCCTCAGTAAAAACATCAGCTCCATGAGGACAGGACGCACCCCCCTGTCCATCTTTAGACCCCAGGACCTGATAGACTGGCTGCCACATAATGAATCAACAAATTGGGGGGTGACATGAGGAAAGTAGGTGCTCAGGAAGGTATTTTATTTTTTATTGAAGTGTAATTAATATACACTGTATGTTATTGTACAGATGTTCTATACATTGTCAACAGTTCTATACATTTCTCAGTGCTCATATGAATAAGTGGACTCTTAAAACTCTTTATCTATTTCACCTATCCCACCACCCCCCCACCTAGCAAGCAGCCCCTCTGGAAATCATCAGGAAGGTATTTTTTCTGGTTTGACAGGGCTTTCACTTTTGTTTATTTTAGTACCACCAGTAAATGTTCCAGAAGCTGACCAGTCTTCATCCACGCTGTCACTTGCATGGATCATCCTAGGAGTGATTTTCATCAGCCTAATCATAATTGTCATCTGCATCAGCATCTATAGAAAATTGAGTAAGTGTATTGCAAGCTGGCCTCTGGCTATGGGGCTGGATGAAGTCTGGCAAGGACTTGGGGGAGGTGAGCCACGGGTCTCACTCAAGCCCCGTCCACGGATCCATCGCTACACAGAAATGATGCATTTCTCAGTGTGGAACACGCACCCCCTCACTAGGGCTGGGGGTAGGTTAGGATGGCGGAGACTGGGATAGGCCGACCAGTGGTGCAAGCAATGAGGTGAGGGGGGGGCAAACCAGTATCTACTCCTGAGGGGGGGCAGGGTCTAAGATCCACGTGTGGGGTGGGGGTTACCTTGTTGCAACCTAACCCAGGGTTCCCGCAGACCTTTGATGGAAAATAAAAAAAAAAAAACTTTGGTTTCTGAGGATAGCACGATGTACTCAATAATTTTTGTAATGTTCTGATAGCTGTTCCATTATCAGATGTTTCTTCTCTGGATCATGAGAGAGCAACAATATTAGACCAACCCTTGGTGGCAAAAAGAAAAAACCACATTAATGACAATCTAATATATGATCTTTTAGCCCTTCCTTTGCACTCTTTCCATCACGTGTGTCAAGTGGAATGGCATGGCTGCTGGCATTTTTATTTATTTATTTTTAATTCAGTTGAGAGGAAAATGAACTAGGAATATATTTGTTTTGGTTTAACTTGTGTTTGATTAACTTTGTGTTCACACTCGCTTCTGTGTGCAGATAAGTTAATGCTAAGCAGAAGCCACAGGTCCACTGTGCTGCCTTCCTCAGGGGCACATGGGAGAAGAATATGGCACAAACAAGTCAGCTGCAAGAAAGAGGGAGCAGGGGGTGACAGCTCGGAGAGACTGTCACCCTGAACACCTCCGCATTCCCATACTTATTGGAGAAGTGACAATCAATCAATAGAAGACTTCAAGATTGTTTTGGTATTTATGAGAAAAGCAACATGCTTAGGCATGAACTTAAGTGTTAATCAGGCATAATCAATGAGCCTTATCAGATCCAGTTATCTCTGAGGACACTGAGGAGTCAACAACACAAAAGAAGCTGGCAGCGGTCCATCCTGAGGGGCGGGCGTTCCCATCTGTTTGGCTGTTTTCCCAAGGACACGTCACAATGTGTATTTTTCTTAGAGCTATATTCATCATTTATTAATCATTTTATAGTTTTGTACACTGCTTTTCTCCAAAGCTCTATTTTAAGTGTCACATTGTTCTGAGGGGTGGTCACAGTAGAGTGGCAAAGTGACATGTGAATTAACTTACCTGTTTACATGTTAATATGTCCTATGGTGCCTGACTTAGTTCCAAGGATAAATAATAGTCTAATGTATTTAGAAATAAAACATTATATGAAAATTGATAAGGAGTGGCACCTGGGTGGCTCAGTCAGTTGAACATCTGACTTTGGCTCAGGTCATGATGTCACAAATCATGGGTTCAAGCCCCATGTCAGGCTTTGCTCTGAGAGCACAGAGCCTGCTTCAGGCTCTCTGCCTCTTCTCTCTACCCCTTCCCCCTTGCATTCTCTCTCTCTCTCCCTCTCTGTCTCTCTCTCTTTCTCTCTCTCTCTCTCTGAAAAATAAACATTTTAAAAAAGAAATCCATAAGGAATAAACTGCTACACAAAACATGGATGATTCCCATGAATAGGAAGCTAAGAAGAAAATGTCAGACACAGAAGAATATATATTGTAGGACTCTACATAAATTTCAAAATAGACAAAACTGATATTTGGTAATAGAAGTCAGAATAGTGGATACTGATTGAGAAATGTTCTCTAACTTGATCTGACAGGTGATTATGGACGTGCATTTCACTTTTAAAAGTACATCAAGACAGAGGCGCCTGGGTGGCTCAGTCGGTTGAGTGCCCAACTTCAGCTCTGGTCATGATCTCATGGTTTGTGAGTTCAAACCTCTCATCAGGCTCTGTGCTGACAGCTGAGAGCCTGAAGCCTGCTTCCTATTCTGTGTCTCCCTCTCTCTCTCTGCCCCTTCCCTGCTCATGTTCTGTCTGTCTGTCTCTCTCTCAAAAATAAATAAACACTAAAAAAATATTTTTAAAAAGTACATCAAGCTGATCCTAAAGATTTATATACTTTATTGTATAGGAATATTACATTTAAACAAAAAAACATTTTTTAAAAAAGTTTTTTAAAAAAATTAAGTATTTGTTTCAGTTTTCGTTAATGTCTTGATAAACTGGTGGTTCTCTTGTCAATAATATCTTCAATTGTGAATTAAATTATAAATACATGAGACATTTTTTATGAGAATCAGATATTTATACAGTAAGAGACATTGAGATGGAGAGAACTATTACATGCCAGACAGCACCAGACTCTACTAGCTAGTCGTCTCCCTCCATCAGTGCCCTGGCCTTAAGAACTCATTTCTTCCTCCTCTTGTTGTTATCATCTTTATACCTATACCTTCCTCTCCAGGTTGACCCAGACAGACCTCACGCATTGAGGTATAGCAGTTTAAAAACATCGGCAGCTTGAGGTTAAAGTCACAGTTCATGCGGCTCTCTGTGGACTCCAAAGATTCTAATGACCAAAATAAACCACTCCATATATGATCCAATGAGGAGCAATGTTACTGATGTGGGGAATGATTCAACTCTTTCAGTTGTTCAAGAGAATAGCAGGGTTCCGCCTGCTGTGTTCTAAGTCTGGGCCCTGCAGTGAAGAGTAAGCTTACCGAATAATAGTGTCCAGATGTGCATGGCACATATAAGCAATCAGACAGGGGCCACTGTCCAGAAAGGGCCCCTGTTGTGACTAGGACAGCAGCAGGAACCCAGGGTATTTGTATACCAAGACTTGAAATGGGGGCGGCAGCCTGGTGGGTCCAGATGATCTCTTTTCACAGGGCAGGGGATGCCAGGCACGGAGCTGCAGGCATGGGGATCCGGCGGTAACCCCTGGTGGGAGGCACCTGAGAAGGATGCATCTGCCTCCACCAAGCAGGCTGGGCTTTCGGCTGCATTCCCCGCAGCAAAGGGGGTTGGTGAGCAGGGGGGAAGGCAGAAGACCAGGTTTAGAAACTAGGTCTTAAGAATAGAATTTAAAGTAGGCTCGGCCTCCATGGATACTTGGGGTTGAACTCAGCCACCTGAGCCTGCTGTTGAAGCGCTACATGCCTGGACAGGGACAGGGCAGGGTTCAACTGAAGAATCTCAGTGCCCAAGGAGAGCTGAGGGGAGGTGGGAGGCGGGGCAGACTGAGGTAAGGGTGTGTGAGAGATGAGGAGTAAAAGAATGGACCCTCCCATACCTCCTCCACCTGTGGAAAGAGCTCCCCAATGTGCCTCACCGGTTTTCCCGTCAGAGGGAGGATCAGCACTTGAGAAAACGGAGAACTCTGTGTGCCCATGACACATTCCTAGTTTGTTGTCTTTGGCATTTCTCGACATTGCTTTTGCTGATGTGACAGAGGAGGGAGGTGATTGGCAGAAACTAAATGGAGAGAAGAGCTGATGAGAAGTGCCTTAAATTAGGAGACACTAGGCAAGGGGCAGACCCAAGATAATCTGACCCAGAATCTAACATAAATACTTCTTTTTCCTCTGAAACCCAGAGACAGTTCCAGAGCAGGAAGCAAGACTCAGCTCTCTGGAGCTCCTTAGTGTCTGACCATGGCTGCTTCGCTGCCCTTTCATTTCTGCTCTGACACCAGACCGAGAACGTGAAGAAATCAAGGGTGCCTGGGTGACTCTGTTCATTGGGCATTTGACTCTTGATTTCAGCTCAGATCATGATCTCGGGATTTGTGAGATAGATTTGTGTGGCTCTGCACTAACAATGGGAAGTCCTAGCATTTCTTCATGCTCATCAATCATTTCAAGGATTTGTGGATTTCAGGATAAAAACCCTCCCTAATGTCCAATCCCAGGTAAAGCCTCTTTTTGCTGATAGTCCACCCTAAACATGGACACACCTGTATTTCTCCATTGAAGGTTGTATTCAAGAATGTTCACGATAGTTTGATCTGCTGGGAGCCGAAACTGGTATCTCTTTCTGCTGCTACTGGCTTATGTTGGAAATGAGGTTGCTGATATTGACCAGGCCTCACAATATTCCATATCAGACCGATATTCCCCACACAGATTACTCATAAGGAAAAGCATATTCCTGCCTTTACAAAAGAGATTTTAGATAAAAGCTCTGTGGATGATTGTCAAAAGTCTCTTCCTATGGGCCTTGCATATCAAAGACAATTGAGCCTGGCCCCGAGACAAAGAGCCTAATTTAGAGTTAAGGAATAAATGGGGGCAGAATTTCAGTCAACACTTACATCTCCAAGGCATACTTTCTGCAAACACCCTCCCCTACTGGCAGCTGGGATGAGGATAGATAAGAGTAGTTAACACCTAACCCAAAAGCAAAAGGTTAACACATTTAGGACCCCCATGGTGTTCACACATTCAGCATCAAATAGGTTTCCACAAACAAACCAGTTCATAAACATTCATCCTCTTGAGAGCCAGACGGAATGACTCCTAGCTTATCTATATACAACTTGACCTATATATTATCCTGTTTTTCACTAAAGAGCATCCTGTTATTTCCTTGGTTGTAAATTCACTATGACTGGGATAACTGCAGAATATCAAAAACTTGTTATCGCAAAAGGCCTCCCATTGTAGAAATTCCTTTCTCTGACTTATGTTGTTGCTGAACCTTTAAATAAAGGCACCAAAACCGACAGGACAGAGATGCCTGCCTGGTGATCAGAAAGGATCTCGGGGCTCTCTCCCTCTCTCTATCTCTCTCTCCCTCTCTCTCTCTCTCTCTCTCTCTCTCTCTCTCTCTCTCTCGCCGACACAGTCCATACTTCAGGGACCCCTGGACCTGCTGGAGCCGGCCTCCGACATTGATCCATAATAGCCCCCGAATGTGAAATAACAAATTCTCATCAGGAGATGAATGGATACATAAGCTATAGTACTGTGCAACTAAATATCTACCGTATTAAAAAGAAAAAATTACTGTGACCTGTAACTCCTGGATGAATCTGACAGACTATATATGAAGTTCAAGAACGGACAAAAGTCGTCATGGTAGCACAAGTTAGAATATTTGCTCTAACAGTAGAATTGCCTCAACCTAAATACCCACGGATACGTGAATGGATAGAAAGATGTGATATAGACAAGCTGCAGGTGGGCGGGGGCCAGAACAGCAGTTGAGAACGAAGCTGCAGGCCCCGAGCGCGTGGCTGGGCTTGCTGGGCTCACAGGCTGAGTACATGGCGGTGGCCCCTGCGTCCTCACCCCGCACCAGGACAACCTGCACCTGCACGTCGCTGTGGACAGGACCGCCACCTTCCTAGACATTCTGGCACGCAGTATGACCCGGACGATGGCCCAGACAACCAGTATTACTGGCTGCTGGAGCCCTTCAGGGATAAGGAGGCCCCCACTGGGCCTGTGACCTGCTCCGAGAAGTGTGTCTCCCGGAGACCCCGCAAACCAATGACTTCTGGTGCTGGGGCGAGGGGGGGGGCGTCCGGGTCCCGAAGTTTTCCCTTGAAGCAGCCAGCACCTGGCTGCTGTGGGCCGAAGGCGTGTCCTGTTCACATCCTGGCCTGGCTGCCCGAACCCACCCAACCCACTCACCGTAAGGGCTCCCTCTCTACCCCAAAGGCCTGGGCTTACGGAATGGGCTGTCTACGGCAATGGGCTGTAGCCGCTTCCTCCCCGGCCAGAGTGATTGCAGTCAGGCCAGGTGCGCAGGGGGGTTAAGGGGTGGGGAAGGCAGGTAGGCTAGTTTGTTTCTTGGCTCTGTCACTGCCCCTGGATTTTGAATTGGGGAAAGGGGAGGTAGAGGACTATCCTAAAGCTTAATGAAGATATTCTCTTCTCTGTTCCTTATACTATACTGTGGTAGGAACCCTTCCCTAAGAAGAAAGAAAAAAATTGAAAAAGAGAGAAGACTTCAAGGTCACCTGGATAGGAGTCCAGCTGCCTACATCCCCCATGTTCCTGTAAACTGAAACAACTTAATCAGACTGCATGTTTATGTGTATTACCATATATGGGAGACAAAGGAATAGAAAATGCAAAGAAAAACCTATGCCATATGATGTGGGCCACTCAGTTCTTTTGGGTACGAACCCAACTGAGCGGTGCCGGCAAAATAAGGTTGCTTCCTGGAAAGAAAAGTCTCGGTGTCACGACTCTCTGAGTGAGAATCCTGCAACAATACGAAATACACTAAATGCCCCGACACCCCCTACCCCAGTAAGGAGGATTTTTACTCCTTACTGTTATAGTTCTAACTTACTGACTACATGACTGAGTGGTTTGAATTGTTTTTAGTTCAAGTTATTGGTAAAAACTAGGTTTAAAAAAATGAACTACTAATTAAAGTGAGCAGTCCTAATTAATTCATCATGAAACTTAGATCTTTTTCCCAGAGTTGGGGTATCACTTCCAAAACATAGCTATGCATGTAGGGAAAATTGGTGGAAAGTCCTGACACTGTGGAAAAATAGCATGTGCCTTTGCCTCTTTATGCATGCTGGGCTACTGTGGCCAAGAGTGAAGCAGTATGTTTCCAATTTTTTCAAAGATTAAGAAAGCAAATTCTTGATTTTTTTTTTTAACAAAAAAGATGCTTATTCAATGTAAAATGCCACTGTGTTGTGAAACCTCAGACAGACAGACATGGCAAGCATTTCCTCCAAGGTTGCTAACATTGTTTTATGGTAGCTTCACATTATGGTAGAATTTAATATGCCTTGGGGGCAGTTTGAACAGCTCATAATGCCATTCAATTTAAAACTAAATCCCAGATATGCAAATGATGATTTTCTTAGAAGAATGTTGACAAAATGGGTTTTTAAATAGCACAGTAATGAACGTGGTTATCAATCACATACCTACCTGTTCTGAATTATAGCAAAAAGTTGATGAGCTTATAAAATTATTGATAGTGATATATACGCTATAATAGAACCTAGAATGCATTAAGCCTGCAAAAAACCCGTTCTGGCAATAGAACAGTAAGAACGGAGGAATTGATTTTCCAAACTTTATTACGAAATGTTTTAAAGTCCTCAAGTACAAACAAGCTGAATGAAAAAAGAAACAAACCCTCAGGTGCTTTTCAAAAGAATAACTGAAATTGTTGCAAGCCCAAACAGCAATATGGTATCTCTCTAATTTAATTCAGTAAGGACAGTAAAACTTTTGAATCACTAATGAATTCTGAGTAAATTAATGGTGAAAACAGAACTTGTTTTAGCCACTAAGGAAAGAATATTCTTAGTATAAAGACAAAATGTGATGCGGCAAAACCTGGCACCTCTGTGCATAAACGACTGACTTCATGTGCTGCTATTGCATTTTCACATATTCCTGCAATATAGGCTGTATTTTAGAGACGACTGTGGGGAAAATGCAATCCCCTCCATCACTGGGATGGAGTACAGACACTTTTTTGGAACTGTTACAGCAAGCCCAGCAAATGAACACCCATGACATACAAAACTTAAAGACATTAAGGTCTCAAAAGATGACTACAAAGAACAGCCTGGACATTCCTGGTCAATGGGACAAACAGTGGAGCTGACAGACAGATGAATATGTGGAAAAGGAAGGGTGAGGGAGTGACCAACAGAGGTGCTTTGCTGGAAGTTTCTCTCTGGGAGCCAGTCAGTGACGAACAGGCAATTCCCACATGCTGTCCTTTTTCAGTCACAGCCCCCAGAGCCCCACCCCATCCCATCATTCCTTGCCACCAAGCCAATACTCACCCACTTCAGCACAAGCGTGTGAAGTAAGGTAATGTACTTGTCTGTATATTACAGATGAGCAATCTGGGGTTAGAGTAGGTGGCTTGCCCCCAGGTCACACAGCTAGTAAGTGTGGGCACTAGTATTGTTGTTGATGCCCTTAAGGCTGTACTTTATCAGGCTGAGTTGCATGATAGATATTGTGGCAGTTTTTAAATATTTGAATGACTGTCACTTGGGAGAAGGTACCGATTGCTTTGAGAGACCCCAGAAAATGAACTAGGGAACATACTTGGAAGCTACAAACAGATGATAACTGAATATAAGGAAAAACATTCTAATGAATATAGTAAGAGTTGCCCAAAGTTGGAATAGCTGTAATGTGTGAAGGAGGCTACACCCCCAACCACTATAACATGGGGATCGTAATGGTAAACGCTGCGTAAGGTTGTTGTAAGTCAGTAAGTCTGTGTTTGTGCAGAATTCTGGGCGGTTCCTGGCAATCCTAACACAACATTCTTATAAATGTGTCTTTTTTACAAATTTTTTAAATGTTTGTTTATTTTATATAGAACACAAGAGGGGGAGGAAAAGAGAGAGAGAGAGAGAGAGACAGAATCTGAAACAGGCTCCAGGCTCTGAGCTGTTAGCACAGAGCCCAACGCAGAGCTTGAACTCACAGACCATGAGATCATGACTTGAGCTGAAGTCAATGATCCAACTGACTGAGCCACCCAGGCACCCTGAGTGGTTTTTTTTTTTTTTTCTTAACCCTGAGTGTTTCTTAAATTTAAAATAAAAGTCAAGGGGCACCTGGGTGGCTCAGTTGGTTAAGTGTCTGACTCTTGATCTCAGGATCGTGAGTTCAAGCCCTATGTTGGGCTCCGTGCAGGGTGTGGAACCTACTTAGAAAAAAAAAATCAATAGAAATGTCTAAGCCAATGCTGGGCATTGCCTTAAACAATGTAGAAGACAACTTCTCAGGATTTTCACCAGCTCCCTACCACTCCCTATTTCTCACTCCATCCTCAGTGGGAGAGGGAAAGCAGTGCCCAAAGCCACGTTTGTACCTCATAATCTCGGCACCTCAGTAACTGCACCTGGGGAGGGAGACACAGGACCAAACTGGACTCAACAGAATCTCTCTCCTGGTAATGGAGAAAATAAAGGAAAATTCCCTGAGGTCATATAGGTCATAATGGCCAACTGCCCAAACTGCCCAGGTGAGGTGTTCCCCACACCCACTTCCTTTCCCTACTTCTGCATAGTGATGACCCCAAGTCACCCTACCCCCATATATCCAATCAGCTTTAAACACCTCTGCCGGTATGGGTGGGCTTCTTTTAACTTTATAAGCAAATGACCACCTTTGTTCAGGGCTCAGACCTCTGGAGAATGATCTCCTCTGAGCCCACCGGTATAAAATAAACTTCCTCTCTTCCAAGATTTCCGAGTGTCGCTTGGTTCTTCCGTCAGTGACCCAGACCAAATTTCCACAACATTGGAACTGACCATTGCTGGTCTCAGTTTCTGTGCACTGCTGGAATTGAGGGAAGGTAAACTCGGGCTTTGTACAAGGAAGGCAGAAAATGCGAGACTGAGAGAAGAAGACTATCATGGGTGCAGAGCAGTGGACATCCAAGATCACTTGGCCTTGGAAGGGAGAGGCAGCCAATGGGAGACCAACTGCTTGGTTGTCCTGGACTCTGGATCTAGAGATCTCTCTTGTCCAGCAAGAATTCGGGACGCAGGATTAAAATTCAAGAGATGGCTTGTGCCCGGGAGAAGACCAGAGCCCCGATTAAGGGTCCTTGCTCAGTTTTTATTAGGATCAGAAGGCTTACAACATGGTGATGGACTTGCACCAAGAGACTGAAGGGACAATGAAACTGTGAGCATTAACTCATGGACTTGAGGGAAAGGGGATTTTGAAGATATGCAGAATTAGGGGGTGGGGTCAATACAAAACAAAATCCAGCAGGGTAGAAGGTTGTTTACAGCAGACTGAGGCACCACCTCTGTTTATCTAAACTGGTCTAGAGGACAGGAAAGACAGAGCAAGCTACCTCAGGTTCAACCAAGTGCCTTTCTTCTGTTAATTAACTCAGCTCTGGGCAACTTCTCGCACTGCGGCAGTTTATGTCCTATTTACCTGTTTGTCTATTGTAGTCTTTCCTTCCTGTGAAAGCAGCTTTTGGCTATAGTACTCAGTTGGGGGGGGGGGTTCGCCTTGAATACCTAATCTTGTTTACCTCATATACCTTTGTCTTATACTGGGGCCTTTGCCCCGCCCTCTCTATACCTATTTACATAGTCTTATTTACCCAAACTTGAGTGTGAGCACCCTATGGCTTTGTAATTCTTTATGCCTTGTTAACCCATCAGTGCAGCCTCAGGAAATTCCTAAGCTTATTTCCCAGGGTTCCCCCTTTTTGTTTTTCTCGTATTTTTTTAGTTTTGTGTTCCAGGATCATCATGATGAGCTCCTGGTCCTTCTTTTGCTTGGAGGATGATTCTGCAAAGACAAGAAAAGACACACTAAAAGCATTCCGCTCTCCAGAGTTATCCAGAATTTGAGATGGGCATTGGTTGTAAGTGAAAAAGGATTTAGGTCACGCCACATTTCCCAGCAATCCGTCCATTCATTTTTAAGCTGATCTTCTGCATATTGTCGCTGTTGACACAATGTCATATCTAAATTTTTTTGTACTGTCAGAGAGGTAGGAAGAAAAAAACACTCTGAAGATGTCTCTGGACATCCCAAGTTTGGGTATGACGATAAGGAATGCCAGTCATGCAGATGTGCTGATAGTTAGGGTCCCAGGGCAGTTAGAGTGGAGGATCAAGGGGCGCCTGGGTGGCTCAGCTGGTTAAGCGTCTGACTTCAGCTCAGGGCATAATCTCACTGTTTGTGAGTTCGAGCCCCGCGTCGGGCTCTGTGTTGACAGTTAGCTCAGATCCTGGAACCTGCTTCAGATTCTGTGTCTCCCTCTCTCTCTGACCTTTCCCTGCTCATGCTGTCTCTCTCTTTCTCAGAAATAAGTAAAATATTTTAAAAAATTTTAGAGTGCAGGATCAAGGTCTCCTGTCTTTTTCCAAAAAACTCCACTGCAGCCTCAAGAGCCTCGAGGCGGGCCAAAACTTGTCTATCAGTGAAGTCCGACTTATAAATTCTTTGGTAGTGTTGACTACAAATTTATTAAGGACATGGGCTGTTTGTATAACATGACTCAGGCTGACTCCAGCTGTGGTGGCAGAGGCGATAACACCCACTGCTGTTAGGATGCCCATCATTAACAGGCCAACAAATCTCTTTTTTTCTTACAGCAGAGTGCCAGTGTTGAACAAGCTGGGAAAGCGCGCCTAGTCCTCATGGATGCATATAGGGTTCAGAGCTATTAACAGGAACCCAGGCTGAGATGCACTAAGTACCAATAATAAGGAGATATTTAATTGGGTGATATGATCATTACTTATTCAGGACATAAACCAGCCCTGGAAGGTAGAGATTTTATAATTATTTTCTAGTTGTTGGATCTGTAAAGTGGAGGTAGAAAGAGAATGTAGGGAGAAGGGACACAAATAGTGGTCAATGCAAATCGATCCTTGTGCAGGGAGGCCCAAGTTGGGTTAATATATTGTTTTACATAAATCTCACCATGGCTAATAGTACAAGTGAAGAAGGGAAGACCTAATTTCCAAAGATTAACAGCCAAGATCGTTTTAATTTTCCTTTATGTGCAGAAATTATAAGGCCAGACAAGCCTCTGTATTTCCAAAAAATATTCTCCCTACTAAACTGGTCAAAGGATATGGCCTTATTAGGATATTTTGTTTCAAGATGTCCTGTAGGACCCCTGTCAATAATAGTCTAATTTCCCCAGTGAAGATTATGCTCAATCTCTCCATACAGGTTGTCAAGGAATATTATTCTAGGGGTAGTATGAACATTTGAGACTAGAGCAAGCTATAACATTAGGAGTGTGAGATATGTTTGTTTTTTGAGGTATATCAAAGCTCGTGGCTGAAAAGAAAGGTAAAATTGTCTGGCCTTGTAGAGGTTTTGGGCTGCACATGCAATAGCCAGTTGGGTTTTAGTTTAAGACAAGTAGATAATTTGCTAAGTTAGTAACACACATAGGAGGTGCTGGAGGAAACCACCATTGAGGTCTTGACATCTAAAGCTAATGTTCTCGTTCAGTTTGGAAGGGCGGGTTAAGATTGGCTCCTTCCATGAACTCTGTGTCATTATTGCTAATAGGAATATCCCAGGCTAGGAGTGTTAAGCTGTCAAATATAGGTGGGTTAAGGAGATGAGCCCAATATGAATATTGAGCTTGGCCTGGACAAATGGCGGCAAGGAGTATAATCAGGGTCACCCGAATTGAATTTCCATCAGTGATGTAGATCATGGACATCAGGTGTGAGTCAGGGGTGTATGCAATACGATTGTGTTGTAAGAGAATGCCAGACTGGTTAGACAGGTATTTAAGGCTTCCCCATGTTATATCAGAGGCAAAGATTTGCATTTGTGGAGTGGCTTCAGGATGAGGAGTCCACAAAGAGGCTTCTTCCAACTTGAAAAAGGGGGCTGGTGGCTGTTCACTCAGAGCCATTCTCTGGAAGTCTTGATTCTTTGGAAGATATCCTGAGGGTCTCCACCATGTCATGGTAAGGCTTCACCAACTGAGAGGGAATCCACAGAGGTCCAGAATCAGAAAGAACACAAGTATATCCTTGACCCAAGCTGAGAAGTTGAGTGGGCCCAGCCCGCGTGGGCCCCCCTTCAGGGGTTTTGAATAGCATGGTAGGGTGAGAAGGTTTATCTCATTTTGAAGAATGTCATTCAGCTGCAGTTAGTTCTTGAGGCGTAGATTTAAAAAGTTAAGACTAATCATAGTATGATCAAGAAGGGGCTGAGGTTCAGGGCACCTCGGTGTCTCAGTTGGTTAAGCGTCTGACTTTGGCTCAGGTCATGATCTCAATGCCCATGAGTTCAAGTCCCGTGTTGGGCTCTGTGCTGACAGCTCAGAGCCTGGAGCCTGCTTTGGATTCTGTGTCTCCTCTCTCTGCCCCTCCCCTGCTCGTGCTCTATCTCTCTCTCTCAAAAATATATAAACTTCAAAAAAAAAAAAAAAAGGAGAGAAAGAAAGAGCTGAGGGTGTAATGCAGACAACCAGAAGTATCTCTCCCTTTTTGTTTTTTTAACATGTTTTTGAGTATAATATATGCTCATTTTACAATTGTTTCACCTCGTGGATTATAAGGAATGAATAATTCCAACCAAGACTTAAGTAAAACAACATAAAAGTGAGTGTTGACCTGTTGTTTTACCCTTTTTGTTAAAATTATATTTACTTACTTCCTTTTTTATTACCTTTAACAAAAATGTGTTTTTTCTATGGTTGTCATAGGATGCACTAATTTTATTTTGGCTCAGCAGTAACTTACATATTGATCATTGGCTGTCGAGGGAGGGGTCTAAAGGGCCAAAGTCAAGGTCCAGTCCTCTGCCTTTTCTCAGCAATGCTCACATAAATATGTTTTAGCCACATGGATATCCATTGTGGCATACAATGGGTTAAGTTTAGTAAAATGGCTCCCATGTATCTTAGTAAAAACACTTCATATATCATCCATCCTTCACATGGCAGAGGCATCCATTCCTCTGCTAAACAGGAACAACACAAATGTGGAGGATTTGGGAAGCCGGTAGCAAGACTATTGCCATTATTTTCCCAGCCCTTGGATCAAAGGAGGAGGAATGTTAATCTTAACCCTGTGTTACTTTCAAAATCCATTTATTTTAACCTTAGTCCATCCTGACCACACAGGAAATTTCTTTTTAAAGATTTTCCTTCACAACCTTCTACAACTTTTCTTTGCCTTTAGATTCTGTCCCAAGCCATTTTTCTCCAAATAGTCAGTCTAATTTAGGACAAAATTACTTTCTTTTACCTTCAGCAAACAAAACAAACCAAAACAAAAAAACCTCCATTTCTTATACTTTTCTTTCATATCTCCTACTTTTCTACATACAGAGTTGCTTTTCTTATTTTGATCAGTTTTAACTACATTTAGCAGAATTTTTAACTTTTAGAAAACTTAGTCTCTGGTGAAAATTAAGTAATGACCAATTGTGAGTTGTCTGTTACATCAGAAAATTTTTTAGGTGGTAGACTTATGAACGCATTAAGCATAAAGCATGGATTAGAATTTTTTTTTCATAAGAAGTCAGAAGCATAAACCAATGTTTAGTAAGCAATGCTTCAGCATTCCATTTGATTTGGAAGAGGCCCATATATCTGAAGAACTTTTTTTTTTTTTTTAATTTCTAGGAGAGAGAGAGAGACAGCGTGAGCAGGGGAGGGTCAGAGAGAGAGGGAGTCACAGACTGAAACAGGCTCCAGGCTCTGAGCTGGCAGTCAGCACAGAGCCCGACGCGGGGCTCGAACCCACGAACCGCGAGATCATGACCTAAGCGAAAGTCGGACGCTTAACCGACTAAGCCACCCAGGCGCCCCTGAAGAACTTAATTCAATTAATCATTTAAGCAAAATGTTAAAATTTTAGGTTACCAAAGATCCCGAAAGCTATCTTAACAAGTACCCATGAAAACTATGAGGCAGACAAAAGTTAACCATAACTTTGCTAATGTAATGTAAGTCATCCTTTTGCTAATAAATTGGAACAGAGATAAAATGAGCTTATTTGCCCTTTAGTAAACCGTAGAATAAAGTTTTATAATTAAAAAGACATGCCTGTCTTAAGAATATTTCATCTGTGTCTCCTTAAAAGTTTACCTTGTTAATTTTTTCCCATGGAACCAGTGAGGAAATCTGAAGTTTAAGGGGGTGTTTTTTTTTTTTCTTTTTGACAATGTGGGGAGTCAGCTGCTTAACCGACTGAGCCACCCAGGCACCCCTCCTTTAATGATCTTATAAAGCAGCAACACATCTCCATCTTTTCAGCCCATAGTCCTGACATATGTACCTTCACATATAAATTCTTCTGTCCATTGGTAATGTTTTGATGTTTAGGTTTTCAAAACAAAGATATTTTATTTCTAATAGAAATGAAAGGAGAAAAACTACAACTTGGAGATAAATGATTTATTGCCTCTCTCACAAATCATAATCAGCCCCAATCTCCCTCCTAATACACCATGTGATGACACTTGTTTTTCACAGTTTTATTCAAGTATAATTGAAGACAATAAGCTGCACCTACTTCAAGCACACACTCCGATGAGCTTTGACACATGTACGCACCAGGGAGATCATCACCGCAATCAAAGCGTGAACGTATCTTACAGCTGCGAGCTAGTGTGCCCGCACTTCTTTGTGATCCTTCCCTCCCACGGCACCCTGGTACTCCAGGTTTCTCCACTCCAGCCGTCCGGAACATCACTATTCCCAGGTCTGTGCAGCTTGGAAATTCTTCTGCCTGCATCTTTCCAGTGGTTCTTTCTCTGGCCTTGGATGGTTTCCTTACATGCACACACTTGACCAGCACTCAGGTGAGGGTTCAGGGGAACCCTCTGCAGACTTCCAGATCTCTTTCCCTCTAGCTGTCTCCTCTCTGGTACTCTGCCCTGGGGATCCCAGCCTCCTGGTTCCCTTAAAATTCTCAATTCCACTTTCTCTGCTCAGAGAGACTGCCAGGCTCCTTTTGGGTTCCACTCCCTGCCCTGCAGTTTGGAATCTCTCTCTGGGCAGGAATCCAGGGCAGTAAGAAGGATCGCTGCCTTAGTGTCCCTTGTCCTGGGTCCTGCACTGTCTATTATCCGGTGTCCAAAGCTCTTTCTTTCTTTCTTTCTTTCTTTCTTTCTTTCTTTCTTTCTTCCTTCCTTCCTTCCTTCCTTCCTTCCTTCCTTCCTTCCTTCCTTCCTTCCTTTCTAAGTTTATTTATTTGAGGGGTGGTGAGGCAGAGAGAGGGAGAGAGAGAATCCCAAGCAGGCTCCACGCTGTCAGCGCAGCACCCAATGCAGGGCTCTATCTCACAAATCACAAGATCATGACCTGAGCTGGAATCAAGAGCCCGTCACTTAACCAACTGAGCTACCCAGACGCCCCTGCACATTGTTTCTTTTTTATTTTTTTCTGGATTTTTCATCTAAGTTTGGAGGATACATACACCCAACCCCTTTACTCTAATATGGCTGCGGCAGAAGTCAGAGCCTGTTTTGTTTTTGTTTTTACTGACAAATGCTTTATGACAAGCTCATCATAAAACTTTCAACTGATATGAAGTCTTGTAAAGTAAAAAAGTGAGTATTCCCCTCCACTATTCATTCCCATCTCACACCACAGAAAAACCAGTGTCGATGGTAAAACACACTGTCATTTCCATTTTTCTCAAAAGCGCCCTCTTGTGAAGTTACAGAGGGGAAATCTTTGGCGGTGCTGGGAGGATTGGAAAGGAATGCTCCTGAGAAACGCTGACCCTGCCTCCTGTCCCTCATTATGTCCCCCATGGAACATGTGAGTTGGGTCTCATTCTATACCGACTTCCCTTTCACTATCCCAAAGGCATGAGTGAGGGTCACATGTCCATCTTAAAATCTTTGTGAAAGTCATATGAATTCATGTACGTGAAAGTGTTTGGCAAACTCCGAAATCATTATAATTGTTAGTTAATATTATATTGCATTATCATACATGTTTATGTTTCATATTAATAATAATAATTACTATTATAGAAGGTTTGATGCCGCCTTCAGGGTCCATTTTTATCACAAGTGAAAGGTTCTCTTTATCATAAACCTACTCATGCTCTCTGAGGTCTAAGGCAAAAGGAATGCTTATGTTGTCAAAGGTATCTAAGTGGCTTCAGTTGTGTGGGGTGGCTATCTCATAGGTAGAAAAACCAGCCGCCTAGGGTAGTATAGCCCAGACATAGCCTTTAGTGCGAAGAGGCCATTTGCTCAGCCTCAAAGTCATTCACATACACAGCTTCATGAACTCTATAAATTTCCTTTTTCATGGAATAGCAAGAAATATTGGGCTATATTGTCTCTTTTTTCTTTTGCATTTTTACCTTCTAGTTCTATCTCCTTCTCTGTTCTAGATATGAAAGCAATGGGTTCCAAATATAAACTCTAAAATTAAAAATGTATAGGGGCGCCTGGGTGGCTCAGTCAGTTAAGCGTCTGACTTCGGCTCAGGTCATGATCTCACAGTCTGTGGGTTCGAGCCTGGCATCGGGCTCTGTGCTGACAGCTCAGAGCCTGGAGCCTGCTTCAGATTCTGTATCTCCCTCTCTCTCTTACCCTCTCCTATTCACACTGTCTCTCTCTCTCTCAGAAATAAATAAAAGACATTTTTAAAAAATTAAATTTAATTAAATTTAAAATGTATATATATATACACATGTATATATATGTGTATATATATATACATTTATATATGTCAGAAACTGCTATTTTCCTATCCAGTGCTTCTCTTTCCCTCATAAAAATACAGACATTGAACAATGTACAAATTACAATGTTCATGTATCCAGTCAAAAACTTCTGGACATGCTAAAAAGCAAGAAAACGTGGTCCATCATCAGGAGAAAACTGAATCAAGAGAAAGAGATTCTGTCTGAAATAAGTAAGTTGTAGAAGCAGTCGGCAGGCAGTTACAGCTCTCGGATGTGTTCTCCACTGGACTGGATTTTCATATGCCTTCTTATGTCATTTAAAACACTACTGCTCAGTTTTGTAACTCCGGATGATGACAGATGCTGTGGTGATCAGTCAACAAAATCTATGTGTTGAATCATTATGTTGCACGCCTGAGGCTACGGTTTTCTACCTCAATCATACCTTGGCAAAGGAAAGGATTATCTGCGAGAGTTCATTCAATAAAAATAAATAAAAACAACACAACTCCACCAGATCGCACATGATCTAAGCTGGAAGGCCTCTCTATACGCTGAACAGAGACAACAGAGATAACTCCCCAGGTCCTCCTAATTGGCTGTGTTCAGATTTCCAGGTAGGTTTGTGGAAAACGTAAGTGAACGTGACTGCTCGATTTTTAGATTTCTCAACAGCGTGGCCCGCCTTGTGCGACCCAAGTGCATCTGGGGAACCTAATATGTAAACAAGGGGGGTGGTGGTGAAGGACTGAAGACTAGGGGTTCCCTGGTTCAAGTCCCTTTTCTAAAGCAAACCCCGAGGTCACAAGGATTTGAGCGTCCCCTTAGAGCTGACTGACACCGGAGCAGGTCTCGCCTGTTAACGAAGCTAACTTGTTCACGAAGCCGGCTGGGTCTCAGACACACAAGCCCTGCCCGGACTTGGAGGGCTGCGGTCACCGAAGAACTCTCAGCGCGGCACCCCTAGAAACCGGCCCTCCAGGTCTCTCTGCCGCGCCCTCCCAGCGGGGGAGGAGCCTGCGGAAGGGTGGAGTGGGTGGGGTCAACGCTAGCAGGGGGCGGGGCGGGGCGGGACCGCAGGCGCGGCGGAGGGCGCGTGGGCGGGGCTTGCCGCGCCTCCGCCCCCGCCGCGGCCACTGTTCACAGGCCCGGGTGCTGATCGGCGCCGAGGCCGCCGAGCCGCGTCAGAGTGCGCCCAGAGTCCCCCCACGGAGGCGCGGGCGCTCCCGGAAGCCGCCGGAAAGGACAAGGAGCGGTGCCAGGCCGGGCTGGCTATGCCTCCCGTTGCCGCGGTTCCCGCCGACGACCGCGCGCCCGCGGCCTCAGGGGCGCAGCCCGGCCCCGGGGAGGCCGCGCTGTGAGGCGCCAGGGCCTCGAGCCCGCCGCGGTCACGGGGCCCGCGCTCGCCCGCCTTCCTCGCGCTCTGCGGCCCCGCTTCGGCTCGCCGCCTCAGCACCCGGCCGCCATGGCCTTCGCCGCCGGCGGGAGCGCGGGCTCGGGGCGCAGGCGGCCGCCGCGGCACCGGGCGCTGCGCGGGCTGCTGCTGCTCTGCCTGTGGCTGCCGAGCGGCGGCGCGGCGGGGCCGCCGCCCGCGCCGCTGTCCGAACTGCACGCGCAGCTCTCGGGAGTGGAGCAGCTGCTGGAGGAGTTCCGCCGGCAGCTGCAGCAGGAGCGGCCGCAGGAGGAGCTGGAGCTGGAGCTGCGCGCGGGCGGCGGTCCCCAGGAGGGCTGCCCGGGCCCGGGCGGCGGCGGCGGCGGCGGCGGCGGCTACAGCGCCATGCCGGACGCCATCATCCGCACCAAGGACTCCCTCGCGGCGGGCGCCAGCTTCCTGACGGCGCCGGCGGCCGTGCGGGACTGGCGGCAGTGCGTGGCGGCCTGCTGCTCCGAGCCGCGCTGCTCGGTGGCCGTGGTGGAGCTGCCCCGGCGGCCCGCGCCCTCCGCCGCCGCGCTCGGCTGCTACCTCTTCAACTGCACCGCCCGCGGCCGCAGCGTCTGCAAGTTCGCGCTGCACCGCGGCTACAGCAGCTACAGCCTCAGCCGCGCCCCGCAGCGGGGGCAGGGAGACCTGGGAGCCTCGCCTCCGATGGGTGAGCACCCCGCGCGAGGAGGGTGGGTCAGACCTCTCGGGCGCTGCGGCCTTCGCGCCTGTTGGGTGGCTGCGTCCGGGAGACCCGCTTAGGCAGTCCCGCCAAGCGAGAGACGAAACAGCTTCGTCCAAGTTAGTTTAGTTGGCGGGCATCCCGAAGAGTGGCTTTGGTTTCTTTGATGGACGGTTTCTGAGAAACCTTAGTAGATTCGGCAGAAGAGGGCACCGTGGGCTGCTTCCGGAATCTCTCCAGGATTGGGGAGGGAGGAGAAAAGCAAAGGGAAAAGCAGGTTATTTTAGGCTCGGGATTTTATAAGTCATGGTTTGTGTCAAGTAATGGCAAGAGCAAAATCTAATTAGATGCCGGACTGCTCATAGCACACCGGTTTCCTAGAGTCGTTCTCACGACTCATGATCCCATGTGTAGTGGTTTTCATCAGACAAAAACGAGAAGAGGAAACTTGGTGTCCGGTATTTTTGAAGTGGGTCCAACTGATTCCCATGAACTACGGGTCCCTTTTGTAGAGGGGGAAAGGAAGGGATTTGATTTTCGTTGAGGATGTGAAAGTTTAAGGCATGTCCCTTTTCTTAAAGAGCTAATAATGTTTTTCCTTCTGTGGTTTTACTTCCTGCAGATGCTCTGAATGAGAGTCAAGGCACATACAGAAGGCACGCAAAAAAATTGTAGCAGTTGGAGATTAAGGCTATTGAGGGAATAAAACCTTGATTGGGCCCACGTGTGTTTGGCTATGTGTTTGACTCCACTCTGTTGCTCTGTGATTTATAATAACCCAAGAATGATATCATAGCAAGATTGAGGGTGGGGGTAGCCTCAGCCGCTTTGGAAATCTGGTGCCTCCCAAGACCTGAAGGTCCAAAGGCAAGGGCTGGGAAACCATACCCACAGTGGCCCACCCCCCTACCCACCTGCACCTGAGCAGACATCAAAGGTCACCCTGTGACTGCTCGGCCTTGAGGCAGACATTGGGAAGAACACCAAGTGTTCTCCCTGAAGTGGAGGCAGGAAGCACTCTCACATGGACCGCCCCCCCCCCCACCAACCATCACTGAGCCTGCCCCATGGTGTTACCCGCACAGCCTTCCTCTTTGCCCAAACACAGACCGAAAAATCCCAGCAGCAAAGAAACAAAATCCCTTTCCCTTGTTCTGAATGCACATCTAGAAAAAAACCAATATGGCCACAGGAAGCTTTCTTATAAGCCAGGGGAGAGCAAAAGGAACATAAACAAAGAATATGCTCGTGGAAATTTTTTAAAAAAGTTAGGTTTACTAGTAGAAGTTTCTGAGTTTGGGAATTCAATTATATAGATATTCAGGGGTGAAAGCAGATGACCGCAGGGTTTGGTCCTCATTCTGGAAAACACTGTCGGGCTCAGCAACCAGGAAACTAGAAGGGTGTAGCTCAGGCCCCAAGGCACCCTCATTCTCTGCAATGAGGGCAAAGGTTACCTACCCACATGCCCTCTGTTTGCCCTGCCCAGATGCTTAACCTCTTGAAGTTCTTTATGCTTCTGAAACTTCTAAGTTTTTCCTTCTTGAATTGTCTCTTTTTTCCCGACTTTTTTTTTAAGTTTTATTTATTTATTTTGAGAGAGAGCATGCACGAATCTGGGAGGAGAAGAGGGAGAGAGAGAATCCCAAGTAGGCTCCATACTGTCAGCACAGAGCCTGATGTGGGGCTTGATCTCACCACCTGTGAGATCATGACCTGAGCTGAAATAGAGTCGGATGCTTAACCAACTGAGCCACCCAGGGACCCCTTTTTCTGACTTTTCTGAGCATACAGAGTTGGAAGCCAAAGGAGCATGAAAATGGATTAGAAAAGCTCTTGCAGAGAATTTGTTGGGGGGCCATTTGAGGTGAGTTAAGACATCATGAAGTAGTGAGGGGGCAGGTGGGATGGGATGGCACAGATTTATAGCAGAATCCATCAGCCGTGTTTGTTGCTGACGCTGATTGAGTTTGGTGTTAGGCATTCTTCTGGGCTCCTTAGACACATGAACTCATTCTTCTCACAACAGCCAAAGACCTGGGTTCTGTTATATTCCCCAATGTACCAGAAGGCTCGGGGAAAGTAACTTGCCCAGAGTCTCAATGCATGTGAGTTGCAGAGTTGTGTCATACAAGTGTCACACAGGAACCATGTGGCAGAGACCATTAAAATAGTCATTCATTCTTCTGGAATATTTTTATAAGAAAGTGATCCATGCTAAAGAAGAAGTAGGAGCAAAAATATTTATTGTGGCATTATTTATAATGGTGAAACAAATTGATAATAAAGCAAATGCCCAATACTAGAGGTTAAAAATCAAAATGGACGGGGTACCTGGGTGGGTGAGTCGATTAAGCATCTGACTTCAGCTCAGGTCCGGATCTCGTGGTTTGTGAGTTTGAGCCCCACATCAGGCTCTGTGCTGACAGCTCAGAGCCTGGAGTCTGTGTCAGATTCCGTCTCTCCTTCTCTTTCTCTGCCCTTCCCCCACTCACACACTCTCTCTCTCTCTCTCAAAAATAAACATTAATAAAATTTTTAAAAATCTAAATGACAACTGTGACATTTATATAGTAACATGGGCAGTACTAGAATATATGAATAAATATCAATAAATAGAATATATTAATAGGCTAAATCAGGATGGAAATTTGTATTTCCTGTAACTCGAATACACTTGGGAACCCCCACAGTATACTTAGAAAAATCTGCGCTGACATCGGAACTGACAGATTTATCATTTGTATCATCTTAGGCGACTTAGCCTCTAACTCATTTTTTCATGAGTCTGATGCAGGCGATAATACCTACCTCGGAGACTCATGAGAGTTGAGTGACATGGCTTACAAGCACTTAGCACTTATGCCACCCAATGAGTGGTACCTCTTATTAACATCAGCTCATATATAGAAAGACTATAACAGTACACACCAAAAATGATGATAATCAGAATAATTCTTTCCTGTCATGTTACAATTAAGAAGAACACACAATGAAAAAAGAAACCACAAAAACCAATCAACCAAACGCATGGATTTTGACACACAGTATCTAAGCCTCTTCCCTTAGTCTGGCCCCACTTCTGTATCCTGACTTCAAGAGTCCTTTCTAATTCCTCAACCTCTGCTATATCATTTGTGCCCATACAGTACAGATCTAGATTCCACAGCCTCCTCCTCGTCATTATGGCTCTGTTCACAGCATTGTGTTGTAAATCAGATTAGCTAACAGATCAGTAATATTATTCTTACCTGCATAAAATGCCACCTTGATATGCTTCATCAAAATTAGCATGAGTCTTATTCACCTCTACAGATCTTACCAAGTGTGTTTAGTTTTCAAAAGAAATCAATGTTTCCATAGTAGTTAGCATTGCTTTATTGTATTTTTATGATGAAAATGCAAATTTACGTTTGTCATGTTCTTTATCAGCAAATCAAATAATTTTAAATGATAGCACACTCCTTTCCTCTTCTTCTTGTCACTTGTTTACTTTTAAGGCCTGTCTCTGGGTAGATAAACTCTGGCTTATTTTAAGATACATTATGCAGTATAACTTTCCTGGACTTGAACCGATGAAGGAATGTATCTCCCTTATTTCAGTTACAACAGTGATCAATGTAGAGGATATGAGGATTTCATTGTGCTCATAAATCATATCTTAAAGCTCACCTAAGGAAAAGTGAACAACTAAAACAATGAATTGTTTTTTCTTCCAGGGGCAGTAGGATTAATTAGGTTGTAATATGTAGGATATTTCAAAACTTCCCTGATTTTTTCCATCTTATCTTTGAGGGCTTAAAAAATATATATATATATATATATATATATTTATATATATATATATATATATATGTATATATATATATATAATAGCATTCATTGTAGCTTATATCATATAGGCTTATTTTAGTTTGTTTACTTATAAATAATACTTTAAAAATAAATTTTCTTTTTTTAAAAAAATGTTTTATTTATTTCTAGGAGAGAGAGAGAGAGAGAGAGAGACAGCGTGAGCAGGGGAGGGTCAGAGAGAGAGGGAGTCACAGACTGAAACAGGCTCCAGGCTCTGAGCTGGCAGTCAGCACAGAGCCCGACGCGGGGCTCGAACCCACGAACCGCGAGATCATGACCTAAGCGAAAGTCGGACGCTTAACCGACTAAGCCACCCAGGAGCCCCTAAAAATAAATTTTCATGCAAATAACTGCTAATTATAATGTATTACTGTGAATTATAAGATGCTTTCCAGATTTATAAAGTGGTAAACTATTGTGTAGAAAGCAATGGAAACTTCCAGAACCGAAAGAAAGATCTGTGTACCACTGTGTAAAATGGCCTATTAGTAATGAAATTGTCACCTCTCTCCTTACCTGGGAGAAGCAGATAAAGACATAAGACCCTGGGTCTTTGCTCAGAGGTGGAAAAAAGCAGAACAAATTTCTTCTTAGGCAAAGGATGCTTGTGTGGCTTATTTAAAAATGAGTTATTAGTCCTCATTCTTTTAAATGACTATAAAAATGGGACTCTTCTCAATAGACAAATGTAACCATTGGCAATAGCAAATGTACTTATTTCCTGTAAACATGCTCATAAAAAAAAAGCCGCCCCTTTTTGAGATGATCAGCAGCATTCTCATTCAGAAAAGCCACAGCTCTAAGAGCTGCCAGCCCCTTTTAGAAATTCTCTGTTTCTGGGTATTGGGAAGATTAGTAGAACAGAAGATAGGACTGGACCAGCCTGTCTCTGAGCATCTGAAAGGTCATGGTAACTTGCTGAAGGGTTTTTCTTAACCATGGAAAGGACCCAATCAGATTAGAATTTCAGAAAAGTCATTTTAGCTGCAGAGCATCAAGAGTGACTCCCGGCTGTTGCCTAGTGAGAAATGAAGAGGATTGCTGCTAGCCTCAGACATCTGGCCCTGTGACATCTGAATAGGCTCTTAGGCGTTTACTTAGGAAGCAACTGGGGCTTTGGAGGAAGGGAGCAGTGCCTCAGCCACATCATTCAGCAGAAGCTCAGGAGGAACACATCCAAGCCAGAATTTGCACAGAGCTTTGGCACTGGAGGAGGGGGGAAGTAGTCAATGCCAAACAGGATATATTTATAAGAACCTATAGATTTTTCCCCATTAATATTACCAAGTTTCTTTAAAATATATCAGGGTGCCTGAGTGTCTCAGTTGGTTAAGCATCCTACCCTTGGTTTTGGCTCAGGTCATGATCTCATGGTCGTGGGATCCACCTGCATCAGCTCCGCACCGGGTATGAGATCTGCTTAGGATCCTCTCTCCCTCTTCCTTCCCCTCTCCCCCACTCACATGTGCACGCTCTCTCCCTCTCTCTCTCTCTCAAAAAAAAAATATATGTATATATTTACATCTGAGTAAGCTTACTTATAACCTTAAATCAATAAAATATTCGTAACTGTGTACCTCAGAAATGTTTTCTGTATGCAGCTTCTCCTATCAGTCACAGCTGAAAGTGGCTACGAGTTATAGATTAGTTAGTGAATGTAGTTAACCTTAAATTATTTAGTACTATTCCAGATCGAAGGCAAACATATTTGTTTTGCTATCATACAGAAACGTGGTGTGCCAGATTCTGTCATAAAAATTAGTTGTTAGAAACTGTGCATGTTTTCTATTTTCCTAGATGAAAAATTGTTCTCCAGAGAATTGCCAAGTTGAACTTTATTTTATGTGAATCTAAGAACTTGCCTTAACTTTCCAAATTTAATTTATTTCCTTTTTAAAAGCATTTTTTTAATGTTTAATTATTTTTGAGAGGAGAGAGAGAGAGAAAGAGATAGCACAAGCAGGGGAGGAGCAGAGAGAGAGAGAGAGAGAGAGAGAATCCGAAGCAGGCTCCAGGCTGTCAGCAGAGAGCCTGACGTAGGGCTCGAACTCACAAACCACAAGATCATGACCTGAATCAAAGTTGGACGCTTAACCGACTGAGCCATACAGGCACCCCAATTTATTTCCTCTATATTGAATACTTTATACCACTTCTATTTTAAAAACTTGAGGGTAAGGAAAAAAATCTGTATCAGAGGAGGATTTTTTTCATATGTGTTTCAAAAGTCTTTTTTAAAATTCATTTAGTTGAACTTTGAACTTAAATCATTTATAAATTAAATGAAAATTTTAATCTAGAGAATAGAACTACTACTCCAGATTGGATAGCCTAGTACTCTGTCTTGTACCCACAATTTTGTCCTAGCTACTGCAAATAGCTGATTCTCCATACCTCCTCTTCTGCATGTATTATAGCTAAATTCCATATTCTTAATAAATTGCTATTGTATTTATTATGTAAAGAGAATACATGAAAATCAATAAGAAAATAACTTTCAGTTGCTATACATTCTCAAACTAGTTGCATGCTAGACTACATCTATTCTAGCAAACAAGATACTGCTTTAAATAAATTATTTAAAAAATAGGCACTCATCTCTTGTGAATTATTTCTTTCACAGAAAAAGATGAGCCCCCACTTAGCAAGGCTGGGAAGGACATAGTTTTGCACCTGCCTACAGATGGAGTGGTTTTGGATGGCCGTGAGAGCACAGACGACCATGCCATTGTCCAGTATGAGTGGACGCTGTTGCTGGGTGACCCATCAGTGGACATGAAGGTAATTCATGACGTCATTATAATGACACCAACTATTTCCATGAGGTGATCTCTCGTAATGTTCTTCCTCTCCTGTTCCCCAAGTACCTGTAAGCTAGCAGAAGAGGTATAAAATGGAGAAGGCATAAAAGTGATTGTTGACGGATCATGATCTCATGGTTCGTGGGCCGAGCCCATGTCGGGTTCTGTGCTGACAGCTCAGAGCCTGGAGCCTGCTTCGGATTCTGTGTCTCCCTCTCTCTCTGCCCTTCCCATACTTGCACTCTGTCTCTCAAAAATAAATAACATTAAAAAAAAATTTTTTTTAAAAAGTGACTGTTGAAAAAGTTATTCATTATATGAACATACCTTCTACTGAGTAAACAGTGATCATGATAATTTGTTTTGAAGCTTACTTTCATTTTTTTTTGAAAGCAAGAGATTGAATGTAAGCAGAGGAGAGGGGCAGAAGGGGAGAGAGAGAGAGAGAGAGAGAGAGAGAGAGAGAATCTTAAGCAGGCTCAATGCTCAGCATGTGCTCAATCCCATGACCCTGGGACCATGAGCTGAGCTGAAATCAAGAGTCACATGCTCAACCAAATGAGCCACCCAGGCTCCCCGAAACTTTCTCTTTTTTGTAAACTTTTTGGCAAAACATTTGAAGGGAAAAGACTCATGCTTTGTTTTAATGATTCAGATTACTTTTTACATTTTTATATTTTTATTACTTTATATTTTTTACTTTTTTTTACATTTTTTATTTCTTCTTTTCTTAGTTCAAGGCCCAGGCAGAAAATTTGAAAAATATGAAGGAATATAAAGAGGAAAATAACAATAGAATAAATGAATTCTTCACATGATCCAGAAAGTAACCATCTCACCTAGCGATGAGGCCTGCTTGAGATAACTGAGTTAGTACATGAGGTGATGAGTGGCCTCATGCTCTGGTTTGGGCACACAGCACTGGGTTTCACCAAAGTTATCTGGACTGAGCTGGAATTGCTGGGATGGGAGTAAGTCACTGGCTCAGAGGCTGCCTCCACACTGGGAGTCTGTGTTGTGTTTTATTTTGTTATTTGAGCTGTAGATAACATTAGTCTCAGAAGAGCAACATAATGACTGGATATTGTGAAATGATCACCAGAATAATTCTGGTTAACACCCATTACCTCACATGGTAACACATTTGTTTTCTTGTTGTGAGAACTCATTTTAAAGATTTACACTCAGGGTACTTGGTTTGCTCCATTAATCATCCAACTTCAGCTCAGGTCATGATCTCGCAGTTCGTCGGTTTGAGCCCCATATCAGGATCTGTGCTAACAGCTCAGAGCCTGGAGCCTGCTTCAGATTCTGTGTCTCCCTCTCTCTCTCTGCCCTTCCTCTGCTTGTGCTTTGTCTCTCTCTGTCTCTCAAAAATAAATAAATGTTTAAAAAAGAAAAAGAGCAACATGGATGGACCTTGAGGGTGTTATGCTGAGCGAAATAAGTCAGGCAGAGAAGGACAAATATCATATGTTTGCACGTATAGGAAGGTTAGGAGGAACTTAACTGAGGAACAAGGGGGAGAAGAAGGGGGGAAATAGTGGGGGAAAGGGAGAGAGGCAAACCATGAGAGACTCTTGAATGCTGACAACAACTGAGGACTGATGGATGTGGGGGGGAGGGGGGATGGACATGGAGGAGGGCACTTGTGGGGATGAGCACTGGGTGTTGTGTGGAAACTAATTTGACAATAAACTATTTGTTAAAAAAAAAAAAAGAAAAGAAAAAAAGATTTACTCTCAGCAACTTTCCTTTTTTGAAAAAATTAAAGTTTATTTATTTATTTATTTATTTATTTTGAGAGAGACAGAGAAAGAGTGAGTGGTGGAAGGGTAGAGAGGGAGAGAGAGAATCCCAAGCAGGCTCTGCACTGTAGCACAGAGCCTGTGGTGGGGCTTGAACTCACAAAACTGTGAGATCGTAACGTGAGCTGAATCAAGAGTCGGACGCTTAATTGACTGAGCCACCCTGGTGCCCCTACACTGAGTGACTTTCAAATATATAGTACAGTATTATTAACTACAGCCACCATGCTGTAATTACACCCCATGACTTCTTCGTTTTATCAGTTTTCTCATTTTGCCCAGCCCTCACACCTTGCCTCTTTCAACTACCCATCTATTCTCTGTATATATAAACTCAGTTTTTTCTTTTAATTTTTCTTTAAGTTTATTTATTTATTTTGAGAGAGAGAGAGGGAGAGCACAAGTAGGGGAATGGCAGAGAGAATGAGAAACAGAATCCCAAGCTGGCTCTGTGCTGTCAGTACAGAGCCCCATGTGGGCCTCGAACTCAGGAACTGTGAGATCATGACCTGAGCCAAGATCAAGAGTCAGATGTTTAACTGACTGTGCCACTCACGTGCCCTAAACTCAGTTAAAAAAAATTTTTATTTTGAGAGAATGTGGGGAAGAGGCAGAGAAAGAGGGGGACAGAGGATCTGAAGCAGGCTTAGCTGTGACAGCAGTGAGCCAGATGTGGGGCTTGAACTCACTAACCGCAAGAACATGCATGACCTGAGCTGAAGTCAGACACTCAACCGACTGAGCCACCCAGATGTCCCTGAGTTCAGTTTTTTGTTTAGATTCCACATATAAGTGAGATCATAAGGTATTTGTTTTTCTCTGACTTATTTCACTCCAGGTCCATCCATGTTGTCACAAATGGCAAAATTCCTTTTTATGGCTGAATATTTATGTACCACAATTTTTTTTATCCATTCATCCATCAGTGGACATTTAGGTTATTTCTTTATCTTGGCTATTGTAAATAATGCCACAGTGAATATGGGAGTGCATATATTCTTTCAAGTTAGTGTTTTGCTTCCTTCAAATTAATCCTCAGAAATGGAATTGCTGGCTCAATAAAAGGTATTCTGAGTCGTGAAGCTAGTTGCTTTTTATTAACTCTGTCAGGACCCTTCCTAGATAGCAGTATTTCCTGGCTTAGCCAAATAAACTTTGTCCAAACCACTTTAGTTAGAGGAGGCTCAAAAAGTCAATATTGGTTTGGTAGGGCTGCTGTAACAAAATACCACAGACTGGGTGGCTTAACCAACAGAAATTTCTCACAGTCCTGGAGGCTAGAAGTTCAAGATCAAAGTGTCAGCATGGCTAGCTTCTTTGAAAGCCTCTCTCCTTGACCTGTTGGCTGTCAGCTACTTCCTCTGTCTTCACAGGGTCTTCCCTCTGTGGGGAAGCACTGATTTATATTCTGTTGGAACAAAAACAAAAACAAGAATCAGCTAGCCCTTCACTAATGATTTGAGTTGATTATTCAGTCAACAATTATATAGTCTTAGAATTGCCTCTCACCCAAAGAGGAGCCCTTCCATCATATCCCTTCCAGTGGTCATCCATTCTCTGGCTGTTTTTTCCAGGAGTGAAAACTTACTAGTTCACGTCACTATTTCACTGTGACATTTTTCATCAGCCTCAATTATTAGGCGAATTGGGGGCACCTGGGTGACTCAGTGGATTAAGCATCTGAAGTCAGCTCAGGTAATGATCTCATGGTCTAATTATTAGGCAAATGGGATGTGCCTCCTATTACATCTGTGCACTGGTGCTAGATCTTCTCTTTGGAAAAGCACTGAACACATCTTTTTATTCTGTGTATCAGCCACTTAAATTTTTGAAAATAATGAATGCCAACCACTTGGAATGCTCTTCTCAGAATTCAACACTCCCAATCTTTCAGATGTTCCTCATAAGTTGATTTTTCAGATAATCACATCTACTATCCAGCCTCTTCTGGATTTTCTCCGATTCTTGCATGCCCTTCTTAAAATCTGACATGCCTATGAACTCCATGTGTAAAACTGTAAACTGTGGTTCTTCCTGACACTGACTATCACCTCCTGTGATGCACACATTGTCTCCACTTCTATTAATGAAGCTTAATTTATATAAACTATTTTAATGGCTGCCTCACACAATAGATTCATGTTGAGTTTTCCATTAGCAGGATTACCTGAAACCTGCTTCATCTTTCTGCATGAACTGCTCTCCTGATAGCCTCCCCATCCAGTGTTTGTGTAGTTGATTTATTGAACCCGAGTGCAGGACCTTATGTTTATCCTTTTACATCTCAGCCTTTGGTTTTCATCTACAACAGAAATAATTTTGAACTTTAAGTGTCATCCAGCATATTTATTATCCTTCAATGCATTATGTCAGCTGCAAAATTAATATCTTTATTGCTTTGAGAACTAGGTTGATCAGAAAAGATACATGGACAAGCCACTGATTATACCACTAGAGAGCTCCCTTGAGATGGACGCTGACTGTTAGTCAGCACTTCTGGGCCATATCTGTTCCAGCAGCTATAAATCTGCCTCCATTGTCATCTAGCTTTGTCTGTTTGCTATTAAAAGCTTTATTCTGTAAGCAATGAATTGCATATATGAGTGCTGATTAAAAATAATGCTGATGATTCAGTATTTAATTTACTGAAGAGATTTATAAAGCAGTTACAAAGTTAGGCATTCCTCATGGGCTTTTAAGGCTGACTGCTCTGCCATCGAGAGCAAAATGTGGGCCAGTTCCCCAGCCAAGTGTGTAATATGCTGGTGGGTGGATCTTAAGTTATAAAACCATAATCTACGTGACAAAGTCTGCAGTAAGAGAGCTATTTGCTACCAAACTGTGACTGTCTTACAATGGTGTACATTCATGAATGCCCTCAAAAGTAAATTCTCATCCTGCTATGACTTCATCATAATAAAGCTGCCATTAATTGAGCCCCCCACTCAGTGCTAGGCAGTTTAGACTTTATCTGGAAGCCTCAGAACAATCTCACAAGAAGACACATCCTCACCTTGTGGGTTAAAATTTTAATATAACATCGTGAAAGACTGAAATGACAAGAGATGACTGAGTGCCTTTCAGTGGAGTGCTGGGGATCGTGGGGCATGTCCTTCAAGGTTATCATTTATAGATGGTAGAAGGCAGAGGGCAGGGCCCCTGGGCAGCTCAGTCAGTTAAGCAGCTGACTTGATTTCAGCTCAGGTTATGGCCTCACGGTTTATGAGATCAAGCCCCACTAACAGCGCAGAGCCTCCTTAGGATTCTTTCTCTTTCTCTCTCTCTCTCTCTGTCCCTCCTCCGCTCACATGCACTTGTGTGGATTCTCTTTCTCTTGCACACATGCTCTCTTGAAAGAAAGAAGAAAGAAAGAAAGAAAGAAAGAAAGAAAGAAAGAAAGAAAGAAAGAAAGAAAGGAAGGAAGGAAGGAAGGAATGCAAATGATTCTTGTCCATAGAAATGCAAATAAATAGATTTCTGCCCTGTGGAAAAGTGGATTCAAGCATGACATTTTAATACCCATAGGCATTAATCTGTTAATACGTGCATTTTGGTGCCTAATAGTTCTAATAGCAAACTTGTTTCAGTTTTGCATCTCCTGGCGACTTCATTCATGACTGCTTACATCTGTCTGTTCTTCAGGTTCTCCTTTGAATCTGTGGGATGCTTTATTGGTTTTCTCTTTATTTTTTTATTTATTTATTTATTTTTATTTATTTATTTCTAGGAGAGAGAAACAGCGTGAGCAGGGGAGGGTCAGAGAGAGAGGGAGTCACAGAATCTGAAACAGGCTCCAGGCTCTGAGCTGGCAGTCAGCACAGAGCCCGACGCGGGGCTCGAACCCACGAACCGCGAGATCATGACCTAAGTGAAAGTTGGACGCTTAACCGACTAAGCCACCCAGGCGCCCCGGTTTTCTCTTTAATTAATGAGTTAAATAATGAGTTAAATAAAATCTTTCATGCAGGTTCCTATTAGATTTGTGTGAGATCTTAACACACTTTCATACCTGAAAATAAGATACACAGGTATTTTCAAGCCATTGTGGAATTGCACTTTGCTTACAGCTCACCCAAGTTAAGACGTTTTTAAGTCTGTGATTTCAGAGTGATTCATTTCCTCCCCAAATTAAGAACAACAACAACAAAAAAGATTTGTGTGAGAGTCATAGTCACAGTTTCAAAATTTTCCTCTAGCAGTAATTAACACCCTTCAGGGGCCATCCCATGGACCCCTTTCACTTGGTCAGCCTGGTTTTACGCCTCAAAATTTATTTTCTTAAGTTTATTTTACTTATTAGTCTCTACACCCAATGTGGGGCTCAAACTCACCCGAGATCAAGAGTCAGTGCTCTTCCAACTGAGTCAGCCAGGTACCCATACACCCCAAAATTTCTGACAGGGAAATTGGGACTGTCAAGTCTTTTTTTTTTTTTTCTGAGAATGAGATCCAGCTGACTAGAATGTTAATGCAGTTCTCCCTCAAACTGCAAAATGGGGCTCACTTGGAAGGTTGCTGAGAATGGGGGCCGATCAATTATAGGCTAGAAGAGCAAAACAATTAAATTAACACCCCATGTGGGATACACTTGTTTTTATGTCCCTTGACCATTCTCACCCCTTGAGGGGCCCTCGCTGGTCAGGCTTTCCACTGGGTGCTTCTTCTTGACTCCTCCTCTCTCTTCTCATCTCCCCTGTTCTCCACCGTCTGCACAGACTCTTTACCTCTTTCTCTCAGTAGAGAGAAGCTTCCAGTAAAGAAAGGCCTCTGGTCAAAAAGTCAGCCCTCCCTTTGTCTTGCAGTACCTTAAGGCCAGGTTGTAGGACTATCTTTTCACCTCCAAAAGACTCATTCAGGTATCATAAAACAACAAAACCAATTAGGCCCTCATTCTAAGAGAGGAATTATTTCTGCCAACTTAATAATGATAAAACTTAGTCTGAGTATTTTTAATACTTAGTGTGTGTATTCAGTGCTATACTAAACACTTTACATTGACTAAACATATGGGAAAGCTTATGTTCCTGGCTTGGTGTCTTCATTTATGAAAAAAGAATAGGAAAGATGATTGGTCAGAACCAAGAGTCTACCCACTGGACTTTCAGGTTATGTATTTTCTGCCCTTGGACAGGATATTCTACATGTGCTTAACTGAATATTAGTCTATAATACAAAATGCAAATGTAAAATGACACATTTTCTTAAATGCAAAAAGACATATCTTTCAGGCAGCCCATTAGATGACACTGAGTTCATGATTATTCAATGTAATACATTTTTTTCTTCAACATAATACTTTTAAATCTGAAGTCAACAGTAACATATGACATTTAGGAGCAGGATACAGAGTTCAAGGATGTTCAAATGATTTTAGAATAACTAAATGATTTTAGAATACCACATGTAACGGAAGTTTATTCAAGAATGGATATTGTTTGAGGACTCCTGGGTGACTTAGTCAGTTGAGCATCTGCCTCTTGATTTCTGCTCAGGTTATGATCTCACAGTTTGTGGGATTGAGCCCCATGTTGGGCTCTGCCTGCTTGGGATCTTCTCTCTCCCTCTTTTTGTGTCCCTCCCCGGCTTGCACATACACGCTGTCTCTCAAAATAAATGAATAACCTTAAAGAAAATAATGGGTATTTCTTACACCAATAACTTCATTGTGAAGTTCAAACCATTTGCACACTGGCTTGCCTGCTGCACATAATTAATTTTTGAAAATAGATAATCATCTAAATTGGGACCTATCTGGGAGTGAAAAGAGGTGATATTCCCAAATCTTTATTTTTAATTTATTTTTTTATTTTTGAGAGAGCAGAAGTGGGGAGGAGTAGAGGGAGGGGGACAGAGGATCTGAAGCGGGATCTGTGCTGACCGCAGCGGGCCTGACATGGGGCTTGAACTCACGAACCACCATATTGTGACCTGACCTGAAGTCAGACACTCAAGGGAGGTGGTATTTCTAATTACACCAGGACCACAGAGAAAAATTGGAGCAAACAGGGACATGGATCCTTCTTGATAAAATCCAAGTTTCTTGAGACTGGATGGTCTATGTGGGGTCTCCCAATTGGTCTCATTTTTAAACCACCCCCAATAGATAAAAATGGTATTTTATAACTCAACCTTAGAGTAAAGCTTTCTAAGAAAAGATTTGACTTTTTGGTCATAGAGCAAGAGAGCACAAAATCACTGAATTTCAAATTGCGTTCTGTCTCCTTGTATAGGAGCCATTTTGTCACTTACTCCTCCTCAGTCCTATTTCCCGAAATATGGTTTGGGTCACTACTGAAAATGCTCACAAAAGAGAGGAATCATTACATGTTAAGGGGATGACTTAAAAGCCTATTGAAAGACTTTATAAAAATTTAGTAAGCGGGATTTTCAAGGCAGTTTGCAGTTGTCAAACCAATATAGAAGTTTCCAGAGAACCTACTATGGTCTTTAAAGATTAAACACTAACTGTATCTATTGTCTTCTGTTTACACATCTTCATCGATGTGTAGAAAGAAATACATAAAATCTATAATATCACAACAGAATTTATAACAGTAATGAGGGATTTCTTTAGAAGTGTTTCTTCAGTGAGGGAAGGAACAATGAGCTGAAGAGGGGTTTTGCTGCCCACAAATGCCGCCAGAAGGCCCATCTCCCTTCTCATTCCTTCCTCCCTCCCTCCTTCCTTTATTCCTTGATATTTTTTCCCTTTCTCTCTCAAAGCTCTGAACTGCACCTCTACTTACTAGGATTCTAACAATACTTGCTAGTTAATTGACTCTCTCTCTCTCTCTTAAGTAATTGACTGCTCAGCCAATCTTTCCAAAAGTGCTCATATAGCCCCCCAATCTGTATCAAACTTCTTAGCGTGACCAGCAGAACATTGCTCAGCACTCTGGTCTCATACAGATATTGCAAAGAGCTATCATGTGTTGTCTGACAATATCTTTGCACCCCATCGAAGGAAATCCTCGGCATACATACTATTATTATTTCTTGGCTATTGGAGAATTTCTAGTCTTCATAAAAACAAAATGTAAATCACTTCAAGAAAAGTTATCCCAAGCATTCTAGGCCTTTGATGGGGTTGGGTGGGGTGATGGGGAGGAAGCTCTTTCTAAATTTAAAAAAGAAAGAGAAAAATGGTAATTGGGTACTTGAGAAAATTTCACATCGATTTCGTCTATTTCTTCCTCCTTCAAGTGAGTCAGTTTGTCATGAATGAAAGACATCAAACAAGTAAGACTGCTAACAGAGCACCTGCTTTACTATGGTTTTTGAATACTAGCTCTACCACTTTTTGTGTGGGGGATCTTGGCAGATCATTTAAACCATTCGCAAGATGAAAAGAACACGAGTCCGTATTATTGTGGTCAAATGAGTTTGTGCAAGTAAGGCTCCTGGAGCAGTGAGCAGCACATAGTAAACATTCAAGCATGTTGATACTATTCAGTTTATCATGAGATTATTTTTCCTTCCATGGTATTCACGCTGCTACTGATAGTCTCGTCTTACACCCAGGCAAGACTGTGTTGCTGCCTGGGTGATATTCTTTTAGAGATTCTCCCGAGGAACCCCACATACTCATTCCAGGTGCTCACCTGTGCACAAAAGGCCTTTAACAGGGAGCAAAACCTCACTCCTCAAATGCCTGAAGAGGCATTTGACTGTGGTCTTCAGACTGGCTTAAGGCCAGAAAGGACTTTTATTTGTTTATTTTATTTTTATTTTTTTAATGTTTTATTTATTTCTGAGAGAGAGAGCATGAACAGAGGAGGGTCAGAGAGAGAGGGAGACACAGCATCTGAAGCGGGCTCCAGGCTCTGAGCTGGCAGCACAGAGCTCGACACGGGGCTCAACTCACGAACTGTGAGATCAAGACCTGAGCCAAAGTCGGACACTTAACCAACTGAGCCACCCAGGCTCCCCTGGAAAGGACTTTTAAAAGGAGTAATTCTGACACTGAGAAGCCAGAGGGCGAGGTGTTTCCTGGGAGTGAGAAGCAGAAGGAGAAGAAGAGAAGCAAAACATACCACATTCCGTAGAACTGAAACAAGGCTGAGCTGCCTCCAAATTTCACCAACATCCACGCCCTTCAGTCTTCCCACTTGAAACTAACGGCAGCCCACAGGGCATTTTCCAGACAAAGAAGATTCCCAGGACTACAGGTTACCTAAGTAACACCAGGGGATAAATTGGTACACATGAACAAATGTTCCATTGTGGTTTTGAGGATTTCTTTCTAAGTATCTTGCTTCAAAAATGAAGAGTGAAGACAGAAGAAAAAACCCAGTGAATCCTAGAATTTACCGCTCTAGTTAAGCGGGGAGACACTTCAGAGCATGAAAGATGGGGACAGGTCATACCTGTTGTGTTTCGATGTCAGCTGTGAGCCTAAATGTAGCCTACCCTCAATTAAGTATGAGTTCTTTTTATATAATAGCTCAAGGTCTTGAATATTTAATTGCAGGGTTTTTTTTTCTTTAAGAAAGTTACTTATAAGGAAATATTGAAAAATAAGTTCCCTGGGAAGGAAAAAAGTACATAATTCATGAAAAATAAATGTGGGTAAATAGAGTTAAGAAAGATCTATTCCAGAAAGGGCAGAAGCAATGAAGTTCTTTGCCTGTTCAGAAACAAACACCCAACTTCCCAGACAATAACTGACAAGCACAATAGGCTTCCAGAATCACAGGAATTGACGGTAAATCTGTGTGCTTCCAGTCAAACAGGGTTTAAGCCTGATTTACTGTATCCACTTTTTTAGACCATGGCAGCCGGCCAGTCTGTATATAAACTGTGCCTGGATTCTTTGTAAAAAATGGTTCTTGGAATAAGGACCTTGAAAGGCCTGAATCCGCTGACCAAGACCTAGGATTCTGGAACAGCTGTGCATATGGAATTTACAATTGAATGGTCTGGATTCAAACCCGGTTTTGCCAATTCCCTAGCAGGATGAACTTAGGAAAATTATTCTGTTCTTTAAGCCGCAGCTTCCTCGGTTGTAAAGAGGATAATACAACCTGATAGAATTTCAGTAAGGCATCAAAATAGGAAAACACAAATAAAGCGTGTAGCATATTGCAGAGCATAAAATGAGCACTCCAGGAGGGGTGCCTGGGTGGCTCAGTGGGTTGAGCATCCGACTCTTGGTTTTGGCTCAGGTCATGATCTTATGGTTCATGGGATCGAGCCCCATGTCAGCCTTGCGCTGACAGCGTGGAGCCTGCTTGGGATTCTCTCTCTGCCCTTCCCCTGTTGCAGTGTGTGCGTGCTCTCTGTCTCAAAATAAATAAATAAACATTTAAAAAAATGAGCAATTCAGGAGAGGTAACTATTACAGTTAATTCTAAACACCTTGGGATGTAAATATTGAGCTTTTTTGACCAATACATTAACTGAATTGCAAACAGAATAGATTTACTCACTTGTATATAAACAAAAAGTTATGAGGGCTTTTTAAAGACAAGAAGCAAGGAAGTAAAGCACTGTGAAAAACTTGTAGGGGATATTGCCCTCAAGTAGCTTGACACTGGTTGAAATTAGATGTGCACCTAAATAACAAAAATACCAAATAGAAAGTAGCAAGATTAGGGCACCTGGTTGGCTCAGTCAGTTGAGCATCTGCCTTTGGCTCAGGTCATGATGATCTCGCGGGTCATGAGTTCAAGACCCACATGGGGCCATCTGCTGTGAGCTCAGAGCTGGCTTCAGAGTCTCTGTCCCCCTCTCTGCCCCTCCCCCACTTGTGCCCTCTCAAAAATAAGTAAACATTTTTTAAAAAGTGGCAAGGCTATAAAAGAATATAAATAAAGTGCTACTGGAATTCAAAGGAAGGGGAGATTAGAATCTAGTTGAGGGAAGTCAGAGAGGACTTTGCAGATGAGGGCCCTGTGGTACATGTCTCTATAATCTTAATATTTTAACAGTAGGACAGGACTTACAAAATTATATCGACTTGAAAAGATCTGCATTCTCTAGTGCAAAAATTTTGGACACATCTGATAGCATTCAAATTCAATGTGTATTCTCTGACATGGTAACTTAGGGCCATAAAATCCGTATCTAGTTAAAATGAGAATAAGGTTCAGCTTTGCTCAGAGGATAGATAGTTGGCCATTTGCCCCGTGGTCTGTATCATAACATGCTTTTACTTTTCTTTCTAAAAAATAATACAGAGTAGAGTACCTGGCTGGATCAGTCAGTAGAGCATGAATCTCTTAATCTTGGGGTTATAAATTCAAGCCTCGTGTTGGGTGTAGAGATTAAAAGAAAGGAAGGAAAAGAAGGAAGGAAGGAAGGAAGGAAGGAAGGAAGGAAGGAAGGAAGGAAGGAAGGAAGGAAGGAAAAAGAAAAGGAAAGAAAGAATGAATGAATGAATTCAGAGAGATCTTGTGTACACTTTACCCACATCTTGCCAAACCAAGATATATATTGGTATTGCTCTTCCCTAGATTAGAAAGGAGAGAAGGGCAGTAAGAGAAGAAACAAGAGAGAAGCAGTACTAATCTTTGTCTTATTCTCCTTCTCCACTCCCATATATATTTTATCCTGACACTTAGGAAAAGTTTGTAAAATACTTTAAATCCTTTCCAATATCACATAAACATGAGGAGATGTGGAAGGGTTATTGGAGTGCTCGAAGGGAAAACATCCATTTTACCTTTCTAAATATTCTAAATATCTGATTTCAAGGAAAGACCAACTTCGTTAGCTAAATGAATAAGAAGGGCCAAGGAAAGGCTATTAATCTGAATAGATCTAAATTTAAGCCCACCCAAGACTTTGAAGGTTATTACCATGATCTGCATCTGGACCAGTGTTCCCTGCATCAGAGAGGCAGAGCCTAGGAAGGCAGAGAGAGGCATCCAAACCCCGGGTGGACAATTGCCCTCTTAGATAGGGGCCGCCTGGCCTTCCAGCCCAGCATCTTCCTGTGGTCCCTGGGTGGCTCAGTCGGTTAAGTGTCTGACTCTTGATTTCGGCTCAGGTCATGACCTCATGGTTCATGACACTGAGCCCCACATAGGGCTCTGGGCTGAGTATGTGGAGCCTGCTTGGGATTCTCTCTTTCTCTCTCTGCCCATCCCCTGTTTATTCTCTCTCTCTCTCTCTCTCAAAATAAATAAATAAATAAACTTGGGGGGAAAAAAAGAGAGAGTCTTCCCAACAAAGCCCAGGTCCACAGAGTTTCAGTTTGATACTGGTATGCTAACTGTTGACATTCGGAGAGCTCAGGCACAGTCCTGGGTGATGACAGTGTCCACATAGATGGCCCATCCAGACTCCTTGCCTCAGGGCTTCCCTGGTCTCTCAAATCTCCATGAACTTCATCTCTGCCCCACTCCTATGGCCACTCAGGGTCCCTCTGACCCTACAAATCTCATTCTGTTCAATTCTACAGATTCAATCCTACAGCCTTCCATCTCCTCTCATGTACCCGGGCAGCAAACCCCTCAGCTGTTGGCTTTCTGCAGTCTTAGGTCTTGTTTGCATTCAGGCAGACCGGCTGGGGCAGTTTCTCTCCTTCACAGCACCTTACTCAAGGCCGCAAGGCTCAATCATCACATTCTGGTGTGGTCATCAGCTGCCACCCATGTGTTCTAAGTCCCAGGAACTAGTGGTCTTATGTGTTACCCCGATGCGACCTAGCAAGGCCTGCCTGATTCTGGCCAGAGCTGGAGAGAGTGAGAGTCTGTCACCAGTGCCAGCCTCAGCACGTCCTGTCCCTCGTGGTCATTGGCGCCCCTTAGTTCAGCCTCACACTTCTGCAGCCATAGGGAGAGGTTATAACTCACCCTTCCCTTGTAGTCATGTGGACACAGGTGGGAGTGAAAGTTTCTGGAATAAAGGGGTACTGGGTCCCCATCCCACTGGAGTGCAGGTCTCTTGACCCCTGCAGTGACTCAGGCTAGAAGACAGGGTGGGCTCAGACCAGGATGGTGACAGTGGACATGATGAGAAGCGCTTAAATTCTGGATGTGTTTTTAAAGTACAGTCAACAGGATTTCCTGATGGATTGAATACGGAATATGAAAGAAAAGAGGGGTGTGGTATGACTCTGCAGTCCCAAGCTTCAGTTTTTGTCTCATTTTAAATCGCACTCATCTGAATCTCTGATGTCCTCTCCTGGTTCTCAGACATCGCTGTGCCCTCTGGTTTCTGAGGGTCAGCTGCCCATTCCAGACTCTTACTGGAACTGGACTTACTGTCTGGAACTTCCGTGACTCTTACATTCTCTTGTCATTGTCAGCTTTCTCTCTGCATGCGTGTCATAGTTCTCACATAAATGACCCCTGTTTGATATTCTCTTGGTGTAGTTGGGCCTGAAGATCATGTAACAGTGTAGCAGTAAAAACTGCTTAACATCTCTTTGAAATACACAGTGAAGGACTGGCTTCCTTCTTTGCTAGCTCTTTAGCTCACAGCTTTTGCAAGGACAGTGATGGGACCACATATTGACGGTTTTACACCTGGACGTCTCACTTCTGTCTCTGTCTCAGTGAGTGAAAGTCACACTATTGAGATTTCTTTTTCCTGTCTATAAAAACAGGGTCATTCAGCTTGAGATGAGAACTAATCAGTGGAGACAGTGGTTACATTTAATCATTTACTATGTTATGCTCTTTTGATATTTAAACAAATAAAATTGTATTTTATATTTATAACTTAAATGTAAGCCCCATATTAAGCTATTTTTACATAGTTATCTTATTTGATGCTTAGAAGGTAGGTGCCATTATTATTTCCATTTTACAGATGAAGAAATGAGGCTTAAATAAATTAACTGGTTTGTACAAGGTCCCACAGCTGGCACATGGTGGAGCTGGCATTCAGACCCAGCTCTATGGGAAGCCAGACTCTGTGCTCTTAACCACTTCACCCACGTTTCTTCCAGTGTCATTGGTGAATTGTCTGGATGTGCCTCTTATGTGCAAATTCCCAGATCCCACTCTAAGACCCACTGACACAGACTCTAAGGCTTTGCTGGGAAATCTGTACTTAACAGGAGCTCAGGGTGATTGATTATTGATGCAACTATATCTCCTTGCATTGCCCCCTAAGTGATTATAGAGCCTTCTGCTCATGTGCATATATAGTTCTGACAAAGCCTCCAAGCCAAAATTATGTGCAGGAATCTAAATTCTACGATTTCGTAAATACAAACAAGCAGCCTGTAGTTCTAATAGGGCAATTCTCTATACTTTCAAGTCTGTTAATGCATCAATGTAATAAACCATGTAATGGTCAGAATTCATTTGTAGTGAATATCCAGACTAGTTCATTTAAATAAAAAGGGATTTTTCCTGGAGAATAGGATATTAAACTATTATAGTATCTTCGGGAGAGCTGAAAAATATAGTAGTTGGATTGAGCATCCAAAAATGACTCCCAAAATCACAACTCAGAAGCTATTGCTCTTGCAGTGATTGGGAGACTGTCTGAAAAATGGTGGAGGAGAACGGAGTACAAGATGGGACTCTGGGTTTAGGGAGTGAACAGAAGGGAATAGCCAAGGAATTCAGACACAGAAACAAAAGCCAGGGAACTCGAGTGTTCCAGAACCCAGGAGTGGCCAACTTTGTAAAATACAGTAAGATGGCCAGCGGAGGGGGAGTGGGAGCGAGTCAAGGCTAACAAGTCTCACTGACCTTGACAATTTGTTGATCTTTGCTAGATCAGCTAATGGGTTTTACCAGCAGTTTCAGGGGGAATGGTGAGGAAAGAAACCAGATGGGTAGGATAAAGAATAAATGGGAAATGGGCAAGTGGAAGCAGCAAGCGCAGCATGAACAACGCTTTGAAAAGGTAAGTTGAAATGGAAAGGAGATAAGATTGTATGGCTGGGATGATCTTGGACGGTAGCGTTTGTTTATTTGCTGTTGTTTTATTTGTTTTTTGGGTAGAGAGAAACTTGAGCATAGTGATAGCAGAGGCATTTGAAAGAGAAATTACTTGATGGGTCACTGTTCTGAAGGTCATAGAGGGAAGGGGTCAAGGCCTAGGTGGAGGAGTTGGCCTGGAGTGCAGGAGGGATAGCTCATCTTATGGCTGGGGGAAAGGAGGTGATGAGAGGCACAGGTACAGGTGCATTCCCAGCATGGGAATAAGAGGTAGAGACAGAATCATGACCATAATTATGGCTCCAATTTACTTCTCAGAGTAGATGAGGTCACCTGCTGGGAAGGAAGGGCCTAGATACTGGGTTTGGAGCTTGGAGAAGTTACAGGTTTGGAAGATCGAGTGCTAAGGGCAAGTAAAGGATTGTTAGTTAAGGAAGAATGTCATCCCGGGAGAGTTGGGAGTTCAGCGTAGGGCAGCCTGCCAAAATGGTGTATGATTTAGGGTTTCACATCCTTGGGCCAGGAGTGGACAGGTGGGTCACGGGACTGCTCCAGGGGTAATGTTTATTTCCAGCTCAGGATGATGCTGGACCCCGTGTGTCAGATCTCTTACCTACACATGCTCTTTCCTGTCTGGGTGTTAGGTACCTCAGTCAGGAACCCTGAAGCTGTCCCACTTACGGGAAGGAACATACACCTTTCAGCTCACTGTGATGGACACTGCTGGGCAGAGAAGCTCTGACAACGTCTCAGTGACAGTGCTGCCCATGACCGTCTCCACAGGAGGTGAGAGCAAGTCCTTCCTTTGCATCCACAATGGCCAACAGAAACCAGCCATTTATGGAAGGGTGGTATGGGATTGGCAGTTTAGATTCTGACTTCATTCCATGGGCTCTTCCATTCTGTTTTTGGTGTTTGTTGAAGTAAGAGTTTTTTCTACACATGACAATTTAAAACAAATTAAAGTGTATGAAGTCCATGTGTCAATTTAAAAGGATTATTTAGGGGTGCCTGGGTGGCTTAGTCGGTTAAGCGTTCAACTTCAGCTCAGATCATGATCTCACAGTTTGTGAGTTCATTCCCTGCATTGGGCTCTGTGCTGACAGCTCAGAGCCTGGAGCCTGCTACGGATTCTGTGTGTGTCTCTCTCTGCCCCTTCCCCACTCGCACTCTGTCTCTCTCTCTCTCTCTTTCTCAAAAAGAAAGATTAAAAAAATAAAATTTAAGGGGCGCCCGGGTGGTTTAGTCGGTTAAGCGTCCGACTTTCACTTGGGTCATGATCTCGCGGTTCGTGGGTTCGAGCCCCGCGTCAGGCTCTGTGCTGACTGCCAGCTCAGAGCCTGGAGCCTGTTTCAGAGTCTGTGACTCTCTCTCTCTGACCCTCCCCTGCTCACACTGTCTCTCTCTCTCTCTCTCTCTCTCTCTCTCTCTCCTAGAAATAAATAAAACATTAAAGATTTAAAAAAAAAATAAAAAAATAAAAAATAAAATTTAAAAAAACATAAAGGGACTGTTTAGCTCTTTCTGCCCACAGGTCCTGTCAAAAAAAAAAAAAAAAAACACTACTGGAAAAAAAAAAAAAAAAAAAAAAAAAGGACTAAAATTTTTCATGGACACATTACACAAATACTAATAATATGATGGTTCTCAACATTCTGTAGCACAATGTAACCCCATTCTTCTCATTTATCTATGTTTCTTAACTTCCCAAACATCTGCATTTCTAAGATTAGCTCATCAAGTTAAAAATATATATATATGGAACTTGAGAGCACAAAAGACAAAGAGGTATTGCAGAGGGAAGCCCCCCACAGTTCACTCCAGGGAGAGGTACAAAGATGCTGTGTATTTGAGGGTCTTGCCCTTCTGTCCGCGGGCTCTGTCAGTGTGTGCGGGAACACAGAGTGTGCGGGGGCTGTGCAAGGCACCAGACTTACAGGGTTGCGCTCTGCAGACAGGGCCCCACCCCCACATGGCAAGCCTTCACAGTCCCTAGCCACGGCTCCAGAAAACCCACCCTTCACATGTCCTTGCCATCCCTGATAGCCCAGTCTCTGGGAGAATACAGATAAAAAGATTGGAAAATGACTGTCTATGGCTGATCTTGTCTTCCATCCGACATAGGTCAGTCTGCATATTGGAAATGAAGCAAGACTTTAGAATCCTAAGGACTTGGCAGCACTGATAATTTGCCTTCTGCAGGGACACAGAGCACAGGCAGCATCTGGAATGTGACTGGCTGACTCCCTGTCCAGCCGAGGTTCCAGCTTGCTGCGAGGAAGGAGGGTGACTACCTGTGGGCTGGTGGGACACCAAGCTCCTGCCTGCGGCCGCCCTCTGATGCAGTGATGGCACGTGAGAGGGGCCATCCAGGTCAGGGATCCGATCCAGCTCGGATTCCAGCAGGGCCATTGATTTATGGAGCTGCAAAGGAGAGCCAGACAGTTATTCGAAACATTTTTGAGGGGTGCTGGGCTGGCTCAGTCAGAAAAGGGTGTGACTCTCGATCTCAGGGTCGTGGGTTTGAGCCCCATATTGGGTGTTAGAGATAACTAAAAAATAAACTAAAAAAAAGTTTTTTTAGTACCTTGGTGTACTGGGAATATACCAGGGCCATTGGAAACATGGCATTAGCCCCAGCCACTCACTCCCTATGGAGGACTGCTGAGCCCAGAGTTCTGTCCTGGGATCAAGTGCTCGCCTGGGCAGGAACCAAGTCAAGTGCCGATTCTTGGAGGAAGGAGTTTATAGGAAGAAGGCATGGGTGTCCTGTTATCCCACAGAAGTTTGAAAAGGATTGCTTCTGTACAACCAAGGTTCCTGGGCCGGTGAAAGGGATAGAAGTGGGGGTACAAGCAGAAAGCTAACACTGCAGCAGCCCAGTATTTGCCTGGTTTGTTTACTCAGGCCAGTCTTCCAGGGCTCCAAAGGTAAATTGCCAGTTGTACATTTCTGGCCTTTCTCCAAGATGATAATAAAATGTATCTGAAGTGACAGAAAGTTATGTGAATCACTGAAAGGCCACTTGAGTATAGATCTTATATATGTAACTTTATATAGAAAATTAAAAAGAATGGCTGTGTTATTAACTGCTATTTGGAATCACTCCCTGGCTAGATTTGAATAACATGAATTAAAGTAATAAAACACCACATAGAGACATTGAAACCCAGAAATGGGGAGAGACAAATTGGTCTTGCAGTTAATAACCCAGCACTAATGGTAACCAAGGGTGGCACCATCTGGGGGAAATAGACAAGCATATACCCCTGCTTATGTGATAATTTGGTTGACCTTTGGATATAGATGCTTCCAAGCTTTGGAGAAAAAAATCTATTCAAATGCCAAGCCGTCAAACACTTGCAATATGGTCTAGATCAGTGGTCTCCAAAGAGGATCCCCCACAGGTAGAGACATTAGTAGGAGGGAAAAGAAGACACCTGAACTTATATTTTTAGTACTTTTTAATCTCCTCCTTTGAATTTTTAGTATATTTTATACTATGTTGAATATGTTAGTATACTGGTACATGTATATTTATTGATGGAGATGTGTGTTTATTACACTATATGTACAGTATACAACACTATACGTATTGATCAGATGCATGGTCAAAAAATTTAGAGACCACTGATCTAGTAATAAATGGATAAGTTACAAATATCAATCTATCGCCAAAGCTAGCAAGTAATAAGTAAAACTTTGCGATATCTAGGATTTTCATGTCATGAACTTAAAAACGCGAGCAGTAGCTGTATCCTGCTTGGTATTCAGGGTAACACAGTTTTCCTTCACTTTGCCTCCAAGCTCCTTTCCTGGAACGGAAGCAAATTCTCCTTTCTGGGCCCAAATTCTCAGTCATAACTGAGGCCCTTTGCTTCCTCTTCTTTCTCAGGAGCTTATCCCACCATTTCTTCTCTTCTTCCTCCTGGATCAAGGTATCTTCAAATTGCCTTGTACCCAGATGGACCCCTTTCCCAGGCCCTTAATTTAACTGCATACAATGGAGTATATATCCAGGATTTCACCTGGGCTTGTCCTATGCTCAACCATTTGCCTCAGTGGATTATCATAGTCTACCACTCTGCCGTGTCCTGAGAGATTTGTCTAGCTTCTTGTGTTCCTGGAAAATTTGGGAGTTCCTTATGACCTACTTCTAACCTGATACCTTTACTCTGCATTAACCAGTGTCAAAGTCACCCAGTTGTTGTGTAGCTAAGTCTAGTAAAGTTGGCTTCATCTGGAGTGGAGGAAAGCCTTTCAAGAAAATACATGTAGCTCCTTAAAATTATACTGTAGACTAAAAACTTTTAACAGGTTCAAGGGCGCCTGAGTGGCTTGGTCAGTTGAGTGTCTGACTTTGGTTCAGGTCATGATGTAGTGGTTTGTGAGTTCAAGCCCTGTGTTGGGCTACATGCTAACAGTGCAGAACCTGTTTGGGATTCTCTCTCTCTCTCTCTCTCAAAATAAATAAATAAATAAACTAAAAAAAAAAAAAAAACTCCTGTGGCTCCTGGGTGGCTCAGTAGGTTAAGCGGCTGACTTTGGCTCAGGTTTATGGTCTCATAGTTCGTGAGTGCAAGCCCTGTGTAGGGCTCTGTGCTGACAGCTCAGAGCCTGGAGCCTGCTTTAGATTCTGTCTCCCTCTCTGTCTGCTCTCTCTCTCAAAAATAAATAAACATTAAAAAAAAAAAACAAACTAACAGCTCCAAAAGGAAGACAACTTCATCATTTCAAGAAAATAAATTCATACCAGCCAGTAGCTAAAGGTTCTGTTTATTCTTTATAGCAGAAGGAATGTATGGTAGTCAACAAATAGAGTTCAATAGTTGAAAGCTAATCTCAGTGAAAATGATCACTTAGAAAACAAGAATGCAGGACATAGCATGTATAGAATGGTGTCTCTAATAAAACACATTCAGCCAACCAAACGCCATGCAGGAGTGGAACGGTGTTAGGGGCCCACAGAGATGATGGGATGAACAAAGGAACACAGAGTGAGACACTTGAGGGAGCAGAGCCAGGGCCGGCTGGAGAAGACCAGAGCTGCTGCTTCTCTGTTCCCACCTGTTGGGCAGCGTTGGCCTGGAGAATGGCCCTGAGACTGAGAGCCCATGGGGATGCCTCAGAATTGAGTCAGGAGGTCAAGGAGACACCCCTTTCTCACTGCCTGTTGTCCAGCTCAGACTGTTGGGTGTTTCCCCCATATGTGCTTCCCTCAAGCCCAAAACATTTCATGTACGTTTAGTCTTTGTTAATCGTGACACAGTGAAGTGTTAACGATATGACATTCCTGTGACTTGAGACTTGTTTATAAACAGGATGCTTGAACGTTTGCTCACGCTACCACTTCTTTTGTGATGATGGCTGTTGCATTGACATCACACTGGCTTGCGACGGAGTGGAGCAGTGTCCTGATGGGTCCGATGAGGCTTTCTGTCATAATTGTGAGTCAGCTGCATGGTCTTTTTGGGCAAGGGGGAGATGGGATGTCTTTATTCTCATAATAAAATACAAACTCAGTATTGCTCTCTTTCTGCCCAGTTTTAGGTATAACTTCATGCGAATAAGCTATGCCTTAAATTAAATGAGCACTAAGTATAAGTCTTTAATCTGAGTTACAAATGTCAAATGTTATATTGCTTACCTTCTTCAAAATTTGCTTTGTTTTCTAAAAGATTCTTCCCCATCCTAAAAACACTGTGTAGAATATACTTTTAAAAAAACTAAAGTGGGGGCACCTGGGAGGCTCAGTCAGTTAAGCGTCCGACTTCTGCTCAGGTCATGATCTAACCCCTCGTGAGTTCAAGCCCCATGTCAGGCTCCGTGCTGACAGCTCAGAGCTTGGAGCCTGCTTTGGATTCTGTGTCTTCCCTTCTCTCTGCCCCTCCCATGCTCATGCTCTATCTCTTAATAATAAATAAAAATTTTTAAAAATTAAAACTAAAGTGAGTTAAGATTTTGTTTTAATTTTTTTTAGAAAAATTTTGATGTACTAGGTAGGGTATAGCTAAGTAAACCAGTCTTATAATGTCACCTACACACATAAAAGGGCACTGCAAGAAAGAAGAAAAGCTGCTGGTTTTGAAGAAGGATGTAAAATCTCAAAACCTTAGGCTTAAGCTTTGTTGTTGTTTAATTTTTTTAATGCTTATTTATTTTTGAGAGAGAGAGAGAGAGACAGAGCATGAGTGGGGGAAGAGGCAGAGAGAGAGGGAGACACAAAATCCAAAGCAGGCCCCAGGCTCTGAGCTGTCAGCACAGAGCCCTGTGTGAGGGGCTCAAACCCACAAACCATGAGATCAGGACCTGAGCTGAAGTTGGACACTTAGCTGAGTGAGCCATGCAGGCGCCCCTTAAGCTTTGTTTTTGTCAACTTATTTGTGACATTTAGAAAGTCAATTATTGGAAGAAGAGAAAACAGCTTCCCCATTTGAAGAGAAGAGAGAGTAATTTTTTATGGGGCTCTACCATGGCTTAGATGGTTATTATTCCCAAATATCCATGACTGTGAATCTACTGCAAATTTAGTGGTTTTAATTACAGTTCAGGAAAGAAACCCAGCCGCTAACAGCAGCCCCTCCATGTTTCAGTGGGCCTGGAGCGGGAGATGGTGACCCACACAGCAGCTGCCCAGCCTGGAACCATGGGACCCATCAAAGATGTAGCAGGGGGCTCCTTCTTGCAAACGTCCCAGAAAGTCACCGTCCAAAACCAGCCACCGGTGTTATCAAACACAGAGAAGAGGAATCATTCCACTCTTTGGGGACCAGAGAGTCAGACTGACCCCGTGATGCCAGGTAAGGGCCTGAGCAGCTTCTCCACAAACAGCCTCGTTTTCTCCAGCGACACTCGGCTCAAAATGAAGGTGATACTTGAAGAGTGTTAAAGAAATAAAAGAAGGGAGAGTTAAAATGAGAAATTTGGCCCGAAAGAAAAAAAAACCCCATCCCATCTGACATTTGCACTGATTACTTATAGTCAGGAACACCTACAAAATATTTTCATTCATTCATTCATACTCTGGGAGTAGCAGGACATTGTTAGTAAGTTAGAATTAGGAGATTTTGGGGCGCCTGGGTGGCTTAGTCGGTTAAGCGTCCGACTTTCGCTTTGGTCATGACCTCGCGGTTCGTGGGTTTGAGCCCCGCGTTGGGCTCTGTGCTGACTGCCAGCTCAGAGCCTGGAGCCTGTTTCAGAGTCTGTATCTCCCTCTCTCTCTGACCCTCCCCTGCTCACGCTGTCTCTCTCTCTCTCCTAGAAATAAATAAAATATTAAAAAAAAAAAAGAATTAGGAGATTTCAACACCTGTGTTAAGGAAACAACTGCCCTAAGTGTGAAATTTTGGGTCATTCTGAGATGAAGCAGCATGACGCTATATATTCCTGTAACCCTCTTCACGCTAAGCAAGTGAGCGTAAGGAAATACGGGTCATACTGAAATGGTTCGCTGTCCTAGCACTTCAGTGTTATGCTCCCAATTTAACTAATCTGTGATTTTTTTTTTACTAGTAAGGCTAATGAGTATCTTATACATTCACACTGCTAAAACATTAGCATTGTGTCATCTTCAATTTATTTTTGCACATTTGTATTTGTTTTGTTTGTGACATGGGACAGAAATATAGAGTATCACATTCCTGTATGCTTTTGTAAATGGCTTCTCAGTACTCAAACTCTGCATACCTTATACACAAATGATCTGTCACTATTTAAATAACTTCTTTATGGATATTTTTGTTCATTGCAGAAGATGTAAATAATAAGAAAGGAAAATTATTTAAAATACCACCCTTTACTGAAAACAACTTTTAATATTTTGATATAATTTTTTCCAGTTTGCTTATCTAATGTTTAGAGTTTTTTATATTCTTTTTTTTAATGTTTATTTATTTTTGAGGGAGAGAGAGAGAGAGCAAGAGCATAAGAGCACAGTGGGGGAGGGCAGAGAACAGGAGACACAGAATCTGAAGCAGGCTCCAGGCTCTGAGCTGTCAGCACAGATCCTGACACGGGGCTCAAACCCACAAACTGTAACATAGTGACCTGAGCCGAAGTCAGATGCTACTGAGCCACCCAGGTGCCCCATCTACTGTTTAGGTTTTAAGTGCCTCTATACAGATATGCCCACAGAAATATTCTGTGAAGGGTTTTCTTTTGGAGTTTCCGTTGGGTGCTTTCAGATGGCTACGTTGGGTCTATACCTTTGTTAGTACTGCCACCTAATGGGTAAATCAGTCCATGTAGCAAAACTTAAATTAATAGTCTGTTGCATTTTTTTCTGGTCACTTTCATTTATACACATACATGCACACATTTATTCACTTTTTATTTTAGTATAATATACAGTGTTGTAGTTTCAGGTATACCATATAATGACTTAACAACTCTGTACATTGCTCTGTGCTCATCATGGTAAAGCATCCTCTTAATCCCCGTCACCTATTTCACCTGTTCCTAGCCAGTTCCCCTCTGGCAACCACTAGTTTGTTCTCTGTATTTAAAAGTCTGGTTTTTGTTTTTGTTTTTGTTTTTTTTCTTTGTTCATTTATTTTGTTTCTTAACTTCCACATAGGAGTGGAATTGTGTGGTATTTGTCTTTCTCTAACTTATTTCACCTAGAATTATACTGTCTACATTCATCCATGTTATTGCAAATGGTAAGATTTCATTTGTTTTTATGGCTGAGTAATATTCCATTATAGATATAGATATAGATATATAGATATATTATCCATTCATCCATGGAGGGGCATTTGGGTTGCTTCCATATCTTGGCTATTCTAAATAATTCTGCAGTAAACAGAGGGGCGCATATATCTTTTCAAATTAGTGTTTTCTTTTCTTTGGGTAAATACCCAGTAATGGAATTACTGGATCATATCATAATCTGTTTTTAGTTTTTTGAGGAACTTCCATGTTGTTTTCCACAGTGACTTTACTAGTTAAATTGTGCTATACCCAGCATAACATAAATAGATTTAAAATGCATTCATTATCAGGGGCACCTCAGTGGCTCAGTTGGTTAAGCATCCAATTTCAGCTCAGATCCTGATCTCACAGTTGGTGGGTTCAAGCCCCATGTCGGGCTCTGTGCTGACAGCTCAGAGCCTTGGAGCCTGCTTTGGATTCTGTGTCTCCTTCTCTCTCTCTGCCCCTCCCTTACTCACACTCTGTCTCTCTCTCTTTTTCAAAAAAAAAATATATATATATTTTAAAAAATTTTTTTAATGCATTACCAGAGCACCTACGTGGCTCAGTCAATTGGGCCTCTGACTCTTGATTTCAGCTCAGGTCATGATCTGATGGTTTGTGAGTTTGAGCCGCAGGTCAGGCTCTGTGCTGACAGCATGGAGCCTGCTTGATATTCTCTCTCTCCCTCTCTCTCTGCCCCTCCTCTCCCCTCTCTCTCTCAAAATAAATAAACATTTAAAACATGAATAAAATAAATAAATTTTTAAAGTGCATTACCATTTGTGACCTGTGCCTGGAGTTCACCAGGACCATCAGCTAGTACAATAAGGACAAGTTACATTTTCCGCTACTTCCTTCCCCCCCAGACACGTGGTAAGGATGAAAAACTTAACTCGCTGAAGATATGCTAAGGAGATACTATCATTAATACTGACAATATAGTGCAGAATGCAAAGAGATGCATTTTATCATTTGCCACATTGGCAAAGGTGAAAAATATTATCACGTACGGAGCACAGAGAAACCAGACTCCCGCGCTTCTGGTGGGACCAAAATCCGTAGTCTTCTAGGGGGCACTTTCGGAAGCCTGAAATCTGTGTGTGCCCTCATCCAGTTATCTCACACTTGGGAATTCGTCCTGAGCATGTTACTAAGGATAAAATGAGGGATTTGTACAAATATCCAGTCACCCCGAGAATGTCCGCTCCGCCCGCTCAGAGCCACAGCAGCGCCTGTGTTTGTCCAGCACGCAGTGACTCAATGGCTGAATTGTTGTGAGACGTGGCTGCATCTGGAGGGCCTGTTCCCTGTGTGGTCCAAGTCATTTATTAACAAGGCTGTCCTCTTTCTGGCTGAGCTAGCCAGAGGAAAGAAATCTGATTTCCAGCACTGCAGAGTGCTAGAAAAGTGGTGTATCCATATTCACGCTGAATCCATTTTTTTAATTAAAAATTTTTTTAACATTTATTTATTTTTGAGATAGAGAGTGCGTGCTCATGCGTGCACATACAAGTGGGGGAGGGGCAGAGAGAGGGCGACAGGATCCAAAGCAGGCTCACGAGTATGGAGCCTGATGTGGGGCTCGAACTCACGAATCTTGAGATTAGGACCTGAGCTGAAATCAAGAGCAGGTTGTTAACCAAGCCACCCAGTAGCCCCTTGAATCCATATTTTTTGGAAGTTGAGAATTCATGTCCAGCCCAGAAGGTCAACCGAATTCTTTAAGGATCCAGACAGAAGCATGGCCTTGGGAGGACGCCTGGCCTCTGTCTGGACACGTGGGGTTCTGCCTGTACTTTCTCCCACTCGCCTGCGAAATATGCCAAAGCCCCACGGGTTCGGCTTATCTCTGGAGGTAACTAGAGGGAGCAGCCGTGACCTTTGTGTTGTTATGGGAGGTGTTTTCTCCGGAGAGCATATCCTTCTAAAGGATACTCAGAAGTTTCTTCATGTGCCCTGTATTTTCCATGGCTATTTCATTGTTTCAATATGCTGGACCGTCTCTTATGGAGAACCTGTTCTGAAGTTACAAAATAACATTTCTGGGAAGGCAGTTTGACTTTGATGAAGCCTGATAATAAGCAGCACAGCGGAATAACGTTATGCTGCAACGTGATGGCAGAAATGAACTCTTTCCTCAAATGAACGGATCTTGTCCTCATAGCATCCAGAGCATCTCCTGAAGAGAGCTCCTTCTTAGCTACTTTGCAGGTATGCAGTGTTGCCTACCAGTGAGTAGTGAGCAAGAAGGATTCTGTTGCCTGTATTACTTGGCACGTGGTCACAGGAAGCCACTGTGCATTCTGGAAGGCAGGTCCATACTGTAGTCACTTTTCCAGCTAGTGTCTCCACCTTCCTTCCAGAACATGTTTGCATGTGCAGTGGCGACTGACAATAAAATGAAAACCACTTCTATCTGGCCCCCAGCTCCTTCTGTGAGAGCATAGCTACGCACGGTGTGCACTAACACCATCGGTCATTCGGAAGAGGGAAAAAGTGGTGTGCTGGGCGGGCTACCTGGATGTCATGGAGGCGGTCTTGGCGGAAGAACTTGATGAGGAGGAGCAGCTAGTGAGAAGGCATCGCAAAGAGAAGAAGGAGCTGCAAGCCAGAATTCAGGGTCTGAAGAATGCTGTTCCCAAGAATGACAAACAGAGGAGGAAACAACTCACTGAAGATGTTGCTAAGTTGGAAGCAGAAATGGAACAGAGACATAAAGAAGAATTGGAGCAACTGAGGCTGACTTCTAAGGGAAGTAAAATAGATTCTGTTGCTGTTAACATTTCAAACGTGGTTCTTGAGAATCAGCCACCTCGGATATCAAAAGCACAAAAGAGACGGGACAAAAAAGCTGCATTGGAAAAGGAGCGGGAAGAAAGGATAGCTGAAGCTGAAACTGAGAACTTATCTGGAGCCAGACACTTAGAAAGTGAAAAGCTTGCTCAGATATTGGCAGCAAGACAGTTGGAAATTAAACAGATCCCATCTGATGGCCACTGTATGTATAGAGCCATTGAAGATCAACTCAAAGAACAGAAATGCCCTTTGACTATGGCTGCCTTAAGAAGTCAAACTGCCGAATATATAAAAGGCCACGTGGAGGACTTTCTGCCATTTTTAACAAACCCTAATATGGGAGAGATGTATACTCAAGAAGAGTTTAGGAAGTACTGTGATGATATCATTAACACAGCTGCATGGGGAGGTCAGCTTGAGCGAAGAGCCTTGTCTCACATTTTACAAACACCGATAGAGATAATACAGGCAGATTCTCCTCCTATTGTAGTTGGTGAAGAATATAAAAAAAAAAACCCATTAATACTTGTATATATGAGACATGCATACGGCTTAGGAGAACATTACAATTCTGTTACACAGTTGGTGAACACAGCTACTGAAAATTGCAGCTAGTTTGCAAAATGTTACACAATTATGTTTTAGTACAATGTGCCGATCTGAGTATTCTTACAAGTGCTGGATTGTTCTAACATTACTGAAAAACACAACTACCTTAAATCAGTTTTATGGCAAAGCTACTAACAGATTTAAAAAAATAAAAATGTTAGAGATAAACTTTAACTAGTATTCCCTTTGTGGTATTTAAAAACACTTGTGAGTCCATTGTGGAGAACATCATTTGTAGACCAAGATAGTACCTATTTGCTGATATTTTTAATATAGGGTCTTGAACATTCTGTTCTGCATTGAAATAAATTTAATTTTTCTCATTATTACCAAAAGCTTTCAGTAACCATTTTAATGTAACTTTCTTGAAGAAATGAAATGACTTGGTCTCTTTGTCATTGCAAAAATGTAGTAAGGGTGATAGCAAACCTACTTAATGCTTATAAATGCATCTGATTTCAGTAACCCTGGTACTGATGGAATTAATACTATGAAGCTTTTTATATAACCCCGTCAAAGTGCAGCTAAAGAGCTTGCTTTAATAACTAAAATTTGTTAAATATTCATATGGGAATCAGTGAAGTTTAAGAAATGAGACAAATTTAAATAGGTGTTCCTATCAGATCAGACCCCTAAAGAAGTACCATCATGTTTTCTTTCTTACAGTTTTTTAGTGTGTTTTATTTTTTTATTCTAGTTTTTTACTTTTTAAAGTAATCTTCCCACCCAACATGGGGGCTTGAACTCATGACCGCATGATAAAGAGTTGCATTCTCTTATTAACTGAGTCAGCCAGGAGCTCCAGTGCCATCGTTTCTTGATTATCTTCAAAGCTGCAAATTTTTATATTCTTTGTTATGTTTTCCTCGTCACCACTTAGCTGCTTTGCTTTCCTTGTGGTTTTTTCCACTCAGAAACAGTTTGTGGCCTCTTTTATTTTTTTTAACTTGTACACATCGAAGGAGTAGCAATGTAAAAGGGTCCAAGGCCAACTTTACTTCAAATTCTCCTCTTCCAGTTTGTCTTACCAGACTTCTCTTTTTGTTTCATTCTCCAGGATTAGAAGAAAGTTACTTAGCCTACCTTTCCATTTAATTCAGATATTTGAGAATTTTTATGTTACTTGTAGGGATCAAGTTGAAAGCCACTGTTTGGGAGCTAAGACTGAATAGTAAAATCAGTATACAGTATTTCCTGATGTGAATGATTTATCTGGCTCAGATTTCAGATTACTCTCAACACTATTCTAAGAAGATAGCATCCATATATAGAAGCATGTCTCACTGATAATTTGTTATGTAACTAAGTATTATGAAAATGAAACTTTTGGTTTGATCTGTTTTTCCCAAATTCGGAGTAACTATTAAGATTTAGCATCAAATTTGTAATATTTCAGTTTTTGCTACAAGAACACAACTAATTTTTGTAAGTAAATATTGGGTTTTATAATATTAAAAACAGTGCTCAGTCTCACGTGCCCACCTGGTGACAACGTGGGAAGCTGATAGACACTGAGGTCAGCTAGATCAAGTTCTGCACGACGGGGTTCTAGTTAAAAAGATGAAAAACTATACTATCTGCCTAACAAAATATATTCTAAAAGCTGACTGTTACAATCCTTGATCTGAAATATTTTAGGTCTGAAATTATAAAAGAATTAAATTAGAAAATGGTAAATGGCTTACCTTTATTATGAAATGATCTGTTATTTTAAAATCCAAAGATAAGCATTAAGAAGTAATAAAACAAATATCAGAAACCTAGTTATTACAAATGTCATCTATATTTAAAATAACTTCTTGGTAGCTATTTTTTTCCAATAAGATGGATGGAACCTTCTTGATTATAGGTTTATTTTTATTATTTTTTATTTTTAAATAGCCAATATAGTTATGAGTAAGATTCGTGTGGTCAGCTTCTGTTCTTTCATAAAACTTAAGATCAAAATCTTTTTAGCTGTAACCAAAAATTGAAGTCTTTAAAAAAAATGGCAGATGTTAATTTAAAAACAGCATATACTAACTTAGTTTGCTGTATGATTATGGTCTAATGGAAGTTTCATAAGCTTTCTTTTCTCTTAACTCAAAAATGTATATGTCAGAGTTTTGGAATATGTCTTTAGCCAAGAATTTTATCCAGATGTTTACAAACTTATATAAAGCAAAAAAGAATGTATGTAACTATAGTGAGCAATATAGTTTTGCTCATATTATCTGATGTTTGCCAAAAGAAGAATAAAAGATGTATGAATTAAAAAAAAAAAAGAAGAGGGAAAAAGTAATTTCCTAAGACATTAACTTTTCTAAAAAGGACCATTACCAAAATGAGTTATTTGCAGAAGCAAATGCCATCTTTGTCTTATTTGTTCCGACTTGCTACTCTGGGGCGAGTGTGGATAGCACCGTGTGGAATGGAGCCTTTCTCAACGGTGTTCTACCCATTGGCGTCCAGTGAACCAGGCAGTCTGGGACATGACAGTGAATTCCTCCCTGAAATGTAGAAACCAGAGATTCACGTTTCAAGCACCAACTCGGCCAGGGCAGGTCCCCTTGAAATTCTAGAGTCTGTGGCAACTGTGGCTTCTTAAGTCTCCTCTGTGTACTGTCCTCTGCCTAATGCCTGATCGCTCCCACCTCCTACAGCACTGGCTTCCTCTCCCCAGGAGTAGGGCGTTTAAGAACAAACTCTTCAAATTCGACAACTGAAGATCCAGAACGAATTTGTTTAGTTTTTCAAATGAACCCATTTCCAAGGCAAGATCCTCTTTCTAAGGACAATTAGCTATTTCTCTGCTGCATCCTTAACAGAGAGTGTTACCTCAGACTTCCTAAGGAAACATTTCAGTTTGTGATTTTGCCTAGTTATTTTCAATTTGCCTAGATGTGAGTAAATAAATACCGTATAAACTCTTAAGTTCTTGGATCTGTGACTTTGAGAGCAGTTTGATTCAGTAGAAAAGCTCCTGCTCTGGGAGCCTGAGTGGCTCAGCCGGTTAAGCGTCTGAGTTTAGCTCAGGTCATGATCTTGCAGTTTGTGAGTTCGAGCCCTGCATTGGGCTCTGTCCTGACAACACAGAGCCTAGAGCCTGCTTTGAATTCTGTTCCTCCCTCTCTCTCTGCCCTCTTGCTCCCGTGCTCTGTCTCTGTCTCTCTCCCTCAAAAATAAACATTTTTAAATTTTTTTTTTAATTTTTTTTTAATGTTTTATTTATTTCTAGGAGAGAGAGAGAGACAGCGTGAGCAGGTAAGGGTCAGAGAGAGAGGGAGACACAGAATCTGAAATAGGCTCCAGGCTCTGAACTGGCAGTCAGCACAGAGCCCGACGCGGGGCTCGAACCCACGAACTGCGAGATCATGACCTAAGCGAAAGTCGGATGCTTAACCGACTAAGCCACCCAGGCGCCCCACATTTTTAAATTTTTTTTAAAAAAAGAAAATCTCCTGCTGTGAATCGGTCCTGGGTTCTAATTCCAACACCACCTGGTACTAGCCTCCAGGGAATTAATTTCTCTGAACTGTGTTTCCTTGCCTGAAAGAGCATAATAGTACCTTCTCACAGTGTTGCTGTACGGATTACATGAGATATTGTATGTAAATATAATTTATGTCTCTCAGTAACTGTCAGTGCTCGACAAATTTTCACTGAGGCTTTCAAGTCCAGTAGCCTTCACTGGGAAGCTCGAGTAAGAGAGCGACAAGCCTGTAAGACCGTTAATTCTCATAAAAAATAGAAACAGTGCAGTAGTGGTCCCAGTACTGAGTTCCTGTTCATTATCAAGGTGAAGAATATCTCATCTTCGTTGAAAAGAGACAGGGGTGGGCAGGATTGTGAATGTAGTTATTTCATAGTTTTACATTGGATAAAAGAGAGACCAGTTAATTCTCTGAAAAGAATTGGACGTTGGTAAATTTTGGTGTTTTTATTCCTGGCTCATTATTTTTAAAAAGTAGGACATGAATTCCCAGCCATGTGATCTTCCCACTTCCAGATTTATTATTGGAAAGAGTACTTACTTACTGAGTGCCTGTCACTGAGCACTTTTTTGGTCTCTCTCTCTCTTTTTTTTAAGTTTATTTATTTATTTTGAGACAGAAAGAAAGCGCAGGAGGGGCAGAGAGAGAGAAGGAGAGAGAGAATCCCAAGCAGGCTCCGCAGTGCCAGCACAGAGCCCGACACAGGGCTTGAACTCACAGACCGTGAGATCAGGACCTGAGCTGAAACCAAGAGCCGACCCTCAACTGACTGAGCCACCCAGACGCCTCCAGTTCTTCTGTCTTAATAGCAACTTGGTGATATGCAGAAATCACTAGCAGCATTTTATGGATAAAGACACTGAGTCACAGAGAGGTGAAGAACTTAGACCAGGTCACACAGCTAGTAAGTGTTAGAGCTGGAATTTAACTCAGCAGTCTAATCCCAGCCCCGAGGGGATGATGGTTTAGGCAGCAAGCTTCTCACAGTGTTCAAGGCTTTTTTCTCTTAGCTACAGGGACAGGAAGCAACTACACTTCCCTTAAGACCTGCCTGTATGGTACCCTATGTAAGGGCATTAGAAGCTCAGAAGGACGAGATCTGGGGGCGCATGAGTGTCTCCATCGGTTGAGCCACCAGCTCTAGATTTCGGCTCAGGTCATGATCTCACGGTTCAAAGGACTGAGCCCCATGTCAATGCAGAACCTGATCCGGAGTCTCTCTCCCTCTCTTTCTGCCCCTCCCCTGCATGTTCTCTCTCTCTCTTCCTCTCTCTCAAAATAAATAAACTTAAGAAAGGAAAAAAAGGAAAACCTCTGTGAATGCTGGAGTAGTTAGGGTTGGCTACTTCTAGATCTGCATTATGACTTTCATGGGCCCATTAAAAAATATATATATTAAACTTTATGACTATGTTGATATAAAGATCAATGTAACACAGTCTACATTCTCTCTTATATATGCATTATTATTATTATATCCATTGTTTTCTTGTGATATTTTTAAATGTTCATTTAATTTTGAGAGAGAGAGTACGAGCAGAGGAGGGGCAGAGAAGGAGAGGGACACACAGAATCCGAAGCAGGCTCCAGGCTCCGAGTGGTCAGCACAGAGCCGGACGTGGGGCTTAAACTCACGAACCGTGAGACCATGACCTGAACTGAAGTCGGACACTTAACCGACTGAGCCATCCAGGCGCCTGTTTTCTTGTGATTTTAAGAGAAATTTAATTGAAACATTTTTGCGAGTCCCTGGTTCAGTGCCCATTGTGCCTGGTGGACAGGTGGCCCCTACCTGTGATAGGCATGGACGTTCTGCTATGCTCTAAAGAATGGGCAGAAAGAGTTTGAATACATGGAAAACAAGGGTTCTAATTAATAGCATGAGCAAATGAGTTTGAGAATGACAATCACTGAAGCAGGGGATCCCAGCTACCCAAAGTGAAGGGCGTTTGTTGGGAATGGAGGGCGATATGGGGAACCTTGAAAGCCCTGCTGAAGCATCTGGGTAGGTGGAGAGGGACAGGGTGCCTGGGTGTCCAATTTCAGCTCAAGTCATGATCCTGTGGTTCGTGGGTTCAAGCCCCGCGTGGAACTTTGTGCTGGCAGCACAGAGCCTGCTTCTGATTCTCTATCTCCCTCTCTCTCTCTGCCACTCCCCCGCTCATGTGTGCTCGCTCACTCTCTCTCTCAAAAATAAACATCAACAATTTCTTTTTTTAAAAAAAGGAGAGTAGCAGAATTTGGTCCCCAAAGCCAGTCAAAGAAAGATCAGTATCCATCCATAATAAAGCTTTCATCCACTAATGGCAAAATGAGAAAAATAAGGACAGTCCAGGGAGTTTTCTGAGACTAAATTCATTCAATTCACAGAGCTAAACTTTTTATGTATTAAACTCTTCATGTTTTGTGGGTCTACGCATTTCCTTGCTTTATAATGAGGTGAAGGCAACAGCCTTCTTCAGCAACCATCTCTTTTAATGTCTTTCTTTGGCAAAATAAAAAATTGACAACCCTAAATTGGCTCCAAAAGTCATTGTGAAGTTCTAATTGGTCCACAAAATCCAAAGGTGTTGAAGTGAGCTTGCCGTGCGGAGGACAGCCCAGGCTCTTGATGGCCCCAGGGCCCCAGCAGCCCCATGGCTTCAATGCAGTATCCCTGTCGCCATCCCACTGGGACACAGGTCTCCAGCCCCGGGCAGCAAGTCCCTTTGTCCACGAGCTGAGCCGCCCCGACACCTGGCGGCCCCGCCAGTTCCCTGGCTGGCTCTCCCTGTTGCTTCCCGGGTCACTGTCTTCTCTTACTGTCACCCACTGGCTGCTCTTCCTCCTCCCCTCGCTGTTCCGGCTGGGGGTGGGGCTTCCACCACGACAGTCAGGTGGACAGTAAGAGCAATCAGCCTGAAGGTGAAATCTTGTTCTCTGGCCACAAGAAACTGGCCTTACTCACCCCTCTCACTCTCTTTGGGCCTGCGCTGTGTGGAGGACAGCCCAAGTTATTGGCTATCTGCAGGTGGCGTGAATGAGTCTTCTTAGAGTGACATGACAAGGCACAGCGGAGTGTAGGGAGCCTGCTGTGGCCTTGACCGTGAGAAGCAAACGTGGGTTAACCTCCTTGCACTGATCTGCTGAGTGAGTGGGGATGAGGAGGCTTTGCAGATGCATTCCAGTAGGAACGTCTGAATGCAGAGTGCTTGAGTTACAGGGGACAGAGACCTAAGGCTGTGGCCGCTGAGGACAGAGAAGAGGGACCGCAGTCAGGGATACTTCAGAGTGTCATGGACTTGGTGTGATACAGCTACTGACGGCTTGCAGGGCTGAGTGAAAAGGAACGTCAAGGATGCCTTAATGAAACACACGTATTTGCAGTCCCTTCTCTTTAATGGCGCTGGCACGTGACTGCAGCGATCTTTTCAAGTCCTGGCCTTCTGGCTCTATAGGTACCTACAATCACTATAAGTTTCCATTATCCTGTTGATTTTTGTGATCCTTAGTAAATCCAGGCATATCACTTAGTATAGATTCCAAAGAATTTTATGAATACTGCCTTTAAGTAGCCTTATTTCAGTTGCAGTTGTTGCAAACTTATCTGTTGATGACATATGAGTAAGAAGCTTTAAACTTTTGTTTCTCAGTAGAATTCCTCACGTCGGCTCATCCTTTCTAGTTTATTGTCACTGGGGATATTATCCCACAGTCTCACTTGAGATCACCCACAGCATGAGAGCAACTCCATTAGCTCAGCCATTATCTTGTCAATGCAATAAGCACACAAATGCTATAAATTTCTAGATAGGAAATGATTTGGTGTATAGCCATGGCTTATCAGACCTGGGATAAAAATCCTAAGATTTGCTCTTTTTTACTATTCGCTCTCAGTTGTAGAACTGAATAGAGTAAATAATTAACAACATATCATTACATCAGAAGTGCTGGTTTCCACCGATAAGCAGTTCGACACACCTGAGTATAAATCCCAGCCCTGTGACCCGCTTACTCTGCGAAAGAACCTGGCCAGGTGCCAGGCCTCTCTGACTTAACCCAAAAACAAAGAGCAAGGGATTCGCTCCAACTAGGGTTGAGGTAAAAGTCAAATGACACATCTGTCCAGTGGTTTTGTTCTCGTCCCGTACTCTGCATTACTAAACTGGCACATTAGTTACCTAGTGTTTGAGTATCAAACATAGAACTAGAGAATTTATTTACTAGAGAAATAAATTTTGTAAGCCCTTTAAATCCATCCTTAGAAAAATAGATAAGGCTATATTTTCATGTATGTTTCCTGAAGTTTCTGATGTACCTTTGATAAATGTTCTCTCTGTTCTCTGTAGATAGCGGTTCCTCAGAGAAGAACAGAAAAGAAAAAAATTATATTTTTGAATCAAAGAGCGATCGAGGAGGAGGAGAACATCCAGCCCCAGAAACAGGTAAACCTAGAATTTGGAAATTCATCGCCGAGTGTAAACATGTGTAGGACCACACCTCCTCCAGTTGAAGAAACCAGATGAAGCTGCAACAGTCTGGGACAAGTGCAGCGATCGATCTGTGGGTCAGAAGAGCTGCTGAGTCCTCACCTGTTCTTTCAGGCTGCGTCTATGGGCTCTTGAACTAGTAGCCTCACATCTTTGGACCTAGGCCTCCTCTTTTCTGAGTTGATTAGACCAGATCATCACGATGTTACCTTTCAGGTGTAACATTCTATGGAAAGAGTAATATTCACAGCATAGAAGTTAAGAACTAGGTATTCATGGCTCTAGAATCTGATGCCGAGGTTCAAACCGTGGCTTCACCACTAAACTCTATGATCTGCGGCAAGCGATCTCTCTCTGGATCCCAGTTCTCCTCGTTAGTAAGATGGAGATGACAGCTGTCACTGCCTCAGAGCTGTCGGGGGGAGAAATGGGACAATTAATGTAAACCATTTAGCACACTTGTGTGGCTCTTAACACGAGCCAAATAAATGATGGCTATTATGCTTGAGTTAGTTATAGAGTAAAGATCTTAGAGTACCTTGTTCTCTCCAGCTGCTCTACTGATGGAGACCAAAGGCAATGAGGAAAGAGTGTGGGAGGTCGAGGGAGTATTTAGTGAGTGGAAGAAGAATACCATCGTTCCATAATTAGGGCTGTTTTTAACTAGAAAGAGAATACTTTTGACATGGTTCTGCAAAAAGGTAGGTTTTAGTCCTAAATCCCACAAACTAATTAGTAAAAGAAGATTTAGGAGAATAAATATGATTCTTAAATTACAGATCTGAACACAGAGAAGATTTTTTTACCCCAGAATGTTCTTTGTAAAATCTGGACAACGTTAACATAAAACCACTAACCAACATGTGGCCAAAATAATCCAGACGTCAAGTACCTGATGCCGCTCCGTCTGCTGGCCTGCTGGCCTTGCCGCTGTCCCCAGGTGTCTGAATAAAATGGGCCCTGTGCCCCAAGGCACAATTTACCTCCAAGTTAGTTAGCATATAGCACAATAGTGATTTCAGGAGTAGAATCCAGTGATGCATCCCCTACGTATACCACCCAGTGCTCGTCCCAGCAAGTGCCCTCCTCGATGCCTCTTGCCCATTTAGCCCATCCCCCTACCCACAACCCCTCCAGCACCCCTCTGTTCTCTATGTTTAAGAATCTCTTGTGGTTTGTCCCCCTCCCCTCCGTTCTTATATTAGTTTTGCTTCCCTTCCCCTATGTTCATCTGTTTTGTATCTTAAATTCCACATATGAGTAAAGTCACATGATATTTGTCTTTCTCTGACTAATTTCGCTTAGCAGAATACCCTCCAGCTCCATCCATGTTATTGCAAATGGCAAGATTTCATTCTTTTTGATTGCGGAGAAATACTCCATTATGTATTATATAAATATACACCACATCTTTATCCATTCATCTGTCGATGGACATTGGGGCTCTTTCCATACCTCGGCTATTGTCAATAACACTGTTATAAACATCGGGGTGCATGTGCCCCTTTGAAACAGCACACCTGTATCCTTTGGATAAATACCTAGTAGTGCAATTGCTGGGTCAGAGGGTAGTTCTATTTTTAATTTTTTGAGGAACCTCCATATTGTTTTCCAGAGCGGCGGCACCAGTGTGCATTCCCACCAGCAGTGCAAAAGAAATCCTCTTTCTCCGCATCCTGGACAACATCTGTTAGTCACTTAATTATTGCTTTCTTAGTTCCTTCATTGGCAAAATGGGTACACTCACAGTACCAGCTCGTGGCGGTTGTGAGATTTAGATTTGAGCCATCAAGCACCTAGCGCAGTGCTGGCACTCTGCAGCGCTGGCTTATTGTCATTGACCGCCAGCACTTAGCTCAGGGTCAGCCACATGGCTCCCAGTTAACACTGAGTGACTGGATAAGTGAATGAAATGAATCGGCTTCTGCATTGGACATTTTGACTCCTCTAATTCCACCGGTTGGCAAGGCCCCTGCAGCTAAAAATGGTTGCACCGTGTCATCTCTGAGCCTGGCCGGACCCCAGAGTAGATGGGACTAAGAATAGAGCCTGCTGAGCTTGATAAGAAAGACCGATCTGGGGCACACCCTGTCCCTCCAGACTCCTGCAAGCCTGGACAGGCCGCCTCTAGTCCGGGTGCGCGTCCAATCCCACAGGATAAAGCCTGTGAAGGAGAACTGCAGAGACTTTCTCTTCAACTACCCTTAACCAGAATCACACCAGCAGATTCTGTTGGTCACTCTCAGCAGTGGTTCTACTGGCTGAGAGTAGGTTCCCTGGACTTAGAAATGAAAACAAATTTTTTTTTTTTTAATTTTGAGAAAAAGAGAGGGAGAGAGAATCCCAAGCAGGCTGCACGTTGTCAGCGCAGAGCCTGATGAAGGGATTGAACTCAGGAACCGTGAGATCATGACCTGAGCTGAAGTCAGATGCTTAACCAACTGAGCCACCCAGGTGCCCCAAAGCATATTTATTTTTTAGAGGGAAAGAGAGAGAGTGCACAGGGGAGGGGCAGAGAGAGAGAATCTCCAGCAAGCCCTGCACCACTAACATGAAGCCCGATGTAAACCTCAAACCCACGAACCATGAGATCATGACCTGAGCCGAAATCAAGAATTGGACGCTTAACAGACTGAGCCACCCAGGCGCCCCAGGATTTGGTTTTAAAGAAGTCTGGGTGGCTCAGTTGATTAAGCATCTGACTTCAGCCCAGGTCATGATTTCACGGTTCATGGGTTCGAGCCCTGCATCGGGCTCTGTGCTGACAGGCCTTGGGTCAGAGCCTGAAGCCTGCTTTGGATTCTGTGTCTCCCTCTCTCTCTGCCCCTCCCTGCTCACTCTCTCTCTCTCTCTCTCTCAAAAGTAAATAAACATTTAAAAAAAAAAAAAGGAAAAGAAGAAGTCTGGGTCTGAGAACTCCTGCCATTGGCAAGCTGTGTGCTCTTAGAGTAATTACTTAATCTCGCCACCTTAGTTCATCTATAAGATGGTGATAGTGTGAGTACCTACTTAATTGATTGTTCGGATTAAATCGCGCATGCAAAGTGTTTCTAATACGGCAGATTGTAGCGGTCATTGTTACAAATCACTGACCTGCGCTATCCGCTCTCACCCTTCCACAGGTGCAGTGCTACCCTTGGCCCTGGGTTTGGCCATCACGGCTCTGCTGCTTCTCATGGTCGCTTGCCGTCTACGCCTGGTGAAACAGAAACTTAAAAAAGCTCGTCCCATTACATCTGAGGAATCGGACTACCTCATAAATGGGATGTATCTATGAAAGTGTCATTCGAATAGCTAGGGGCGAGGGTGTTTCACTTCTAATTTATACCTATTGGGCTCCGGATATTTAGAAACCTCTTTGGTTTGAGCTGGGCTAAGAAAACCAAAACCCCAGAAAATTCTGCAAACCCCAAACTTTTGTTTTTATTTATTGTAGAATGATTTTCTTCCGGAAGTATGTGAGATATTTTGAAGTTTTGAGAGGAGTCTGAGTAAAGACTCACAAATCGAATTCTGACTTAATGTAAGCAGTCCCTGAAAATAGTAGTTCGCAGTGAGCCGCGGCGGATCGTTCAGCGTTTGAGGGGTGGCCTGGGAATGGCGATGCTAACCCGTTACTTTTTAGAGGCCAGCCATTGGCCCCTGCCAACCTGGGACCACTTTATACACAGCTTCCTCCTCTCCCCTTCAAAGCCTGTTTCTGTGACTGGATCTCAAGTGATCTTCAATGAGCTGATACCTAGGGCAGCAATATCTATACTGGAGCCCCATGAACATGTCAAGAAGGCGTTGGGAAAGGAGAATGTGAGTTTATCTCAGTGCCTCTGACATCATGTCATTTAGGGAGCCGCCTCATTAGGCCTCCCTTTGGGCAGAAAATCCCAGCCTCTGGAAAACAAATAGCTGTCACGTGGTCATGAGGCGTTAGGAGACCTGGTGAAGGAGAGGGGGCAGCTCAAACATTTCAACACCAACTCGGCTGAGGGCAAAGTGGGAGGAGCACAATTAGGCCTTTCTTGAATCTACTCGACACTGCTTGGTGGTCCAGAACGCAGCAGCTTTATTTATGTAGTCGCTGGGTTTCAACACCAGTCTGTGTGGATGGAAAAGAAAAGTGCCTGCAAACCGGAAACAGAGCACTGGGTGGATTCCTGGTGCAGCTTTGGTAAAAATGCCACGTGTGTAAGTAGCAGCAGTGTCTTTCAGCCAGTGGAAATGAGCATTTTCTCCACTATTTACTTAATGCTGTAAGATGTTGTAATGTGCAGTCAGCTAATGCCAGGCTTACGCACTCCCGGAGCGTAAAGCAGGCTTGCACAAATTCATCTTTGCAGAAAACTGGCATCTAGCTTAGCATCTATCCCCTGTTCATCAGTCTAGGATTTTAAAGGCAAACTGTTCCCATCATCACTTCACGCCGGGATTACACATGTTCTAGAAAGCATTCTCCTTGAGAGGAATGTGGTGCCTGTCTATAGTCATGTGATGTTGCTATGTACATAATATGGCTTCTTCTCATCAGTGGCAAATCTTCTAAAATATCTGAATACATTGTAGAACATTCTGTTTTCAGACTGAAACCGAGGTAAGTTGTTCCTTTGGCAAAGGGCTTAATTTGGGTCCGAAATATAACGAACCCATTAACAAATGGAAAGTTCTAAAAAACAAAGAAATTGGTTACTTTTACGTCCTGAGAGGTCCAAGCATTTTGTGGAATATTTATAATTGAGCGAAGATTTGAGTCTCTCCTCGAGGGCAGGTTAGAGAAAGGGCAGCACAGACGACCTGAGGCCCTCTGTGGCCATGTGTACGCCACGTCGCTGTGTGTCGCCGTGCAGCCTACCAGCCTGGACCCATAGCTACACCCGACACGATACAAACTGCTGAGGGATGCAGCCTCCAGCACATCTTTTATACGTGAGGAAATTAAAACATGATTTAGTATTGCTTTGGTGTCAAAAGACTTGAAAAAGGATGTCCATATCTACATGTACAATAACCCTTTAATAAACTGTATTTTATTCTTATACCTTTTTAAACAGCCATTTAACCTAATCATAAGTTGCTATCATTTACTGAGCTGTTCCTGTATTGTTACCTGGATTTAACCCTATCAACCTTATCTTGCAAAGGGGGAAATTAGGAATGAGAGAAGGAGAATCAAGGTCTACAATTTATGTTGTCAGATGGACTGCGTGGGGCTTTTCAGAGTCACTTTACCTGTGAGTATCTTAATTGAAGGGGTTCTGCATCTAAGACGATTTTAAAATAATTTTAAAGGGAAAGTTGTCTGCAATTTACTGCCCAAACATGTTCTTGTGCCTCGCATATCTTTCCCTGAGAAAAGGCCCATCTGAGCCACCTTCCAGAAAACTCAGAGCTTCTCTCCTCCAGTCCTCCTACATACAAGCAGACAACAGCTAGTCTCCATCCTTCCAGAAGCTCGAATGTTTCCAGTCACTTGGGTATCAGGTTGTTCTCTTCCACGGGAAAATAACACTGTCTTCATCTTCCTCTCCCTTACTTTTCATAATCCGTGATTTGGCTCCACGATTCACCTCCGCACTTCCCAGCCCTCCTCAGTCACTGATGGCCGTTTCAGGTCGTCTTTATCATATTTTCCCGCAGCCCAAACGTGGAGACGCTTATTTCTATTTGTTCTTCAGTTTTGCTGTTCAAGGCAGACCTTGCTGGTGAATTAACTGGACTCCGGGTACAGAAACACAGGGCAGTGGGCCGTGCCCCAGGACACAGGGCCGCCCGGGTCCTCACGTGTGCTGTCTCGTCAGTCACGGTGCTCTGCAACAGCAGCATCTGGGCCTGAGATTGTCCCTGGGCGTCTCTTAAGTTACACTGTCCCCAGTTTGATGTTTGGGGATTGCACCGTTTTGTTCCTATCAGAGTGACTCCGATTATTTGTTTTCTTTAAAACAATAGTTTGGCCCAGCCGTTGGCGTTAAAACCGAATGAGGGTTTCTAACAAAAAACCGCCCAAGCCGAATAGAGAGGGAGAAGCTTAGTTTGCTTTTCACAAATGTTCTCATCTCCCTGGCTTTTTAAGCAAATTGTGATGCTGACTTTTTCTGGGGCGCTGGCCCCATTTTCCCCAGCTCTTTTGTCCTGAATTCTATCTAGTATCCTAAATAAAGTGCATATTTTATAGCTACTTTAAGAGCAAACATTTTTTGGGGGGGGGGATAAATATAAAACCGCCAGGGATGAAAATGTGGTTAGACACACCGAAGCTGGATGTGTTCAGAAATGGACTGAGTGCTTAGGACTGAGCCTCCTCCATTAGCTACATTTAGGCCTCGGTGTGTCTTCATTCCTGCTCATTTATTTCCTCCCATCACCTCCGTGTTTAGTCTTTATGGAAGTTACCTCACTGTAAATTGGAAAGAGATCAACTTACAGTATCATTCAGCTTAAAGATGTTTTTATACAGTTATTTCAAAACGTAGGAAACTTCTCAAAACACATTTTAAAATTACTTTAACTTTTACCAAAAAGCTTAGGGAAAATTGTACTGAGTTTATGGACTTTAAAAGTTCCTTTTTGTTTCCATTCGTCATCATTTCATATGACTGAAGACCCAAGAGTCCAAAAATATCAAAAGTCTATGTTCTCATATTTAAACAAAGCAGTTTCACAGATGAAAACAGAAATTTAGAAGAATCCCTAAATGTCTGATCTAGAGATGTGTGTATAGAAGAATGAAGGAATCAGAACCGTGAACTATGCAATCTGAGATCACGCCTTCAATGTCATTTGCTGTTGAAGGGGAGACAGTCTGACACTCCATTAACACCCCCACCTGTAACGTCTGGCCTGCTTTATCCAACTGTGTTCCCTACAAGCTAATCACATAAAGGAGTCAAGATCCGAAAGAAGGGCAGGTCTTCTTCCCCAGAAAATATCTTTTTATAATTGATTTACACTTGACACAATCATGTTCATATGGAAATTCTGCAAGCTCTTTCATCTGTAATGTAATTCCTAAGCAAAATCCTGACAAGATAATCAACAAAAAGCTGAAATAAACAGGGTTGGCAAAAGAAATTACTCCATGTGATGTGATCCTTTGGGGCGGGTCACAGAGACATGTTTGGGGCATGGGAACTCAAATATAAATGTCCTCAGCTGCCCCAGGTCCCTGGATTGCCACTCTCGTATTTAAGATGTCCTTGGTGCTGCAAACACCTGCCCTTTGGACAAAAAAGTATTCTTCTGATGCCCATCCTATTAGGACACTCCAGGTAAGAATGAGTTCTTCAGCTCCAGCAGCCCTCGAACTTTCTCTCATGTTGAAAAGGAAGTGAAGGGAAAGGAACCAGGGGAAAGAGAGAGAGGAAGGAGGATTCACTGGCTCAGGACAGCCTCTATGGGGACTGAAAGTCAGATGTTTTCTCTCTCGCCAGACAAGGAGCACTTCATAAAGAATCCTGGCTCAAACAACACAAAGTCAGTTATAAAGGTGAAGCGTAAAGAGGAAACTAACATCTACCATGAGAGCACTGGTAGAAGGATTAGAGATAAGGAAACTCTTGGACTAGTTTCATTTTTTATTACAATACACAACTGTGGGCTACATGGGCCGGCTAGTTTTCTTCATGCGGGCTTTTTAAAAAAAAATTTTTTAATGTTTATTTTTGAGAGAGAGAGACAGAGCACAAGTGGGGGAGGGGCAGAGAGAGAGGGAGAGACAGAGTCTGAAACAGGCTCCAGGCTCTGAGCTGTCAGCACAGAGCCCAAAGCAGGGCTCAAAGTCCGGAATGGCGAGATCATGCCCTAGACTGAAGTTGGACGCTCAACTGATTGAACCACTCAGAGCCCCTTATGCAGGATTTTCTTACTGGCAATCTATTTGAGCCACCCTTTAAGTACATTGGGGACAAAACATTGTCATCTTCCTGAAAAATGGTAGGAGAAATCAAAAGACATGAAACTGAAATCTGACCGGAACACTTTTTTAAATTAATTAATTAATCTTTAAATGTTTATTTATTTTGAGAGAGAGCAAGTGGGAGAGGGGCAGAGAGAGAGAGAGAGAAAGAGAGAGAGAATCCAGAGCAGGCTCTGCAGTGTCAGCACAGAGCTTGACACTGGGCTGGAACTCACAACTGTGAGATCATGACCTGAGCTGAAATCAAGTTGGACACTTAACCAACTAAGCCACCCATGCACCCCAAGATCAGAGCACTTTTACTTTACTAGTGTAGCTCTTTAAGAACTTAGTAGGAAATGATGATTTATACTTCAAAGAATTTGGCACTTACCTAAAATAAGTTATTGGCCTTTTGAATCCCATTTAGAACACTTTATTTTATTTTTAATGTTTTTTATTTATTTCTGAGAGAGAGAGAGAGGCAGCATGAGCAGGGGATGGTCAGAGAGAGAGGGAGATACAGAATCTGAAACAGGCTCCAGGCTCTGAGCTAGCCATTAGCACAGAACCTGATGCAGGGCTCGAACCCACGAACCGTGAAATCACGACCTGAGCTGAAGTCGGATGCTTAACTGACTGAGCCATCCAGGCGCCCCTCCCATTTAGAACATTTTAAAAATTACCCATGTTTGCTATTTCATTTACAACATTAGCATTCAATTACCATTGTCATATGAGCTCTTTTATTGCCATTACAAACACTGGAAAACTCATTAACATTTACCTGAAAACCGAAACACCTACCTCTTCTATGAAACAAAACTAAGGAGCTTTATTTCGTGGCTAACAATCTGATGCAAAAGATGGTTTCAGATTTCAAAAAATTCATGAGCATTAAAATATTACTAAACAATGGTATCCTACTTTAAAATACATTGAGTTTTTAAGATGCCTTAGAATAGGTACATTAAGTCAACTTAACAAGTATAATCAACTTCTTTTGAGCAATGGAGGTTTTTAAAAATTAAGGGCATTGGGATTTTAAATACTTGCATGGACAATGATAATGTCCTATTTTCCTAAAATGTCATTTCCTCCCTAATGTTACTGATTGGAAAAGAGTTGAAATCCTCATTAGAACCTGGAATTCTTAATTTTCATTCTTAACTGAGAACTAGGTTGGCCTTCAAATAAAATCAAGTCTGTAAAATCATCTTGTTTTAACAGGAACTCACCAGACTGAAAATTTTGAAAATATTTTCATTGTCCTCTTTATACTGTATAAAGGAATCGCTTCTATCAAGAAACAATGGAATGCTGAAGTTATTTTAGAGATTATGAATACTAAAGATTAAAGAAACACTTTTGATCTCTGACTGGCATTTATATAACTTCAGCTCTTTTAAAAATGCTCTTATGCCTAGTTAAAATCCATTATTGCTCTTTCTGCCACTTATCGAGGCTCCTTTAAAATCTACTCCTATTGGGGCACCTGGGTGGCTTGGTTGGTTGAGTGTCCACCTCTTGATAACAGCTTGGGTCATGATCCCAGGGCCATGAGTTCGAGCTCCACTTTGGGCTCCCTGCTGAGTGGGAACCTGCATGGGATTCTCTCTCTCTGCCTCTCTCTCTTTCTACCCCTCTCTCACTTGTGCATGTGTGTGCACGCTCGCTCTCAAAATTTAAAAACATTTAAATTTTTTTTTTAATTCACAAAAGCATAAAATCCATCAGTAATGCTTGGCATGGCATTTGTCTATAACACTCAGGTAGCACTTCAGTCCTAGCCTATTTATAAACTGTCCCCTCAGCCAGACTGCAAATTCCTTGAGAGTAACGGCTTTTTTACATACGGCAGGGATTTGCATCTAATAAAATGTTAGTAATGGCTATGAAGGATACAGACTAGTTAGTGGTTAAGTTTAAGAATCAATTTAAAATCCTAAAGAACCCCTGACCTTTGAAACTACGTCAGATCACGGAGTCCTGCGCCGAAAGGGCCCATGGCCGGGATCCAGCAGCAGCAACAGCAGCAGCAAACCAGCGGGGAACCGAAACTCCCAAGTTTCAACCGCCAACTAATGCTAGTTTGCCGTGTGAGATCTTGCCCAAGAGACACTAGAGAGAAAACGTGTGTGTAGATTTTAAAAACCATTTTTAAGCAAGTAAAGCTTAAGGCTGTAAGAGGTGGGGGAGGTGCCACACGCACTAGGGACCGCCGTGCTGGAATGAGACACACGTGCACACAGCACGGGGGCTGCTTTGCTGAGAGCACGAGCGGTGCTAGATACACAGTTTGTAGTTTTTCAAGTTCTAGAGCCCTTAGAAAAATGAAGATCTTTTTATAAAAGTTATAAAACCACAATATTTAAACAAGATCCCAAAGTGCTACTGCCTTCTTAGAAACTCATTTTACAGTCATCATATTAATACATATTTATTTAAAGTTTATTTATTTTGAGGGCCGCCTGAGTGGCTCAGTTGGTTAAGCGTCCGACTGCAGCGCAGGTCATGATCTCACAGTTCGTGAGTTCAAGCCCTGTGTCGGGCTCTGGGCTGACAGCTCAGGGCCTGGAGCCTGTTTCAGATTCTGTGTCTCCATCTCTCTCTGCCCCTCCTCCACTCACACTCTGTCTCTCTCCTTCAAAAATAAAATAAACACCGGGGCGCCTGGGTCGCTTAGTCGGTTAAGTGTCCGACTTTCGCTTAGGTCATGATCTCACAGTTCGTGGGTTCGGGCCCCGTGTCGGGCTCTGTGCTGACTGCCAGCTCAGAGCCTGGAGCCTGTTTGAGTCTGTGACTCCCTCTCTCTCTGACCCTCCCCTGCTCATGCTATCTCTCTCTCTCCTAGAAATAAATAAAACATTTAAAAAAAATTTTTTTTAAAATAAAATAAACATTAAAAATTTAAAAAAAACAATAGGAGAAAACAGTGTAAAAAAAAGTTTATTTATTTTGAGAGCAAGTGTGAGTGGGGGAGGGGCAGAGAGGGAGAGAGAGAATGCCAAGCAGACTCCAAGCTATCAATGCGAAGCCCAACACAGGGCTTGAACCCACGAACCGTGAGATCATGACCTGAGCCAAAGTCAAGAGTTAGGCGCTTAACCGAATGAGTCACCCAGGCGCCACAATAAATATTTATAGATGATGAGATGGGTTTTGTTAAATTTATCCTTTACCTTGTTCTTCTCTGACACTAGGCCAACTCATTCATTCACTCATTCAGCATTTACTGTTCACTTAGAGGCAAGCCCCGTGTTAGGCAAAGAAAAATGATAAACGAGGTATAGTCCTCACTCACTGGGAAGGGTCACAGTCTACATGTACAGCTGGAGGGATGCTATTAATCCAGGCCCCTCAGACTCGACAAAACGGAGCATCAGAGCAACAGTTTTCTCTCTGTGACCTCCCTCAGTCAGCACTTTGTAGCTGCTGGACTTGTGGCTCTTCCCTCTGTATTCAAACACCACCAATGCCTCTTTGACGTTTAACTTTATTTGGCAAAGCAGCACTGCATAAACTGTTCAGTGACTAGGACCCAGCTTACACAGCATGTTAAATCAATGTACATTATCAGCAGCAAATTGGAAACAGAAAAAACAATACCGAGCTACAAGTCTCCTATAATTTTAAAGAGAGAAAGTACTATGTCAGTTATGTCCCATCTGAACAGCTAAGTGTTTTAAAGGACATCACCTGCCATCTTCGTAAGTTTTAATATTTACAAATGCTTAGTTTTAAGGTAACAAAGCAGCTGATTGTATCTACAACATGCTACTCTAGGACACCACATCAAAAGCTTTAAAAAGGAAGCTCATCTCTATTTTCTTAGTGGCATCTAACAGACATCCAAAAACCAAGAATCTTAACTTGTGAATGGTGGTGTTATCCAGTGCACAAAAGCAATCTGATAAATTAATATCGAAATTAAGTGCCTAAGAAAAACCACTCCTCAGAATCAATTCACAAACTAAGTTTTCCATTTGGCAGAACCTCATCTTTTAATATTTTAAAGTAAAATGTGGGTGTGTTAAATTAATAAATCCACAAATTTGTACTTTGCATCGCTCCTCTACCAATTCAGCTTCTGCGCCTCTTTGAAGAATGAGAAACCCTACAAAACCACACATTTTCATGCTGAAAATAATAGTGTAATGAAGTCCAAAACAAGCTGTGATGCTGTTGGGTTTCAAAAAGCTTTGAGAACTGAGATGAGCAATCCGCTGCAAAATTACATACTGGTCAAGCTGATGGCGCTTTTACAATTCGTCCCTGGGGGTGAAAAAGAGAAATATATAAGTAGGAGTTAACAGACTATAAAACTTGGCTTTTCTAGTAGTTCGGATACAATTATTAAGTACGTACAAATGCACCAATACTCGAGCATTAAAAAAAAAAAGGAAAAGGAAAAGAAAAAGGCAAAGCAAACAGTCCCAAGTCCAAGCGAAAATGGGAGTCAGCCATCCACACATCCCTCATGCTGCTCTGGAATGAAATGTGAAACCTAAAGGCCCTGAATTCTTTATTTTTTAATTCAAAGATAACTTTCTTCCTTTAAGAAAATTTTAACTCTTACATCTAGGATCCTGCTAACACTATTTATTATAAAATGATGATGAGTATTTGAAGTTCAAATAACTTTTTATAGGTACATTCACAACACTGGACAAAAAGTTGGTCTTTTGCTTAGAGTGTCCGCTAGCAATTGCTGAGTAGGTCCATCTCAACCCAAACTCTCTGGAAGAAAAAGCATCATCTGGAGGAGTACACATCTCAGAAGGCAGCTTCATCAGCTCCAAAAGAAACCATTTGCGCAGCCAGGTGCAGCACTGTACCGGCGACTGCCAGAGACAGGAAGGAAGGAATAAAAATGCGGCCTAAATGAATTGTGTGGGATATAAATTATACTCCAATAAAGCTGTTAAAAGTGAAAAAATACAGCTATCAAAAAAGCCAAAAAGCTTCGTATTAGAGGGCAATCTGAGTGACAAAAACATTGCTAGATATTTAAGAATTTTTCGAGTAAAGAAGTATGATGTTTTTAACTAAATTTCAAATGATTTCAAGAAACAATATGATATATATGTATATATAGAGAGAGAAAGAGGGGTGAGAAAGCGAATGTACAAAAATGCTAACAATTGGTAACTCTGGATGAAGAGATGCAGAAATTCTTTGTGCTATTCTTACAATTTGTAATAAATATTAAAAAGTTTTTAAAAAGTTATTAAAATTAATTTGAAGGGAAGGGAAGTAAAAAGCTAAAATTTCCCAGGTATGTGGTGAATTAAGAGACTATCAGACACCGTGCTTTCTTTTAAAACTAAATTTTGTAAACTGTGAGAAATTAGTTTAAAAAATTACATCTCCCATAAGCTGCCTTTGTCATAGAGTACTGGATTATCTGTTAAATGATAAATGATCATTTCTGGTTCCTTTTAATATAGTCTTCTAAATAATATAAACACTAGAATTCTCATAGAACAGCTTTTATTTAAATTCATGCAAGCATTAAAATATTTAAACTGCAAAGATTTCACTTGCAAAGTGCTCTTTTCATAAATTCACTTATTCTTTTTAAAATATACATGAAGGTACTACTGGTTTTATAAAATAATTTACCATATTCGATTTATCCATTGCAAGGCATTAAGAATATTATAAATCTATATCCTTATTGCCCACAACATAGTACAACATTTCCAAATATCCTCTTCAATCAAAAAAAATTTTTTTTAAAAAGAAAAGGATAAAAACTCTCAACAAACTAGGTATAGAGGAAACGTACCTCAACATAATAAAGGCCATATATGACAAGCCCACAGCTAACATCATACTCAACGGTGAAAAGCTGAAAGCTTTTCCTCTAAGATCAGGAACAAGACAAGGATGCCCACTCTCGCCACTTTTATTCAACATAGCACTGGAAATCCTAGCCAGAGCAATTAGGCAAGAAAAAGAAATAAAAGGCATCAAAATCGGAAAGAAAGAAGGAAAACTGTCTCTTTTTGCAGACGACATATTATATACAGAAAACCCTAAAACCACCAAAAAAAATCAAAACTAATGAACTAATTCAATGAAATTTCAGGAAAGAAAATCAGTATACAAAAATCAGTTGTGTTTCTATACACCAATATTGAACTATCTGAAAGAAATTAAAATTTATAATTGTATCAAAAAGAATAAAATATCTAAAACAAATTTAAACAAGGTGAAAGATCTGTACACTGAAAAGCATAAGACATTAATGAAAGACACTGAAGAAGACACAATGCTCATGGATTGGAAGAATTAATACTGTTCAAATATCCCTATTACCCAAAGCAATCTACTGATTCAATTCAATCTGTATCAAAATCCCAACGGCATTTTTCACAGAAATGGAACCACCCTAAAATTTGTAAAGAACCACAAAGAGCCCCAAATAGCCAAAGCAATCTTTAGAAAGAAGAACAAAGCTGGAGGTATTACACTTCCTGGTTTCAAACTATATTACACAGCTAGAGTAATCAAAACAGTATGATATTACCATAAAAGAGACATGTGGGTCAATGGAACAGAATAGAGCCCAGATATAAACCCACACATATATGGCCAATTAATTAAGGAACCAAGAATAGACAATGGGGATAAGACAGTGTCTTTAGTAAATGGTACTGGGAAAACTAGCCACATGCAAAAGAATGAAACTGGCCCATTTTACACCATACACAAAAAAAATCAACTCCAAATGATTAAAGAATTGAACATAAGACCTGAAACCATAAAACTAAACTTAATGTGGTAATCATTTTGTAGTATATACATATATCAGCTGTGTTGTACATGTAGAAGTAATGTTAATGCTATGCCAATTATATCTCAGTAAACCTGGGGAAAGTCATATTGTAAAAAAAAACTAACAATGTGGGACAATACTGACATTTTATTAAATAAAAAAGATTATAAAATTATATTATATGATCTCAGAATTACAAAAGAGCTATATACAGAACTATGGATAAGAGAGTAAAATATATATATATATATCTACCAAAATGTCAATAGTGGTTATCTCCAGGTTCTAGCACTGTGGGTAATTTTTATTTCATTCTTTGTACCTCTAAAAATTTTTACATGGCACATGCATTATTTTGGTAGTCAGAAACAGTATTATTAAAAACAAATAGAAGGAAATGTATAGCACTAAAAAAAGCACTAAAAAAAGGAAAAGGAAAAGAAATTAAGTTTATAATAAGACTTGAATTTTAACATTTAGGGCACCAAAGAAAACCAAAAGTTTGCTATCAGTGCATGTGTAACCTTGTCACATCCTATTACTCCAAAATCTATATAAATTTCAAGGTTTTTATTTTTCCATTTAATGTTCCAAATTCTACATAAGTATCTTTATCTGACTTACACACATAGATCACTTACAATAAAAAGTATTATGTCCTGGGGCTCCTAATTAGCTCAGTCGGTTAAGCGTCCAACTCTTGATTTTGGTTCATGGTTTGTGAGATCAAGCCTTGCATCGGGTCTGTGTGGAGCCACTTAAGATTCTCTCTCACCCTCTCTCTATGTCCCTCCCTTCTCTCTCTCTCTCTCAAAATAAATAAACTTTTTTAAAAAAGTATTATGTCCTAATTTCTAGAAAGACTCTTTAAAATTGTTATATAAGTGCTAAATACATTCATTAGGTTAATAATTATATATATTATTTTATTATATAACATATACTTAATAACTTATTAGGTTAATAACTTTAACCTACTAACATTTAGTATTATATATTCTTTATCAAGAACAAAAGAAAAGATGTATTACCAGGAAACAATAAAACCCATGAATGTTTTCTAATAAATTGGTTTTCTGAGGTAATAAAGTAAATTGTACAAAGCTTTATGAGAGACATAAAAAGAATTCCAAAAGCAACAAAATATATCCGTGCCTTTAAGAGTGCAAAATGTGTGATAATGCTGTAACGTCTGCCAAGAAATTGAAAAGGGATAATATGGAATGGTACAGAACAGAGGGTAAACTGGATACCCTGGGAAGTAGGCTGTCAATCTTAGAAATGCCCAACTGATTCACAACAGTGTTTCATGTGTTTAACATGTTTTTCACTTTAAGATGACATTGATAAACAAAGTACTTATAGGATGAGAATCCTGACACGTTCCTCAGTTTCACAAACCAGAGATGAACTTATTTCATGGACTCTCGTGGCTATTAAAAACAAAAATAAAACTTACCAGATGATTAACAAAATACTGATCTCTACATATATAAAATGAATATACTTATGTTAAATAAAATACAAATTTAAAAAGTATGAAGAGCTTATGAAGCAACTAATACAACTATGACACATCCATGTCATGAACGTAATACCGCATGTTCTAGATCTATGGCTCCTACATCTCGCATCCTCTCTTTAACACTCCACCAAAGTCAGAAGTGACATTCTTTCCAAGCACAAGGAAACACAAGTCTAAGTGCAGGTTTGGGGCTCTATGTGGCATAAGAATGCAGCACGCCCACCACCTAGTGCTCTTGTTTTCTATCGAAGCTCCCAGCAAAGACTGGGCCTCACCCTCACAGAGCACTGCAACTGACTCTGGATTCCTCAGGAAGAGAAGGACGGAAAGCTGGTGAGAAACAGGAGAAGGTTCAGAAGCAAGCATGAGGATGAGCTGTTAAATTAATCTGGAAGAAGATCTGAAAGAACAGAGATCACCTAGCCTGGCAATAAAACTGACTAGCAGCTTTTTAGATGGTAATTCCCAAATGTGGGATGAACACTCAGTAAGTCTGGCACAAAAACAGACACATAGACCAATGGAAGAGAATAGAGAACCCAGAATTGGACCCAAAAACGTATGGCCCATTAATCTTTGACAAAGTGGGAAAGAGTATCCAATGGAAAAAAGACAGCCTCTTTAACAGATGGTGCTGAGAGAACTGGACAGCAACAAGACACAATGAAACTAGACTGAATGAAACTAGACCACTTTCTCACACCATACATAAAACTAAACTCAAAACGGATGAAGGACCTGAATGTGAGACAGGAAACCATCAAAACCCTAGAGGAGAAAGCAGGAAACAACCTCCTTGACCTCCACCGCAGCAACTTCTTACTTGACACACCCTCAAAGGCAAGGGAATCAAGAGCAAAAATCAAATATTGGAACCTCATCAAGATAAAAGCTTCTGCACGGCAAAGGAAACAATCAATACAACTAATAGGCAACCAACGGAATGGGAAAAGATAGTTGCAAATGACATATCAGATCAAGGGCTAGTATCCAAAATCTATAAGGAACTCACCAAACTCCACACCTGAAAAACAAATAATCCAGTAAAGAAATGCGCAGAAGATATGAACAGACACTTATCCAAAGAGGACATCCAGATGGCCAACAGACACCTGAAATGATGCTCAGCATCCCTCATCATCAGGGAAATGCAGATCAAAACCACACTGAGATACCACCTCACGCTGGTCAGAGTGGCTAAAATGAACAAATCAGGACACTATAGATTCTGGCGAGGATGTGGAGAAACGGGCACCCTCCTACACTGTTGGGAATATAAACTGGTGCAGCCCCTCTGGAAAACAGTGTAGAGCTTCCTCAAAAAATTAACAGTAGAACTCCCCTATGACCCAGCAATAGCACTACTAGGAATTTACCCAAGGGACACAGGAGTGCTGATGCATAAGAGCACATGTACCCCAATGCTCGTAGCAGCACTCTCAACAATAACGAAATCATGGAAACAGCCTAAATGTCCATCCATCAACTGATGAATGGATCAAGAAGATGTGGTTTATTTCTACAATGGAATACTACATGGCAATGAGAAAGAATGAAATCTGGCCATGTGTAGCAACATGGACGGAACTCGAGGGTGTTATGCTGAGCAAAATAAGTCAGGCAGAGAAGGACACATACCATATGTTTTCACTTATAAGTGGAACAGGATAAACTTAACAAAGGACTATGGGGGAGGGGAAAGGGAGAAAATAGTTGGGGAGAGGGAGGGAGGCAAACCATGAGAGACTCTTGAATACTGAGAACAAACTGAGGGCTGATGGGGGTGGGAGAGAGAGGAAGGGAGGTGATGGGCATGGAGAAGGGCACTTGTGGGGATGAGCACGGGGTGTTATATGGAAACCAACTTGACAATAAACGAAACAAAGAAAGAAAGAAAGAAAGAAAGAAAGAAAGAAAGAAAGAAAGAAAGAAAGAAAGAAAGGTAGGCGACTCTTTTTAACCACATTATAGCCTTACTACCACTGCCTTAATTCAGGCCACCACCATTTCATCCCTAGCTTGGATAACCACATTCTGTTTCTAACTCTAGCTCTGTTCCTTTCCAATCTACTGTCTACGCCACGGCCACAGTCATCTTTCTCAAATGAAATTCTGACCACTTCACGGTCTAGCTTCAACACTTGGATTACTCTCCTACACACACTACACTCTAATTGCCTGTTTGTCTTCTTCAGATTTGTTTGGCTCTCCCGCACCACTAAAAGTCCCATGGGAACGGTCGGTTTCAAGTTCCCAGCTCTGTATCCAGGGCCCCAGTACAGTCCTTGGCAATGCTGCCTCTGCTCCCAGTGAGTTCCAATAAAATTGTGTCCTCCCCGTATGCCCTAGCATGGCAGGTCCCTGGTCATGTCAACACCGTTTACTAATGCCCATAACCTTGCCCGTATTTCTTTGAATAGTCCTTTCACTAAAATCACTTCAAAATCCTAGCTGGGCATACTTCACTTCCTGCCTCCACCCTGCCGGAGAGTTTAAGAGTACAAATATAAACAGTGGATTAATGGTCTCTTTTAAGTTTGTTTTCAAATTTTGTTTCACCTTTACATTCTTTAAACCTACACTTCTGAAAGATTTACAATTAAGTAACTGATTGTCTTTGTCATTAAAACTACATCTTTGGGGGCACCTGGCTGGCTCAGTTGGTAGAGCATGTGACTCCTGATCTCAGGGTCACGAGTTCAAGCCCCACACTGGGCACAGAGCTTAAAAACCAAAACAAAACCAAAAAAATCAAACTACATCTTTGGGTGTAGGAAAACGTGTTTGAACAAACAAAAATTTACAATGGAAAGAATGAGGAAGTCCACCTAGTACAACTAGGGAGATGTCTCCAGGGATACGTACATGCAAAACTGCTCAATCTTTTAAAAAGTTGAAGAAATCTTTTCTTTATAAAGAAACACATATATGTATATCTAAATATTTGGTAAGTGACTAAATATTTGTTCATAAATTTAAAAATTATTCTCAATTTAATACAAATAGTTAAGTGTTATGAGGGGTGAATATAGGTGCTATGGAAACCTAGAGTTTATATGACCTGAGAAGTGGGGAGAACCTCTTCATGAACAAAAACAGGACGGAAACCAAGGCTGCACGGAAAATGAGGTGGACCCTAAGCAGGTGAAGGTCTGAAGCTTCGGTGTCATTAGCTTCATGGTAAACCCACCTCGGCTTATTATAAAAACAAAACACCTTTTTGTAAGTCCTTCGTCATCAAATTGACAGTGGAATGCCCAATACTAACATTTATTGTGTATAAAAGAAAATTTTAAACTTATTAATGAAAATCCGAACTCTTACTTGGTATCGAATTTCAGTAAGTTCAGTGATGTCTGCCCCTGTTATACAACAGCAGTTAGACTGTTAGTAACAATATAACCATCCTAGAAGCAAAGTCGAGGAAGGTTGCAATTAGTTGTTAAAACCTGTGTGATTTTAACTGACAAGACTCACAGCTTTTTCGTTTTTTTTAAAGCAGTGGCAGTGCTCCAGGTTAAAATTCAAAGAAAAGAGCTATATCCATATTAAGTGAAGAATGAAATGCAATTCCTAGTAAGATATCCCAGAAATGGCCAATCAGAATTTAAAGAAAAACTCAGTTTTGAACAAACTGAGTTAGATTCATTACTATTTTTGCAGTTAAACATTTATTCAAAAAGTGTCTTCCTGCTTTCCATAAAAGAAAATTGAGGTCTATTTAAGTGATAGTCACCATTTTACTTACTAAAAAAATAAAAATAATCATCTTAAAATAAGTACCCCTGTCAAAAAAAAAAAAAGAGATTCTAAAACAGGGAACTGTAAAGCCTTTCTTATTTTGGCATTTAATTTTCAGTAGTCTTCGCTAGTGTCTCTCTTACTTATTGATTTCACTCCTTCCCACCGGAGGACGTGGGGAGGGGGAGGGGGGAGGAGAGAGGAAGAAGAGAAACCTGGGCTTCAAACAAAATATTCAGATTATGCTGAGACACAAAACACGAAACAGGAGGCACTGTAATGAGCCATGCTGTACTGAGATTATGCTGCATGCTGTTGGCCCTTTGGGCGGGTTTGTGAGACCTGGGCACTCGCTTTCAGCTTAGAGAAACCCTCCACCCCCCCAGGGGCTCAGAGTGGCTTCAAAACGGGCTGGCCAGTTCTATAGACTGGGACAAGTTTATTCCTTATAGTGGCTCCGAAACAGCAGCTGACTGTAAAACAGGCACAGGTTGTCAGACAGAATGTCAATGCACCCGACTGCAAGAGAGAAAGCGAGCTGAGAGGAAGAACATCCTCTCCGGGATTCTGACACCTTGGAAAACTGGCACCAGAGTATCTCTTCCTTTCTTTCTCTTTACAAAACGGTACAACAGGGTGTGAACGGGGCAGGGAGTGATGGCCCCTTCTCTTCAGACCAAAGCCTTTGTCTCCAGGACCTTACAGCAGTTACAAAAATGATCTGTGAATATAGAACATTAGTGGCTGATAATAAATTATCCTTAGAAAGTTCTGAACTGTGGCTAAAAGCCTCTTTGGAAAAAAAAAAAAAAAAGGAAAAAAACCTCCACCTTTGTGCCAGCCAAGTCTCACCCCCCTTTCCCAAAGATATGAGTTAAACCAAAAGAAGGGCAGACTCATGCAAACTTTGTCTAGACTTTTAATGTGGTGAATTTCTGATGTTAAAATGGAGGAGCATAAAGGTGACAACCAAAAAAGCAGCTCTTGCGGTCTAACATGTTAGAATCCACACCCTTCACCTTGCGTGTGTGGAAGAGGAAAGAGCAGAAGATAAAATCACTTCCACCTGGACCACTGCTTCTCTCTGTCTGTTAAAGGCACGTAGATCACCCCCATGAGGGGCTTCATCCTGACGCTGCCGTCCTGCAGCTTGTCGTACTGCTCCAGCATCTGGTTGCCGCCTGCGGGCCCGACGGGCAGGATCAGCCTCCCACCAGGCTTTAACTGGTCTATCAGCTAAAGGAAAAAGACGTACACACTGAGTTACAGATCTTACGTGAAGAGCCGTTTGACATCGCCACAAACCACTTCCTGCGTCCACGGGCAGAAAGCAGAGATGTGACGTAGTACAGACGTACCTGGTTAAACGTATTACTCAGTTACCCGCCCACTGGTGACGAGAGGGACTGCGGTCTTACTCACCTCTGTGCCCCTGGCCTCTAACAGGACATGGCACACGGTGGGGCTCGCAGTGTTCGAGCTTAGGCACATAATGCAGAACTACCCTCTCTTGAGAGGACCAAAGGCAAAGAAGAAAATTCCAGTGCCTGTTTGGAATCTTTGTGCTGAGGGGTGGAGAAGGGAGCGGGCAGTGCAGGAAACCAGCAAGGAAGCCCTAGCCTTCACTGAAGAATTTAGGGTATCACTGAAACAAAAACAAGGGGGCCTCGGTTTGATGACTGAATTCAGGATTACTGGCACCAGGACAAAGGAAGGCAGGGCTGGAGTTCCTGAAGCATTAGAGTGAGGATTCCCTTGGGGCACCTCGGTGGCCCATGTTATGATCTTGAGGCTCACGAGTTCGAGCCCTACGTCGGGCTCTGTGCTGACAGCTAGCTCAGAGCCTGGAGCCTGCTTCAGACTCTGTGTTTCTCTCTCTCCCTTCTCCTCCCCTGGTCTCTCTCTCTCAAAAATAAATTAAAAAAAAAAAAAAAAAAAGAATGAGGACGCCCTTGTCAATAAAAAACCGAGACTACTCAGTGAAAGCCCTTTTGGCCAGAAAACATTTAAATCCTATGTTACTGTTTGAATGTGGCCTTCAAACGACTAGTAATCAAAGACGGTAAAGAAGAAACTTTACTTCGAAGGTATCATCTCTCTCTTAAACCAGATGTCCTAACTTCTGAGATCTCATGACTTCCTCTTTTGATTTTTCATACTGTCTCTCTCTTCCCTTGTTTTTTGATATTATTAAACTGATTCCTCTAGAAGTATTCTGTGAAGCAGTGCATGGAATATTTTAAAAGAGAGAGATGATGAGATCTTCAAGTCTAAAACGATCTTTATTTTACATATTTGACAATGTGTGGGTACAGAATTCAAGGCTGGAAGTCATTTTCAGTTCAGATTTGTGATGGTTTGTTCTTCCGACTTGTTGATTCTCTTTTTTTTAGTTGATTTATTTATTCTGAGGGGGAAGAGAGAGCACAGCACGTGCATGCATAGGGTAGGGGCAACCAGGGAGAGAATCCAAAGCAGGCTCCATATTAGCGCAGAGCCTGACCAGGGGTTTGGAGATGATATCAAGAGTTGCAATCAGTGGAATGAGTCACACAAGTGCCCTTGACTTTCTGATTCTAATGCTGCTGTTCTGCAATCTGATGCCTTTCTAATCACCAATCCTTAACAGATTAAGTTTTATTGTTCTGGAAGCTTTTAGCATCTCCTCTTTATCCCGGATATTCTGGAATTTCATGGTATTTTTCCTATCTCTCTTTTTTTCCATTTATTTTTGAGAGAGAGAAACAGAGACAGAGATAGAGCATGAGTGGGGTAGGGGCCAAGAGAGAAGGAGACACAGAATTTGAAGTAAGCTCTAGGCTTGAACACACAAAGGGTGAGATCATTACCTGAGCCAAAATCAGACACTTAACTGAGCCACCCAGGTGCCCCTAAAATTTATTTATTTTGAGAGAGAGAAAGCAGAGGGCAGAGAGAGAGAGAGAGAGAGAGAGAGAGAATCCCAAGCAAGCTCTGCACTGTGAGAGGAGAGCCTGATGCAGGGTTCTTACCCATGAACCACAAGATCATGACCTGAGCCAAAACCAAGAGTTGGATGTTCAACCAACTGAGCCACCTGGGCACCCCTCCCTTTTTTAAAAAAATTATCATACTGGGCACTCAATAGATCTTGTGAAACTACAGAATCATGTCCTTCAGATCTCAAAAATTTTCCTACTTAGGGCTTAGCACTAATTGTTCCTCATACAGAATTTCCAGTGGCAGCCCCTCTTTTCAGACCCATGCTTCATCTGTGATTTCCAAGGTCCTGATGCCTTCTATTTCTAAGCCCTTTCAAAGTTCTGCAGAGTAGGGGCCCCTGGGTGGCTTCCTCAGTTAAGCGTCCAACTACAGCTCAGGCCACGATCTCACTGTTCATGAGTTTCAGCCCCATGTCAGGCTCTATACTGATCGCTAGGAGCCTGGAGCCTGCTTTGAATTCTGGTTCTCTCTCTCTGCCCCTCCCTTGCTTGTGTGTTCTCTCTCAAAAATAAATTAATAAAACTTTAAAAAAAAAAGTTCTGCAGAGCAAACGGCTTCAGCAATGATTCTCTCTGCAGCCTCTTTAGCCCAACTTCCTCCGCCCTCCTGGGTCAGTTATTACTCCATCTGCTTTCTGTCTGCACACGCCACAGGGTTCAGGAGTGCAGTGCAATCTCCTAGAGAATGAAATACGGACTTTGTGTTTCTGTTTCTTGTTTTTCCAGTTGTTTTGAGGTGATATACAAGAGAAGGCATAAACGTCTTTTCTGTTACCTTGAAACCGGAAAGCCCCTCCCTTCAGCATGTCTCCCTTTAATCAGATGTATAAAGACCCCTATAACACTTCCACATGCTACTGCAAACACTTAAATTCACATTGAGCTAAAGCCAGAAATACCCTTCGAGATCATTTCAGGGTCTTAGTGGGGAAGATAAGCCCTGTGTTTAAATACAGTTCTATTTCACATCTTAATTGTCCTTACTAGGCTGTATTATAAATATAAATAAGTAAACAGGTACATAAATAAATAAATACCTATGTATCATGTGTCCATATGTGACCATTCATTGAGCTATTCATTTATGACTTGTACATCTTTTTCTTTTTTTTTTTTAATGTTTATTTTTGAGAGAGAGAGGAGAGTGAGACAGAGCACAAGCAGGGTAGGAACAGAGAGAGAGGGAGACACAAAATCTGAAGCAGGATCCAGGCTCTGAGTTGTTGGCCCAGAGCCTGACATGGGGCTTGAACTCATGAATTGAGAGATCATGATCTGAGCCAAAGTCGGCCGCTTAACTGACTAAGCCACCCCGGCACCCCAACTTGTACATCTTTCTACAGTACATCTATTTCTATATGTATGAATACATATATATATATATATATATATATATATTTTTTTTTTTTTTTAATAAACTCTATGCCACACATGGGGCTCAAACTCAGGACCTTGAGGTCAAGATTTGCATGCTCTACTGACAGAGTTAGTCAGGCATCCCCTCTACAGCATATTAATCCTCCAATTTAAATGTGGTTAGGGGCGCCTGGGTGGCCAGTTGGTTGGGCGTCTAACTCAATTTCAGCTCAGGTCATGATCCCAGGGTGGTGGATCAAGTCCCATGTCTGGCTCCACCCTGAGCATGGAGCCTGCTTAAGATTCTCTCTCTCTCTCTCTCTCTCTCTCTCTGCTCTTCTGCCTCTCTTCCTCACTCTCTCCCTCTCTCTAAAATTAAGAAAAAGATAAAAAATAAAAAATAAAATGTGTTAAAACCACTGGTTTAGTTTAGTTTTTTTTTTTTTGAAATAGGCAACACAGCCAGAGAAAATAAGTAATTTTCCCAGTCATTCAACCAATAAGCAGCAAGTCAATGACCAGAACAAGCTCCCTAACTTTTAGCTTCTCATGAACTCATCTACACATATAGAAAAGAACTTTTCCAAACTGAGGAGTGGCTGAGACTGGGCTGAAGAGGCAGTGTCCCTCTCGGCCCCGAGTCATCTAGTCCAGAACTGTGGAAAACTCAGACACCACAGAATCCTAAGATCTCAGTGAACTTAATCAAGGATTATTAAGGGTGACATGTTTATCAGTCTTACTAAAATAAAAAACCAACTCTGTACTTAAATATTTTTTGCTTATGTAATATACAATACTAGAATATCCTTCCCTCTTATCGCAACTATGCAAACCCTACTGTTCTTTAAGATTCAGTTCCAATTCCATTCCTGCATATAGTTTCATTGATGACTCCATTCCATTGCCTCTCTCCCTTGAACTCTTACAGTACGGATTTTCTTAACCCATCAATATGTATTACGTGGCGATGATATGCTATCACATCGTTAATTTCCCTGTTATATGTATGACACTTATATCCAGAATATAAGCTTTGTGAGGGTAAAGTGGATGACAAATACTTCTGGGTCTCACCCATGCACTCAACAATCTTGCATGTTTTGGTATTTAATAAATACCAAGTGATTATCAGATTATAAACTCCAGATGGATTTTCCTAATTCTATTAGAATACTAGTTCTTAAAATAGATCAAACACTGCTTCAAATAAGACAGCTACAAATTGTGATTTAGTAATCTTCAAACCATTTACACAACTCTGTATATGAAAAAAAAACCCTGCGTACTAAGTATAATTAAAATGCATGACATAAAAGTCTAAAAATATTTTGAACATCATCCAGAAGTCATTTCTCTATAAATCTTTTATAGCTTTAGTTGACTAAAGCACAAAAACACAGGGAAAAAACCCAACTCACTGCCTGAGGCACAACTGGGGCTGCAGCTCCTACATGAATAGCATCATAAGGGGCTTCTTCGGCATATCCCATTCTTCCATCTCCCACTGAAAGAAAAGAAATCATGCTTTTAAAAATCTGTTCGGATAGAACTACCCACTGTGAAGAATTATAAGAGGTTTAAAGCAGAGCAAGAGAGACTTAATAAATGATGCTAGGACACCAGGATATTTATATGAGAAAATATATACTTGAACCTCTACCTCTTACATATATAAAAATCAATGTCAGAAAGATCAAAGATCTAAATGTGAAAAGGTAAAATGATAATGCTTCTGAGAAATAACAGAGAGTCATATCTTCATGATTTTAGAGTAGCCTTAAAGAGGACACAGAAAGCAGAAAGAAGCTGGTAAGTCTGATACATTAAAATTAAGTATTTCTATTTATCAAGAAAGTACCAATATGAGTGAAAAGGCAAGCTATGGAGTGGGAGAAGAGATTACAATATGTACAAAAAGACAAAGGGCTAATCTATAGAAGTCTATAAAGAGAAATATGAACAACTGAATAGCTGAAAATGGTCAAACAAAAGAAGCAATGTTCGACCTCACTGGTTAAGAGGAAAATACAAAATTAAAACCATAAAGAGACACTGCTCTATACTCACTAAGTGGGTAAAAAGAAAAATCTAACAGTATCAAGTGTTGATAAGATATAGAGCACAATGTAAACTGGTTCGATCACTTTTAAAAAGTTTTGCAGGGGCGCCTGGGTGGCTCAGTTGGTTGGGCGTCCCACTTTGGCTCAGGTCATGATCTCACAGTTGGTGGGTTCGAGCCCCACGTCGGGCTCTGTGCTAGCTCAGAGCCTGGAGCCTATTTTGGATTCTGTCTCTTCCTCTCTCTCTGACCCCTACCCTGCTCATGCTGTCTCTCTCTCAGAAATAAATAAAACATTAAAAAAATAACAGTATCTATGGTTCCCTACAAACTTACAATAACACTCTACATAAATAAATGCTTGCATTATGAGTGCATATATGCATTTGGTCCTTTGTACACATTTGTTCATAGCAGCTTTCTAATTCCCCAAGTTAGAAACAACTCAAAATATCCATCTGTGGTAGAATAAACACTTTTACGGCAGAATATTATACAGCAATAAAAATTAACCATATGATAAGATGGATGAATCTTACAAATATAACACTGAATGAAAGAAGTCATTTATCATAGACTATATACAGTATGGTTTCATTTATCTAAAGTTCAAAATTAAATCAAACATTGTCTACGGAAGCGCATTAGGTAGTAAATGAACGTAAGTAATGACACTGGTTACCACCAAGGAGCAGGGAAAGAGTTCTGAGGAGGGAAAAGCATGCAGAGGACATGCAAGCTGCCAATAACGTGCCCTTTCTTGATCAGTGTGGTAATTCAAAAGGTGTTTGCTAAGCTTCTCATTTATGCTTTAAGCGTGTTTTGATGTTTGTTGTTTCTTGTAACAGGACAAAGTGTGCTCTCGTGGAAATATGTCCGCTGTATACCACTGAATGGAGAAAAGCAAACTACAGAACAGAACGTAGGAGTCAATTTAAAAAAAAGTGTGTATATGTATATTTATTCACATATATTATGTCTAGAAAAATTAAGAGGGAAAAGGAGGGGGTTTCTTTTTTATCTTACACATTTCTGCACTTTAAATTTTTTATAACAGGCACTTGCCATTTCGCTATTACTTCTTAGAAAGGAATGAAAAAAGAACTCACAACATGAGCATTTTCTGAAACAGTGGACAGTCACGTCACCATCCATGGTCAGAGCAGAGCCAGCCTAACAGTTTACAGTAACTGTTTCCTTACTTACTACTTTAAAGTGAATGTTGGGAAAAAAAAAAAAAAGGCAAAAACTAGCTTGAGTACTATTTAGCTTGCACGGGATCTTCTGAAAATAAAAATTCTCTAGAGAGGAGATTTTTACAGTTTTCTGATACTCACCAACCAGCTGCACTCTCCCGGAAGACAAAAGCATTGGATCATCCTTTTTGACATTATTTATTGAGTCGTCTACTAACTCTTTAATGTGGTCAATTCCTATGACTTTTCCAGCAGATCCAACCTGGAAATGAGGAAATAATTCAATAGCTCACTGGCCTAAATTTGTCTTTCTGAAGTGTCATTAAAGGGTTTCCTCACTTAAAGTCATATTCTACAACGTGAAATGAAAACAGTTCAAGCCTCCAATTATATGGTTATTCAATATACAATAAAATATTTACTAAATATAACTTTCTCAGCTATACCTTTCAAGTGGATAAATCTATTTCAGTAATTAAGCTAGAATAAATTACAACTTGCAATACTAAAAAAAAAAAATCCTCTTTCTTAGATTTCTGAGTATTAAACCCTAAATCTTGAAGTAAGATTTAACTGCCAATATTAAATGGTAGTTTGCACAATCATTTTTAATTTAAATTCCATCTAAAAGTATGGCTTTAGGGAAACTCAAGTGGCTCAGTCAGTTAAGCATCTGACTCTTGATTTCAGCTCAGGTCATGATCCCAGGGTTGTGGGATTGAGCTCCATATCTGGCTCTATGCTGAGCATGGAGCCTGCTTAAGATTTCCCCTCTCCATCCCTCTCTCCTGCTCGCATGCACTAAATAAATAAATAAATAAGTAAATGAATGAATGAATGAATGAATGAATAAATAAATAAATAGGGGCACCTAGGTGGCTCGGTTGGTTAAGCATCCAGCTCTTTGTTTCAACTCAGGTCATAATCTCACAGATCATGAGTGTGAGCCCACTATCAGGCTCTGCATTGACAGCATGGGGCCTGCTTGGGATCCTTTCTCTCCCTCTCTCTGCTCTCTGCTCCCTTTCCTGCTCACCCTCTCTTTCTCTCTCAAAATAGATAGATAAATAAACACATAAATAAATAAGAAATAAAAATAAAAGTGTCACTTTAAATATTAAAATGTTATGTAAAAAATTCTGTAGGAATTTCTGTACCCGATTCTACTGCCATATGCAGAAAATATAAAATACAAAAAAATATTAAAAGGCCCTAAATATAAGTTGTAAAATAACACAATAAAGACTCTGAAGCCAGACTAACTGGGTTCACAGCTAAGCTTCATCACTTATTTATAACTATAGAACCTTGGTAAGTTACTCTGTGAATCAGGTTCCTCAGCTGTAAAATGAGGAGGAAAAGGGTACATACCTCATAGTGATGTGAGAATTAAAAGCACTTAGAACACTGATTAGCACATGGTAAACTTGAGAAAAACATTAACACTTTTAAAAAAGATTACTCAGAAATCTAATGATTTTTAAAAAGTGAAGTTTTCTCTGAAACCATAAATATGTCAAGTATCAAGAACATCACTATTTAAATATTATAACTAAGCTTTGATTTTAAAAAATCTTAATACTCCATTAATGATGGCTTAGCTTCTGTAAAACAAGTAAAACAACTGGGAAAAAAATTACTTGACTCCTTATTATGTAACAGGCACTGTTCTGGATGGATACTTCAGTGAAAAAAAAGAATACAATTCCCACCTCCCTGGAGCTTACATGCTAGTGGTCTGGTCTGCCAATTACATACGTACAGCAGGTTAGACAGATTCTGGTCCAAGATGCATCATCCCTAAATCCCAACTTAACTAGACCAGAACCTTCCTATCTGGCCTCTAGGGATAAGACTTTTCATAATCAGATTGACTTGATTATCTGAGTACAGATAAACTTTTGCTCAAGGTGCCAGAGTAGGCCTCCCAGACTACTGGAGAGTCACTTACCAGATATGCCTCTGGTGATAAAACGTGAAGTAGAATAAACACCACATTTTTCTAAGAGCACTTTTCTTAGAAAGGATAAGCTCTACCCTTTTTCTAATAACCCTGCAAGAGTGTCTGGAAACCAGACTCTCTATACTATTTTCTGCTGGCTGTGAATGCGGAGGAACGCACTTTGGGAACTACTGGTTGCCATCTTGTGATCACAAGCGAAGAGCCTGTCTGAAGCCAACATTTGGAGGAAAGCAAAGCCAAACCAGAACCAGAGAGAAACCCAATGTCGGTAACAACATCCGATCTTCTTTTGAATCCAGCCACACAAAAAGTCAGATACACCCTAGACGTTTCCATTATACAAACCAAGTAAATTCCCTTGTTACCTCTGCCAGTTTGGACTGAACCTTCTGTTACTTGCAACAAGAAAATCCTAAATGATACATATTCCAACTGCTATTTTAATTGGATTAAAAAAAAACACCTCAAAAACTGCTAGTAAAGAAATATACAGCCAAATATATAATATACTTCTGCTGGAGGCAGAATGCAAAATAAAGGTCTTACCATACGTGCAAAACATGCAGTAAGGATTCCACTTCCAGATCCCACATCAAGAGCTTTAGCTCCTTCATGCAATTGATCAAATAGAAGTTCTAGTGCATATGCATGCTGCCAAAAGAAAACAAAGCAAATATTCATTTTTTCAATACTCTGTAAAGTATATATGCCACGGTATATAAACAGAGTTGCCAGTTTCATGCCAATTTTTCTCGTATTGTCATCTACCAAGATAATGAAAACACGACATACTATATACTTTTATAGTGAAGTCTCCACCACACTCCTGTCCCCAACCTTCCCCATCCCTGTCCAGTTTCACTCCCTAAAGGCAACCAATGTTGTCAATTTCTTGTGCTTCCTTCAAAACATATCCATTCTATGTATATACAAGCAAACATGTATCTATTTTTTTCATTTATTATATCTTGAAGAACCTTACTTATCAATACTTAAAAGGCCTGTTCATTCTTTTTTACGGCTCAGGAGTACATTCTTATACGAAATTATTATAATAACAAAAATCCTCCCCCCAAAAAATCCCAAATGAGGGATATTTAAGTTACCTCCAATCTTCTATAATAAAATAAACAAAATAATCTTAAAACTTATAGTTGTAGGGGCTCCTGGGTCGCTCAGTCTGTTGAGCGTCTAACTCTTGATTTAGGCTCAGGGTTGTGGGAGTCAGCCCCATGTTGGGCTCTGTGCTGAGCATGGAGCATGCTTAAGACTCTGTCTCTCTCCCAGGGTGCCTGGGTGGCTCAGCTGGTTAAGTGTCTAACTTCGGCTCAGGTCACAATCTTGCAGTTTGTGGGTTCGAACACCGTGTCGGGCAATGTGCTGCTCAGAGCCTAGAGCCTGGTTTGGATTCTGTGTCTCCCTCTTTCTCCGCCCCTCCCCTCCTGGCTCTCTCTCTCTCTCTCAAAAATAAATAAACATTAAAAATAAATAAATAAAAAAGATTCTCTCTCTCTCCATCTGCCCCTCTCCCCTGCTTGCACACGGTCTCTCTCAAAAATAAAATTTTAAACAGGGTATACATATTCTGTTATTCTTCAAATGATTACTAGTATTTTTAGAATCCATTTATTATAAAAATGATTATATTGTACCCTTTAAAAGGGTATAATGTCTTTATAAATTCTTAGAATTGAGGGGGTCAAAGGATATACATTTTTATGTTTATAGTATATATAAATTATTAATCAAATGAAATCCTATGGGTTATAAACTTACATTTCAGTGCTTTTCCAAAATATGAAGTTAGAACTAATAAATGCTTAAAAAAAAAAACAATGAATGTTATCTCAAAAGCTGTCTTTAAATGTCTGCTTATGTTCAGTATTAAAAATCATCAGATCCAGTATCAATAAACATTACTAGATCATGGCTGATAAAAATACATATTCATGAATCCATAGTGATAATAAGTAAATACATACTCTATACAGATATAAATAGGAGAGTAAGGGGAAGCTATCTCAATCAATTCATATTGATGAAATGATGAACTCAGGAAATTGCCATTTGGCAACCACTTCAGTAATAACTGATTCAGCAAAAATAATGGATGCTGAAACTAGTAGTAATCATTTGAGGAATAACAGGCTATTTACATAATCTCAAAGTATTTACCCAAAACACTTATTAAATTATAAAAATGAAAACTGTAGTGGAATTCAGAAAAAAGTTTCTCAGTGGAGAAACCTGACACTACCTTAATCAGATGATCAAAATTGCATCACTAATAATGGGACACATTGACATCATATGGCAACTGTTAAAATACATCCCTTCTGGAATATTCCAGGCAAAAATGCATAACCCATATCTGATCATGAGGAAATAGGAGATAAACCCAAATTGAGGAACATTCTAGAAAATAACTGGCCTGTATTCACAAAAACTTTCAAGACCATAAAAGAAAAGAGTAAGGAACTGTTTCAGATTAAAGAAGACTAAAAAGACATGACAACCGAATGAAACTCTAGTTCTGTAATTAATTTTTTTCCAGTAAAGGACCTAACCAGAACAACTGATGAAATTTAAGTAAGGTCTGTCAACTGGCTAACAGTGTTGTATTAATGTTCATTTCCTGATTTTGATACTGTGGTTATTAAGAATGTCCCATTTTTAAAGGTAAAGAGCATTCTATCCACAAATTATTCCCAAAGAGTTCATTAAAAAGGAAATACATATATTTCATATACATATACAAAAAAAAAGAGAAAGAATGAAAAAAGGATAAAGAAAATGTAGTAAGGTTAACATTTGGGGAATATGGGTAAAAAGTACATAGGAATTACTTGTACTATTCTTACAACTTTTCTGTAAGTCTGAAATTCTGTTAAAAGAAAAAAGTTTTTAAGCATCAGAAACAGGTAATGTTCAAAATAGAGGACAGACTGGAAACTCCCTACTTAGAAAACTAATTTACGTGACCAAAAGGTTGGGGTAGAGGGGACAAGTACCAATAGGAAACAATCTTAACCAAGTTTAGAATATGGGAAATTCTACAGGACAAATGGGTGAGTTTTGTCCATAAATAAGAAGTATTAAAAAAAAAAAAAAGGAGACTTTTAAAATTAAAAGATACTGGGGCGCCTGGGTGGCTCAGTCAGTTAAGTGTCCGACTACAGCTCAGGTCATGATCTCATGGTTCATGGGTTTGAGCCCCACATCAGGTTCTGTGCTGACAGCTCAGAGCCTGGAGCCTGTTTCAGATTCTGTGTCTCCCTCTCTCTGTGCCCCTGCCCCACTCCTGCTCTGTCTTTGTCTCAAAATTAAATTTAAAAAATCCAAAAAAAAAAAATAATAAATTAAAAGATATACTAAGAAGACTGAAAAAGACTGAAAAGATGTAATGTCTGGACCTTGTTTGAATCCTGATTTAAGCAAATCAACCGGAAAACAACTTTTTGGAAACATCTGGTAAAGTTTGAACATGGACTAGTTTTTAAGATAACATAACATACCAAGGAACATTGTTAGGTACGATATAATATTGTGGCTGTTTTTAAAGTCATCAAATTTATATTTAAGTAATATTGAGGGGTGAATAATACTATGTTTTGAGGTTTGTGTTTAAATAGTTCAGCAAGAGGAAGACAAAATAAAAATAAAACAAGATTAATAAATTTTGGGTAATTATTAAAGGTGATGATGGCTACATGAGTGTTCATTATAGTATTCTATTTGCATATGCGGTGTTGGAAACTTTCCATATTAAAAAGTTAAAAAAGAAAAAGTTAAGGCTACTATTCCACAACTAACATAAAATGGGCAAAAGGCCTTTAACAGATACAGTCACACACAATCCAATGGTTTTCAAACAGTGTTCCAGAAAATCATTAATATTCCACAGAACCCCTTGAGGGATAACACACAAATGTACACTGAGGGAGGGGTGTGTTTTGGGAAAAGAGTAATAGAGAACTAATTTTACCAATTTTCCACAAAGAATGCTTTGCAAAAGAGGCTCTTGTCTAAAGAGTGAAAAACATTGGTACTATGAAAAAGTTCTGGATTAAACATCAGAAGTAACTTTCATCAGATTCTTATAACAACCAGTTATGAGGTTTAATAATTACTATTAATAATAAGATAACAAGTATCACACTATAGGAACATGGAAGTAACCAAAGAAACAAAATAACTCCCCTAATACTTGGCTTTCCTGATCCAGAAATCAAAGAACAATAAGGGACTTCTTTAAGATGCCAATTCCCAATTTATATGCAGTACTATACCATTTTAATTCCAAAAGAAACCCAGGAATATTTTTTCAGCAGTATGTCTGTACAAGATTTGCTTTTTAAAAGGGGAGTATGCTGAGTTATCGTCTGGGCCTTCAATCACAATTATTAGCATTTTTAATGCTTTTATCACCCTAGCTAAAATTTTTCTGGATAACCCATGTTTATTTCTAATTCCCAAATTAACAGTTATTTAAAAGTTTTTTTAACTTAAGTGTCTGACTTCAGCTCACGTCATGATCTCAGGGTTCGTGAGTTTGAGCCCTGTGTTGGGCTCTGTGCTGACAGCTCGGAGCCCAGAGCCTGCTTCAGAGTCTGTGTCTCCTTCTCCCTCTGCCCCTCCCCAACTCACGCTCTGTCTCTTTCTCAAAAATAAACAAACACAAGGGTGCTTGGTTAAGCGTCCGACTTTGGCTCAGGTCATGATTTCACAGTTCAGGAGTTCGAGCCCCGTGTCAGGCTCTGTGCTGACAGCTCAGAGCCTGGAGCCTGTTTCGGATTCTGTGTCTTCTTCTCTCTCTGCCCCTCCCCCACTCATGCTCTGTCTTGCTCTCTCTTACAAAGAAATATACATTAAAAAAATAACATTTAAAAATATTTTTAAAGTTTTTTTAATAATTATGGAAAATTTCAAACCCACAAACACAATGAATACCCTTTTTTTCTCATATACAGTCACCAATTGTTTATATATTGTGCCATACTGTTTTTCCAAACTATCTGAAAATAGGCTGTAGACATTAGGATACTTCACAGCAAAATACTTCAGCGTGCACATGCCAAAAAAAAAAGCCTAGGACACCTCCCTCTGCAACCACATCACCATTACCACACTTGTGAAAATCATCAATTTATTATCATCCAACATATGCACTGTACTCAAATTTCCTCAACTGTCCCTAAAATGTCCTTTATAACTGTTTTTACCCTAATCCATTCAAGGATTATGCATTTTATTTGTCAAAGTAAAATAATTTTCCCTTCAATTCTCCTCCCCACCTACTACTTTTCTGTTCTGCAGAACACTGACTACTGAGGCACCGGGGTGGCCCAGTCAGTTAAGGGTCCTACCCTTGATTTCAGCTCAGGTCCTGATCTCACAGCTCATGAGTTTGACCCCATGTTGGGCTCTGCACTGAGAGCATGGAGCCTACTTGAGATTCTTTCTCCCTTTCTCTTTGCCCCTTTCCTGCTGTCTGTCTCACAAAATAAATAAATAAGCTTTTAAAAAAAAAAAAAGAAAAACTGAGCCACCCAGGCACCCCCTCTAATTGTTTTAGATTAATTGATGATTTCTGCCCAATTTAATCATTATATTGAATTTTTAAAAATAGTAATTTTTTTTAATTTTACTTATTTTTAAAACGTATTTATTTTTTAATGTTTCTTTATTTTGAGAGAGAGAGTGAGAGTGCACACAAGCAGGGGAGAGGCAGAGACAGAAGGGGAGTGAGAATCCCAAGCAGGCTCCACACTGTTAGTGCAGAGCCCAATGTTGGCTCAAACTCACGAACCAAGAGATCATGACCGGAGCACTGAAATCAAGAGTTGGACACTTAGCCAACTAAGCCACCCAGGTGCCCCCCAAATAGTGATTTTTTAAAAAATTCTACTATTCCCTTCATATGTATTATTGGCATTCTTCTGTTTTTCATTTTTGGTCTTGCTTTTAATCTTTATGAACTCATGGACTTTTGTTTCTGATTCACTATGTTACAATATGTTATCTTCATTATGTATCATTTTCCCCAATCTTCAAATTATCTCCAACTGGCCTCTGGCAGTCTCTTTAAACCTGCTCCTATGTCCTTCCAACATCATCCATCAACCTTTGATAGATTTTCTTACTTCCCAATATTCAGCCACTTCTCCAAGGAGCTTTAGTCTCTTTAGGGAGAAATGATACTTAGGACTCAATATCTGCATGCTAAGTGTGCTCACTGCTACTGGGATGCCATTTTAACACTTTGCTTTTAATCACCTGCACAATACACATATCACATTTTCAACTGAGCCTTTGGAAAATATTCCAGAGTTATAGTTACTTCCAAGTCTGCGATTTTAAAGTTCATTAAATAGAGATGTTATTTCTCTTTGCTCATTTCTCTTATAATACTTCTAAGATCTATGCAATAAATAAGATCACAAATGTTTGTTCACATTACAATGTTTGTTCATATGTACAATTAATATTATTTCATTCTACTCAAATCCTGGTTCCGCAAGCATCAAAGGACATGGTATTATAACTGCCTGCACACATGTACGTAGGTATAGCTCTACTGCGTAACTGTATACATACCCATAAATACACACGTTTTCTTTATTAACAGACATAGATAAGGAAATATAAGTGATTAAAAATGCAGCCTTTTTGTAAGAAAATTCTCATAAGAGCTATGACATAGATGAACCTTGAGGACATTACACTAAGTGAAATAAAACAGTCATAAAAAAACCAATATTATATGATTCCACTTATGAGGTATCCAGTAGTCAAACTCTTAAAGATAGAAAATAGAATTATTATCTATAATAATAATAGATCACCTGGGGCTAGGAAGACCAGGAAATGGGAAATTATTGTTGAATGGGTACAGAGTTTTAGTTTTGCAAGATGAAAAGAGTTTTGGAGACTGGTTACACAACACTATCAAAGTATTTAATACTACTGAACTATATGCTTATAAAATGGTTAAGGGGCACCTGAGTGGCTTCAGTCAGTTGAGCATCTCACTCTTGATTCTGGCTCAGGTCATGATCTCACAGTCATGAGGTCAAGCCCTATAGCAGCCCCTGTGCTAAATGTGAAGCCTGCTTGGGATTCTCTCTCTCCCTCTCTTGCTCTGCCCCTCCGTTGGTCATGTGTACCTGTGCTCTCTCTCTCTCAAAAAATAAACATTAAAAAAAAGGGTTAAGGTTTAGTAAGTTTTATGTTATATGCATTATACCACAATTATGTTTTAAATGCATCCTTTTCCTCAAAGACAACTCAACTAAGAAACAGAAAAGGATATGAATAGACATTTCTCCAAAGATCTACAAATGGTCAATTAACACATGAAAAGATGTTCAATATCATTACCAGTAGGGCAATGAAGTCAAAACCACAATAATATACCACTTCACAGCTTCTAGGATGGATAAAATAAAGAAAGCACACAATAACAAGTGTTGACAAGAAAACGGAGAAACTGAAACCCCCATCTGTATGCTGCTGGTACCAATGTAAAACAGTGAAGCCATCTGGAAAACAGTTGGCCATTCCTCAAAATGTTAAATAAAGAATCACCATACGATCTCCCAATTCCATTCCTAAGAACTGAAAACACACATGCACACAAAAGCCTGTACTTTAATGTTCTTAGTAGGATTAATCACAGTAGCTAGAAAGTGGGAACAACCCAAATGTCTACCAACTGACAAGAAAGCAAAGTGTGGTATATTCATACAATGGAGTATTACTCTGCAAGAAAAAGAAATGAAGTAGTGATGCATGCTACAATACAAACCTTGAAAATACTGCAAAGATAAAAAGCCAGTTGCAAAATGCTACATATTGTATCATTCCATTTATGCTAAATGTCCAGAAGAGACAGAGGTAAAAAGCACGTTAGTAGTTGCCAGGACCTTGCCAGATGAGGAGGGGTGGGAATTGGCTGCTATGAGTACAGCATTAAGTTTTGAGCTGAGGAAAATGTTGTGAAATTAGAATAGTGGTGATGTTTGTACAACTCTGAATAGACTAAAAACCATAGAATTATAGACTTTAAAGGGGTGAATTTTACAGTGTGTGAATTGTAGCTTACTAAAGTTTTAATTAACTAATTTATTTTTTTTTGGTCAAAAAAAGGCATCCTCTGCCATAGAGTTATTGCCATGTTTTCTTTGGCAGTGAACTGGATACTCAGCACCAAGCTTCAGGGGAAAAGAAAAATCCATGCAGTATTTTCTTTAATATCTGAAGACATTCCCCTCCAGTCAATTTCCCAAACATGTGAGATACCAATTCTTCAAAATAACTTTGAGAATTAAATGAATGCTTCTACATAAATCTTTTGCTTTGAGGTGTACTTCAAACTGCTTGCAGGAATTTTAAGACTACACTTGTTTTAAATTATTCATTTCTTTTAATAGTTAATGCATTAAAAAAAAAAACCCTTCCTATATCATGTTTTAGAAAATAAAAGGGGAGCCTGGGTGGCTCAGTCAGTTAAGCATCTGACTTCGGCTCAAGTCATGATCTCAAGGTTCAGGAGTTTGAGCCCCACGTCAGGCTCTGTGCTGACAGCCCAGAGCCTGAAGCCTGCTTGGGATTCTGTGTCTCCCTTTCTCTCTGCCCCTTCCCTGCTCACGGCTGCCTCTCTCTCTCTCTCAGAAATAAACATTAAAAAAATTGTTTTTAATAAAAAAAGAAAAAAAAGAAAAGAAAAAAACAAAGGAGGAGGAATCTGGCTGTCTGTCAGAAGCGACTCTTGATCTGGGGGGTTGGGAGTTTGAGCTTTGGGTGTAGAGATACCTTAAGTAAATAAATAAACTTAAAAAAAGGGAAGAAGAAAACAGAAAGAAATTGATAACATACAGAGTGCAGAGTGAAAAGCAGATCTTACTTTCGCTCAAATCCTTCCAATCATCTAATTCTGACCTTAGAAGAAACCAGTCTTGGTTTTGATGCCTACAGGAAGACATATGTATACATGTGCAGGTTTGATTTTTGTCTGTTACAGAATACTCCAAACACTCTTCTGTACTCTACTATTATACTTAATGTTTGCTGAACATCTTGCCATCCTGGTCCCTATAGAGACTACTCATTTAACAGCTTCACAGTATTTTACTGTATGGAAGTACTATAATTATTAACCACCAACTATTAATGGACTATTCGTGATCACTTTTTGTTTTTGTTTTTTTGCTATTATAAATAATGTAGAATGAACATTGTTAGTCATTTTGTACCTATAAAAAATATTATTCAAGGATAAATATCTTGAAAGAAAACTGAAGAGTGTAAGGTGTATTTATTTCACATTTCATAGATATGCCAAATTGCTTTCCAACACTACCAATGTACTCTCAACAAAAAAGTATATTAATTGTCAGCTTCCCCTTTCCAGTACAAAGTATTAAGCTTTTTGATCTCTGACAATTTGTTCATGAAAAATGGCACTTTACTACAATACTAATGTGTAATTTACTAAGTATATAAATATAAATGAAAATAACGTCTTTTCATTTGTTTAAGCGCTAATGTCATCTGTATTTCTTCTTCTATGAATTATCATTTTTGTACTCTACCTATAGAACCCCTCAGTTTTTCCTCTTTTAATTTTGCTTATAACATTTTTTTCTCTGCAGAAATCCAAAATTAAAAAAAAAAATTTTAACGTTTATTTATTTTGCAGAGAGAGACAAAGTGCAAGTGGGGGAGGGGCAGAGAGAGAGGGAGACAGAATCTGCAGCAGATTCTAGGCTCCGCGCTATCAGCATAGAACCCAACATGGGGCTTGAACTCAGACTGTGAGATCATGACCTGAGCTGAAGTCAGATGCTTAGCCGACTGAGCCATCCGGGTACGCCAGAAATCCCAAATTTTTATGTTGCAAAATATATCAGGTTTTTTCATGACTTCTTTGTCTTTTGTCATGTTTTATTTTTATTTTTTAATGTTTATTTATTTTTGAGAGAGAGAGAGACAGAGACAGAGCATGAGTGGGGAAGGGGCAGAAGAGAGGGAAACAGAATCTGAAGCAGGCTCCAGGCTCTAGGCTGTCAGCACAGAGCCCGACGTGGGGCTTGAACCCATGACCCATGAGATCATGAAGTGAGCTGAAGTCGGACACTTAACCGACTAAGCTACCTGGGTGCCTCTTGTCATGTTTTAAGAAGGCATTTCTATTTAAGGCTAATAAATAATAATTTCCCTACATGTTCTTCTAGTATAATTAACAATTCATCATATATGTGAATTTATTTTGATAAAAGAAGCCTTTACGCTTAAATAAGAGCTTATCCAACCCCAAATACTTTCAGAGAATCAGAAAAGCTATTGTTTTTTTCTCCAAAAACCAACAGAGTCCTCATTCAAATAACTGACATTTAAAACCCAACAAAATTCCCAACAGATTGAAAATGTTAGATAACTTAAAATAGGTCCTTCTCAAAGCTATAGTTTCATAGCTGCAATACTTTGACCAGTCCCGAATGAATTTTCCAAATAAAGTATTAAATAAAAGAAATAATATTCAACTTGAGATTTCTACAACATGTCCATTGGATCATTTAAAATACTCTTTCCAGGGGCGCCTGGGTGGCTCAGTCGGTTAAGCGCCAGACTTCAGCTCAGGTCGTGATCTCACGGTTCGTGGGCTCGAGCCCCGCGTTGGGCTCTGTGCTGACAGCTAGCTCAGAGCCTGGAGCCTGTTTCAGATTCTGTGTCTCCCTCTCTCTCTGACCCTCCCCTGTTCATGCTGTCTGTCTGTCTGTCTGTCTCTCTCAGAAAAAAATAAAACATAAAAAAAATAAAAAATAAAATAAAATACTCTCTCCCTTAATTCACTCATCACTAAATAACCTTTTATATCCAATTTTTACATGATTAGATACCAATGACAACCAACAAAACTTTAATGACATCCCTACCAAGAAGGCTTCCTTCTACAGATCATGGATTAAGAAGAGGCTCATTACCAACTGAAATAACTCAGAGATGATAAAACTGATGTAATTAAGTTTAACTTTCTTTAAACCTTTTTTACTGAAAAAAAAATGATCTTAGAGGAAAAATGTGATCCATTTGTGCCCAAATGACCAAAGTTAACTTACCATGTGTGGAGCACTGATTGTTGCTTGGAAACCTGCAAAAGAAGAAGAGAACTACTGACACATCCAGCTGCAAAAACGTACCAGTGAAACTCCTTTCCTCACATCCATAAATTCTTTGTCATAAAATATTTTTTGTTTTTATGATCTCAAGAAAATATAACTTTAATTTTGCATTTTAGAGTACTGTCAAGTAGCAATTAAAAAAAGAAAATACAATTACGCCAAAAGCTAATGCACTCTTCTAGTACAACGCTCCGCTATTTCTAAAAATGTCTTCTCTCGTATAGTTAGCTAAGAAAGTAAAAATGTCAAGAAGTTGAGTTGGTAAGTTTATGGCTTGTTTTCTTCTCCTGCTTTATAAAAAGAAAACACACTTCCATATACAACAGGTATGCAAAACCTTTGCAAAGTGAGTTGCTTCACATTTCTGGCAACTTCTTGAGCAACTAACTGGCAATCAAAGTAGCTTAAGACACTAGTAACTACTTCCATTTACTCTTTATACTATCACCTGATGGTAATTCACATCCTTTTTGTAGTGTTTAGCTTTCAAGTTTTTTCTCCCAGTGCTGCTTTCTCAAAACTTATTTACCTGCTTCTGCATCTGAAGCAATTTTCACTGAGCGGTGGTAGCAGGTGCCTTCGGGGTTCAGAAGCTCCCCAGGATCTTCTCTGCTGACTGTTACAGTGCTTCGAAAGGAGAAAGCATGGCGGCTGGCCCACAGGATCCTGAGGCACTTCTAAGCCTCAAAGGCGCCCACTGCCAAGGCTCAGCAGTTCAGCAAAAACTGCTTCAGGAGAAGGAGTTAAATAAATAACTTTCTGAAACCAAGCACAAACCAAAAGATTCAGGGCAAGTGAAGCAGAGAAATCAATAAACACTTTATTAAACTTACTTCCTTTAATATTGATCGAAAAAACTGATATTAATGTGAAAAACAACCTCAATCAACATCAAGGCCCTAAAGAGCACTCAGCTTAAATTTTCAAAGTATGTTTTAAGAAGAATGTTTAAAATTATTCTTTATATATTATATAGTTTGAGAAAACAGAAAAGATACTTGATATACATAACATCATTTTATTGAAATGGCTATGTTAGGGATTATGAAACTTACTCTGGCATTAAATTCAAACTAGCAAGGTAATAATATCTGTGTCCCAACTGAATTTTACTTAACAAAATTATACAGTAAATGAGCAAAAATGTGACATTTCCAGAAATCCAGAAGCTTACCTATTGATTGTGGAGAATCCATATAAGGGTTACATTTTGCATAGTGGGAGCGGTCTGTGGCCAGCATTACTTCAAATACTTTATCTGTTTTGATGATTCCATTTTCTGAAACGAATGAGGCAAACATTAAGCTGGGAGATGATTAGACATAATTTAGAATAATTACTCTGGTTGCACTGTAGAGACTGGATTGGAAGAGAGGAAGACTGGCAGTTGTTGCAATGGCCCAGGTAAACACAACCTGGTTCTCAGTGACGATAGTAAGGATGAAGAAAAGCAGGATTTGAGTTATATTCAATAGGTAATGTATACCTAACTAGCTAGCTTTGGAGGGAGAACGGGGTAATGGTTGAGATGCTGATGTCATACACTGATTTGAGAAATCCTGGAGAAGGAGCAGAGTTAAGGAGAAAAAGATAACTTACTTATTGAGTTAAGGGCTAAAGAGCACACAGGCGGCGATATGTAGCAGTCCACTGAACACGTGGATCTGGAGCTCAGGAAAGAGATCTAGGATAGTGATAAAGATTTCTAGTTATACAGATGGTAACTGAAGCAATGGAAGTGAAATAAGTAGCCAGGGAAGATTACACAGAGAAGAAAAACAAAAGTGAACACTGAAGAGATGTGCAAATGAAGCAGAACCTTCAAAGATTATGACAAAGAGCAGCCAAAAAAGGGTAGATGAAATCAAGTAGATAAACTGCTACAAAGCCCAAGGGAAAAAGAAGTTTTCAAGAAGGAAAGCAGGGTCAATAATGATTATATTTGGGGCACCTGGGTGGCTCAGTCGGTTAAGCATCCGACTTCAACTCAGGTCATGATCTCACAGTTTGTGGGTTCCAGCCCCCTGTGCTGACAGCCAGCTCAGAGCCTGGAGCCTGTTTCAGATTCTGTCTCCCCCTCTCTCTCTGCCCTTCCCCTGCTCATGCTGTCTCTCTCTCTCTCAGAAATAAATAAAATTTTTAAAAATATGATTATATTTGGGTCCCCCAACTATTAATTCTTTAAGATTAAATACAATACGTTAAACCTGAATAACCTTCGTGGTATGATGTTGTTATTCAGTAAGACCCTTATTAACTCACTCAGTAAGTTTACTGTCTAATACATACCAGACACAATGATATATGCTTAGGATTATACAAATAAACAAGATAGCATAATTCCTGTCCTTACAGATCTAAAACCTGTAAGATTAAATGTATGAACTTGACTTTAACATTCAAGAAATAAAATTTTTTTACCCAAAATATGCTTTGCTGAATTTGGCTACTTTATGAATAACCATTTTTAAATGAGACTTTAGGGGCACCAGGGTGGCTCAGTTGGTTAAGCTTCCAACTTCAGCTCAGGTCATGGTCATGACCTCAGGGTTTGTGAGTTGGAGCCCCGCGCTGGGCTCTGTCTCTATGTGCTGACAGCTCAGAGCCTGGAGCCTGCTTTGGATTTTGAGTCTCTTCCCACTCTGCCCTTCCCCAACTCGTGCTCCATGTCTCTCTCTTTCTCTCTCTTTCAAAAATAAATAAACATTAAACATTTTATTTTTTTAAAAAGTGAGATTTTAGGTGTGCCTGGGCGGCTCAGTCAGTTAAGCGTCTGACTTTGGCTCAGGTCATGATCTCACAGATCGTGGGTTCCAGCCCCACGTCAGGCTCTGTGCTGACAGCTAGCTCAGAGCCTGGGGCCTGCTTCAGATTCTGTGTCTCCTTCTCTCTCTGATCCTCCCCTGCTCACACTGTCTCTATCTCTCCCTCTCAAAAATAAATAAAACATTAAAAAAAAATTTTTAAATGAGATTTTGGTGGGGTGCCTAGCTGGCTCAGTTGAAAGACGATGTGACTTGGGGCATTTGGGTAACTTAGTAAGTTGAGCATCTGACTCTTGATTTTGGCTCAGGTCAAAATCTCACAGTTCTTGAGATCAAGTCCTACATCAGGCTCTAGGCTGATAATGCAACTCCTGCTTGAGATTCTCTCTCTCCCTCTCTCTGCCCTTCCCCTGCTCACATGCATGTGCACACACACTCTCTCTTTTTCTTAAAATAAATAAACTTAAAAAAAAGGGAAAAACACATGACTCTTGATCTCAGGGTTGTGAGTTCAAGCCCCACACCGGGTGTGGAGCTTACTTATATAAATTTTAAAAAATAAGACTTCAGTAAAAGCATCATGAGAAGTTTCGAATATTTATGCAAACCTATTTAATTTATTCATTAACTGTGGAGTGTCCAGGTTCTAGAGGGTAACAGCAGCTACCAGAATCTGAATTTCTTCACATAGTCACTCAAAAAATCCTCAACCTAAGATCATGAAGGGGCATATATAAAACCACACACGACCCATGCCTTTATGTTAGTAGAAGGCAGAGAATATTCAGACTTCAAGTTACCTATGAAATAAACAATAAACTCCAACAAAGTTCCTGCCATTGCTGCAAACCTGTGGGTGGGAATGGGGTGAGGTTAAAAGACTCCAAGAGGAAAAGGAGAAGCAGGGGATATAGATGAAGCACACACAAAATCATTCCCCTCAAAAAGAGTAACAAAACTGAGTACTAAAATACGGGACATAGGTCTGGGACTTGGATGTTCACAGCACTGCCTATAAGAAAGGAACTTAAAAGTTGATGAGTTGACAAAGATGCCAAGACCATTCAATGATGAAAGAATATTCATATTCAACAAATAGTGCTGGGACAACTGGATAGCCACATGTAAAAGAACTCATATCCTATATAAAAATTAACTCAAAATGGATCAAATCCCTAAACATAACAGCTAATACCATAAAACTCATAGAAGATACTATATTGAAGTAAATCCTCATGACCTTGGATTTGGCAATGGATTCACACATATAATACAAAAAGCACAAGCAACAAGAGAAAAAATATAAATTGGATTTCATCAAAATTAAAAGGTTCTGTGCCTTAAAGGATGCTATCAAGAAAGTGAAAAATAACTTATAGAATGGGAGAAAATATTTGCAAATCATGTATCTGGGAAGGACTTATATTTAGCATATATGAAGGACTCTTACAATTCAATGTAAAGAGATAAAATGTGCAAAGAATCTGAATATACATTTCTCCAAAGGTATACAAATGGCCAATAAGTACATGAAAAGATGATGATCAGGGAAATGCAAATTAAAACCACAGTGAGATACCACTTCATAGCCCTAGCACCTATAACGGCTAGAATCAAAAAGTCAGATGATAACAAATATTGGCGGGGATGGGAAGAAATCAGAATCCTTATGCACTGCAAATGGAAATGTAAAATGGTGCTGCCATCGCAGAAAATGGCAGTTCCCCAAATGGTTAAAGGTAAGAGTTACCACAGGACCCAGCAATTCTATTCCTCTATGTATATCCTAGAGAAATGAAAATATATGTTCACAAGAAAGCATGTACACGAATGTTCATAAGAGCATTATTCATAATAGCCAAAAGTGGAAATAACCTAAATGTCCTCCAACTGATGAATGGGTAAACAAAATGTGGTATATCCATTCTATAAAATATTAAGCCATAAAAATACTGACTCATGCTACCACATATACGAGTCTTGAAGACACTGTGCTACTGCTAGGAATTCACCCGAGGGACACAGGAGTGCTGATGCCCAGGGGCCCATGCACCCCAGTGTTCACAGCAGCACTCTCAACAATAGCCAAATCATGGAAACAGCCTAAATGTCCATCAACTGATGAATGGATCAAGAAGATGTGGTTTATACACAAGTGGAATACTGCATGGCAATAAGAATGAAATCAGGCCATGTGTAGCAACGTGGATGGAGCTCAAGGGTGTTATGCTGAGTGAAATAAGTCAGGCAGAGAAGAACAGATACCATATGTTTTCACTCATATGTGGAACAGGAAAAACTTAACAGAGGACCATGGGGGAGGGGAAGGGGAAAAAAATAAGAAGAGGGAGGGAGGAAAATCATAAGAGACTCTTAAATACTGAGAACAAACTGAGAGTTGATGGGAGTGGAGGAGAGGGGAAAAGGGGTGATGGGCATGAAGGGGGGCACTTGTTGGGATGAGCACTGGGTGTTTTATGGGAACCACCTTGACAATAAACTATAAAAGAAAAGAAAAAAAAAACAAAACAACACTGTGCTAAGTGAAAGAAACCAGTAACAAAAAACTAGAATTGTATGCTTCTATTTAAAAATTAAATAGGAGTAGAGGTGGCAACCATGAGAAGCTCTGTTTCTGGGGTAGACTCAAGTAAAAAGGGAAAGGATGGTGCCTCTTGGTGCAGCAAAAGGGAAAAGAAAATTAAGGATCTTATAGAAACAAAAGAGCAACAAGATATGCTCACTTCTTCCTTTTTTCCAACCCTACTCCCAACACATCATCGTCCATTAAAGAAACTGCAAGTCACAATACTAAAAAAAGGTGCTCTTGAATTGTGTCCAGAAAATGTTTAAAATTAGAAAATGAAAAAAACCAACTCCATTCAAAGATACTGTAAAAAGAAAACAAAATACAAATAAAAACATTTCAGCTGATTAAACAGAAACGATAATCTTAAAACTATATTCAAAGAAAACTTAGCAGAAAGTAAGTAAAAATATTATCAGGACAACTTCATGACATATACTAATAAAACTATCATAATTTAAAGGCAAAGAAAAAATCCTCAGAGCCTCAAGGCAAAAAAAATCAAGTTATGTAAGAAGACTAAAAAAAAAAAAAAAATATATATATATATATAATTAGGCAACCATCAGATTTCCTAAAAGCAAAATTCAAAGCAAAAAAAGAATGAAGCAACATTTCAAGAAATTCAAGAAAAGAAAATGCAAATCAACAATTTAAAAAAGCAAATTATTGGGGCACCTAGCTGGCTCAGTCCATAAAGCATGCAACTCTTGATCATGAGTTCAAGCCCCACATTTGGGCCAGAGTTTACATTAAAAAAAATTTTTTTTAATTCACAAAACAACAAGAACAGCGAACTATTGATACATTCAACAACACAGATAAATCTCAGAAGCATTAATCTCAGAGAAAGAAGCCAGACAAGGAGACTATATACTATATGACTCCTACAGACTATATACTAAATGATAATTTATATCAAATTCTAGAAAAGTCAAAGCTATAGAGGCAGAAGGCTGTTCTGTGATTGCTAGAGGCTGGGGGTAAAGGAGATGAATTGCAAAGGAACATGAGAAACTCTGTGGGTAAAAGAAATGTTCTAATCAGAGATCAGCAAATTTACATAAAGGTCAAAATAGTATTTCAGGCTTTGCAGGCCAAATAGTCTCTGCTACAACAACTCAACTCTGTTAATGTCCTGTGGGAACAACACAAACAAAACCAAAAATAGGGTAAGGGTTATGTTAAGTATATAAGTATTTCTAAAAATAGACACCAGACCAGCTTGGGCCTCTGAGCTGTGATTTGCTAATTCCTGTTCTATATCATAAGCCTGTTGGTTACACAAGTATATTTGCCAAATTTTTCAAATTCTAATTTTTTTAAAGATTTTATTTGTTTTAAGTAGGCTCCATCCATGCCCAACATGGGGCTCAAGCTCACAACCTTGAGATCAAGGGTTGCATGCTCCACCCACTGGGCAAGCCAGGTGCCCCTCAAATTGTAATCTTAAATTCAATTTATACCTCAATAAAGATGATTCTTTTTAAAGTGTAAGCCAAAGATTTTATACCCAGCCAAACTGTCCTTCAAATATCAAGGTTAGAGAAAAAATGTTTTGAATGTGCAAGAATTCTGGGAATGCTGTACAAACAAGCCCTTCTGAGATATCTTCTAGAGGATGTGCTTCATCTAACCAAGAGATAAACAGGGATACATCATCCAAGGACACATTACCAATTGTAAAGCAAAGACAAAAACAGCGGTGGAGACAAGGGTAGAATAATACATAAATGTCATATGTTCCAACAAAGTAGAAAAAAACACAACTGGGAACAATGAAAGGAGAAAAAAGGGGTAAAGTAGAATTAGATCATTGACTGTTATGCAGGCAATAGGGGAAAAATCAAAGGATACCATTTAATACTGACTTACAAAATAGTAAATAGAAAAGGTGGTTTAAAGACACTATAATAGGTATATTGGGGCGCCTGGGTGGCTCAGTCAGTTAAGCGTCAGACTTGGGCTCAGGTCATGATCTCATGGTTCATGGGTTCAAGCCACACGTCGGGCTTTGTGCTGACAGCTAGCTCAGAGCCTGGAGCCTGCTTCATGTTCTGTATCTCCCTCTCTCTCTGACCCACTCCTGCTCATGCTGTCTCTCTCTCTCTCTCAGAAATAAATAAAAACATTTAAAAAAATTAATTAAAAATAAAATAAAGACACTGTAATAGGTATAAACACAAACCTTCCAAGTAACAAAAGAATATACTTAAAAATTAGCAAACAAAGCACATGAAATAGAAAAACACTGTAAATAGTCCTCAACTGGCAAAATCAAAGTTATTTCATCTTTCCATTTTAAAATATTATAGGGGCGCCTGGGTGGCTTAGTCGGTTAAGCGTCCGACTTTCGCTTAGGTCATGATCTCGCGGTTTGTGGGTTCGAGCCCCGCGTCAGGCTCCGTGCTGACTGCCAGCTCAGAGCCTGGAGCCTGTTTCAGAGTCTGTGATTCCCTCTCTCTCTGACCCTCCCCTGCTCATGCTGTCTCTCTCTCTCTCTCTCCTAGAAAAAAAATAAAAATAAAAAAATAAATAAAATATTATAAATGTTGGATACGGAGAGCCTGGGTGGCTGAGTCGATTAAGCCTCCAATTTCAGCTCAGGTCATGACCTCACGGCTCATGGGTTCCAGCCCCACATGGGGCTCTGTGCTGACAGCTCAGAGCCTGGAGCCTGTTTCAGATTCTGTGTCTCCCTCTCTCTCTGCCCCTCCCCTGTTCATGTTCTGTCTCTCTCTCTGAGATAAACATTAAAAAAAAACAACTAAGCACTATTATTACTCCATTTTACAGATGAAAAAATTGAGTTTAGAGACTGTTGTCCAAGACCTCAGAGCAAATAAAATGTAAGGCCATTCAAATTGAGATGTTAGATTCCCATTAACCACTTCACTGTACTGCTACTAACATATTCCAATAGCTTAGGGACTTCTAATTCATTTCCCAACATTATTCTTTTTTTTTTTTTTAATGTTATTTAGTTATTTTGAGAAAGGGAGAAGGCAGAGAGAAAGGGAGAGAGAGAATCCAAAACAGGCACTATGCTCAGTACAGATCCTGATGTGGAGCTTGATCCTATGACCATGAGATGATGACCTGAGCTGAAATCAAGTGTCAGACACTTAACTGACTGAGCCACCCAAGGCACCACCCCCCCCCCAAATAATTCTTGAGTGGTTCTTTTGCCTTGAACTCAATTCAAATTCCAGAGTGATAATTCACAGACTCTCAAGATCACATGGGGTCTTAGGATCCCTCAAGTCTAACTTCTTCATAAATTGGTATCATGATCACTACTTGAAGATTTCCACATTCAAATCACCTTATCATATTTCCTTGTATTAATATGAAATCTCCTTCTTTATAACTTACTTACATGAACTCTTAGTGCTGCTCTCTCAAGCCACAAAAGAAATACTGAATTTTCTATCCAGCCAACCTTTTCTTTCATTGGAAGACATGTGACCACTTCAAGCTTTATCTTTCTCAGGTTTAGCAGCTTCATTCAATATTCCCAATATTCATCAGTTTTTAAAATCATCATCATATTCACTTATTCATTTTTCTCTGGATGGATACTTAAAAGAGTAACATCTAAAATCAAACACATTGTTCCAGGCACATTCTAAAAACCAAAGTGAAGAGACTACTTCCCTTAAGCTAGGTAATACACTTCTATCAAACTCATGAGTTTCTTTGGCTGCTTTCTTACTCTGTGTAGGCATAGAGAATTTACTAAAAACTCTAAATGGTCTTTGTTGTTGTTGAAAGAGAGACAGAGCCAGAGGCAGAGAGAGTCCTAAGCAGGCTCCGCCGTCAGTGCAGAACCCAATGCAGGGCTTGATCTCACGAACTGTGAGACAATGACCTGGGCTGAAATGGAGAATCAAATGCTTAACCAACTGAGCCACCCAGGTGCCCCTCTAAATGTTTGTTTTTTAAGTTTTTTAGGTTTATTTATTTATTTTGAGGGAGACAGAGACAGTGTGAACAGGGGAAGACAAAGAGAGGGAAAGAAAGGGGGGAAGGGGAGAGGGAGAGGGAGAGGGAGGGAGGGAGGGAGGGAGAGAGGGAGAGAGGGAGAGAGAGAGAGAGAGAGAGAGAGAGAGTCCCAAGCAGGCTTTGCACCATCAGCACAGAGTCCAAGATGGGGCCCAAAGGCATGAACTTTGAGATCATGACCTGAGCTGAAACTGAGAGTTGGATGCTTAACCAGCAGAGCCACCCAGGCACCCTTCTCAATGATTTTTAAAAGCATGTCACTATTTATTAAAAAGCTGAACACATCAAGTCTCAGAATCAAGCCTTATTATGCCATAATTGGGTGGTTTCCAAAATTTTCACCATAATATTCTTTTTATTTTTGCCATGAATTCTGTATTTTGAAAGATGCCTAAACCAAACCCCATTTACTAAGTTATTAAGTCATTTTGCCATTTTTGGTAATCTGACATATATAACTTTCAACACCCTGAACTATTTTTAGCAAACAGCAAAATAATTTAATGTTTCACTTTTTGTGGACAGCCTGATTATAAGTAAAAGTGTAATTACCATTTGGCTTTCTGAAATAGTGAACAGCCCTAGAATTACCCATACTCAATCTTCCTGAACCCTAGGGACCAAGGACCTTAATTAAGTAACTATAATAATGGCTAATGTTGGTCCAAATATGCAATTGATCCAAATAAGAACTCAGTAGGGTTGAAATAGAATGTAATAGAACCCAAGCCATAAGCCAAATAATAAAAAACTTAAAGAGATTAGAGCCATGTTAAGAAGATATCTGCTTCTCTTTTTTTTCTTAAAAACTTTTTTAATGTTTATTTATTTATAAATAGAGAGGGAGACAGAATCCCAAGCAGACCCACACTGTCAACACAGAGCTCAATGTGGGGCTTAAACTCACAAACTGTTGGAGATCATGACCTGAGCCATAATCAAGAATCAGATGCTTAACTGACTGAGCCACCCAAGCGCCCCTCTGTTTCTCTTTGTAACTTCAGGGGTGGAGAAGAATACAGAGGGAGATAAGTTCCAGGAAAAAAAAAAAAAGGATATGAAGAAAACTAAAATGTGACAGGATTTTAAAGAATTGATGTAACATAAAACAAGGAAAAATATCTGACTATTCCCCTACATTAGTAGGAGGAATCTTGATACTGGAAACAGAAAGCAGGAAATAAGCTCACAGCAGACTACCTAACTCAGCTATGAGTTATCGTCACGGATGACTATTGATTTTCAGCACTTAAAAATCAACAAAGTACAGGGGTACCTGGGTGGCACAGTTGGCTGAGTGTCCGACTTTGGCTCAGGTCATGATGTTACAGTTTGTGAGTTCAAGCCCCACATTGGGCTCATTGTTGTCTATGCAGAGCCTGTTTCGGATCTTCTCTCCCCCTCCTCTCTGCCTCTACCCCACTCACACTCGCTCCCTCAAAAATAAATAACATTAAAAATATTTAAAAAAAACAAGTACAGAAAATTTACTGCTCAGAACAAAATGCAAATTATCAACTTTGACACTGTAAAAGACCCACTAATAAGTTGTAAAATGAGAGGAAGAACTCCCCAATATCTTTTCTTACAAAATACAGGGGTTACCAGAGGTAGTGTTAGTTTATAAATTATTGAACAAGAAACTGAGGTTAAAGGATATTACTTAAAGTTACAAAGGTAACCACAAAAGAGGAAGCGAAAATTATGATGGAGGAGGAGTAGGTGTAAATACCCATCCATTTTGGCAGAAGGTCAACAGATAATGTCTAAAGTTGATAAAACAAGAAATGACAGTTTAACCACATGATTTAAAGACATGAAGATTAACTACAAGAAGAACCAAAAAAACATAGTTAAAAGTGGTTCCCAGGGTGCCTAAATGGCACACTCAGTTAAGCATCCCACTCTTGATCTCAGTTCAGGGCTTGATCTCAAGGTCATGAGTTCAAACCCTGCACTGGGCTTTACACTGTCCATGGAGCCTACTAAAACAAAACACAACACAACACACAAAAAAACCCAAAAGTGGTTCCCTCTAGGCAATGAGTCCAGGGGTGGAGAGGAACAGGGCCATGAAATTGTTATTTTTCAATAAAAGCCCTTCTGTGTGATTTTATCTTTTAACCATGTACATATATTACTTGACTAAATATTAACCTTAATTCTCCCAACCTTGTTATCATAGCTGGTATGTAGTTACATACATACATATATGTATATATATATACACACACACACACAATACACACACATATATACAAACATACCCTCCAATTAGCAAAATCTAAGATGTGATAAGGATTCCTTTTCCTTTGGTGGTAGAATTTTAATGGAATGCATTATTTAGCTTCTCTATAGTTATGTATAATCTTACAACTAAGTTCTTGTCAATGGAACATACATAGAAATTATGTATGCAACTTTCAGATCATCCCTTAAAAAGGAATGGGGTTTTTTTCTCTTTCCCCAATCTTCACCCCACTGGCTGGAATATGAAAATTATGGAGGTAAACTATCTTCAAACTTTCAGATGAGGCAAAGACTTTAGGAAGCACAAGAGAGATCCTTGTGCTCTACACTACAGAACCACTATATTAGCTCTGAATTGCTTAGTTGTTACAGGAGAGAGAAACTTTGATTTTGTTAAGCCATTGTTAATTTGGTCTTTGTTATAGCAGCTGAACAGGTTACGTTAATGCACACGTACATGAGGAGGAAAATGAGATCATCCTGAAGAACAGAACTGGAGTTGGAGCATGGGAATAGTTGTATAAGGCCTTAACGTGGCCTCAAAGCTAAGTGAGAGGTGTTTACATTTAATACAGCAAGCAAGAGGAGCCTGGGAAGGCAAGCAACTTAACAGAAATCAGTGTACTAGGAAAATCAGCATAATGCTTGGAACGGAGCTGAGGGGAGGGAAAGTGAAAGTGTGACAACCTATCAGACACTTGGAGGTCTCCAAGCATGAACTAAGGACCTAGGCTGGGAAAGTACCAATGAAAATACAGTGGAAGTAAACTAGGAAAGGCATCTGAAAAAACTGTTCAGTTAATGTGGTAACAGTCTGAAAGAATCAATGACTACTCCAAGATTCTTGATCTGAAAGAACAGAAGAACGGAAGCAATCCTGGCAGAACTGAAAAAGAACAGAGTCTGTGTTGATATGAAGCACTGAACACCCCAGGAAGAATGCCCTGATGCACGGCTCAGACTCACAAAGTATGAGATTATGACCTGAGCCAAAGTCCCACACTTAAACGACTGAGTCACCCAGGGGCACCTGTTTCCTACCTAGGATTAGACATATGAGATAATCAGAGCTTGAGACATTCTGGGTATAGAAAGTCTGAAAGATATTAATTTTATTTTTTATTTTATTTTATTCTGTTCTATTCTATTCTATTTTATTTAAAGAGAGAGAGAGTGAAAGAGGGGGAAAGGGGCAGAGGGAGAGGGAGAGGGAGAATCTTAAGCAGGCTCCATGCTGAGCTGGGCTGAATCCCACATCCCTGGGATCATGACTTGAGCTGAAATCAAGAATCAGATGCTCAACTAACTGAGCCACCCAGGTGCCTCTGAAAGAGATTAGTTTTAAATTCACACTATAATTAAAGAAGAATTTTATGTGATGGCAGGCTACAAGAAAGCATATCATCTAAATACCAAAGATTATTTAAAAATACATCTTTCTCGGGGTGCCTGGGTGGCTCAGTCGGTTAAGTGTCCAACTTTGGCTCAAGTCATGATCTCACAGTTCATGGATTCAAGCCCCACATCAGGCTCTGTGCTGGCGGCTCAGAGTCTGAAGCCTACTTTGGATTCTGTGTCTCCCCTCTCTGTCCCTCCTCTGCTCATGCTCTGTCTCTCCCTCAAAAATAAATGAACATTAAAAAACATTTTTTTAATACATCTTTCTCATTAGAGTTGTCAAATTACTATGTTGTACAGTTAAAATTAATGTAGCACTCTGTCAGATAATTAATAAAAAAAACATCATGGGGTGCCTGGGTGGCTCAGTTAAATGTTTGACTTCAGCTTAGGTCATGTTCTCATGGTTTGTGAATTCAAGCCCCTATCGGCCTCACTGTTATTATCAGTGCAGAGCCCACTTTGGAAACTCTGTTTGCTTCTTTCTCTCCCCCTTCTCCACTCACTCCCTCTCTCAAAAATGAATAAACATTAAAAAAATTTAAAAGACCCACATCTTTTCCTGAACTGCTATCACTCCTAATAGATACATAAAACTATCTGTTTTGACACTATTTCCTTTTCTTTTTCTTAATGTTTTATTTATTTCTGAAAGAGAGAGGCAGCATGAGCAGGGGAGGGTCAGAGAGAGAGGGAGATACAGAATCCGAAGCAGGCTCCAAGCTCTGAGCTAGCTGTCAGCACAGAGCCTGATGCGGGGCTCGAACCCATGAACCGTGAGATTATGACCCGAGCCGAAGTCAGATGCTTAACCGATTGAGCCACCCAGGCGCCCCTCTTTTTCTTTTCTTAAAGTTTATTTATTTTGAGAGCGTGAGAGAGAGGGTGTGAAGCAGAGATAGAGGGAGAGAGAGAGAATCTCAAGCCGACTGCACTGTCAGCACAGAGACCAATGCAGGGCTCAGTCTCACAAACTGTGAGATCATGACCTGAGCCAAAATCAAGAGTTGGATGTTCAACAGACTGAGCCACCTAGGTGACCCAGTTTTGACACTATTTCTTAAAGGAGTATGTTCCCTGAACTCCTCACATTTGATAAACTGAAATGTTATACACAACTCTAAAATACAGGTAACCAAATGTTAACTTCTGTGGCTCTCTCCTAACACCCACATCCCACGGTTGATTTTACGAAATCCATGACGCGTTTAAAATTACAGAATCTTGAGCTTAGTTGGTTAAGTGTTTGACTCTTGATCTCAGCTCAGGTCATGATCTCATGGTTTGTGAGATCAAGACCCTCGTAGTGCTCCACGCTGACAGCATGGGGTCTGTTTGGGATTCTCTCTTCCTCTCTCTCTAGCCCTCCCCTGTGCATTCTCTCTCTCTTGCTCTCTCCCTCTCCCCCAAAATAAATAAATAAACATTACAAAATAAAATTACAGAATCTTGGATTTGGAAGGGTCCTTAGAGATCTAGTGCACAGTCAAAACTCTTGACATATCTCTTCTACAACATCCCTTACAGAAAAATGGTCATTCTTTGCTTCAACATATGCAGTAATAGAAAACATTATTTTTCAAAGCCAACTCTTTGATTGTCAGGATAGCATTGTGAATACTTCTTATAATGAGCCAAAACCTGCCTCGCAGTTGTCTTGGTTTGACCCTCTACTACATGACATTTCCTCAAATATTTAAACATTTTTGCTCTCTCAAGCTTTCTCATTGCTAAATCGAACAACCTCAATCCTATCGAATCACCATATAAAATGCCGACATTCTCATTATCTTGATCACCCTTGTCTGATAATCTTGGGTTTTTTTCCAAAAGTCTTTTTGTATATCTTTTTTTTTTATATTTTTTATGTCTTTATTTTATTTTGAAAGACAGAGAGCGAGCGGGGGAGGGGCAGAGAGAGAGGGAGACACAGAATCTGAAACAGGCTCCAGGCTCTGAGCTGTCAGCACAGAGCCCAATGCGGGGCTTGAGCCCATGGACTGTGAGATCATGACCTGAGCCGAAGCCGGACGTTTAACGCACTGAGCCACCCAGACGCCCCTGATAATCTTGTTTTTTAACTGCTACTCTTAGAGCATCATGGCCAAAGCTAAATGTAATACTAATAAAAATATGTGAAACAGCACAATGGACCCAAGACATTAAATAGAATGTAATAAAATACACCTAGAGCTAGTGCTGTCCAATAGAACTTATAATGATGGAAATGTTCTATCTGCACTAACGGACAGCTTGTAACCTCATGTGGCTCTTTATTCATTTGAGAGAGAGAGAGAGAGAGAGAGAGAGAGCGAGAGAGCCTGCACACAAGTTGGGGAGGGGGCGGAGGGAAAGACAGAATCTCAAGCAGGCTCCACACTCAGCACGGAACCCGACAGGAGGTTTGATCCCACGACTCTGGGATCATGACGAGCTGAAATCAAGAGTCAGATGCTCAACCCACTAATCTACCCAGGGACCTCTTCTTTCTTTCCTTCTTTCTTTCTTTTTTAAAGCCTCATGTGGCTACTGAGCTCATGAAATATGGTTAGTGTGACTGAGAAACTGAATTTTTAATTTCATTTAATTTTAAATGATTTCAATTTAAGTAAACACACTGATATTAAAGTCCCCCTAGTCATATAAACTAAATCTGATTCAATGTACTTTAAGTTTACTTACTAGTATGTACCTGTAAGACTGACTTGAAACAAGTCAAAATGAGGAGGTACGTGCTGGATTCTAAATGAGGCCCCAATTTCTGAAAATAACCCTCTAGGATTTTATTACCTGGTTGTATTTGGCCCATGAACACGCAAGATAAAACTAATATAATATTCTCTTTCCCACCAGTTATGCTACTAGTGGCTAAGAACTGACACTCTAAATACAAAAATCAAATAATTCCAATTTATTTTCAGAAATAAAGGACACAAAAACTACAAATTATCATAATTTTTATTCAAATGCCTACTCAAAGTCTCCACTGAAATGTCTTATAAGCATCTCAAACAGAACATCCCCCAAAATAAACTCCTGCTCTCCCACACCTCCTTGCATGCCTCCTCTTTGCCACTTCAAAGTCCTTGCTACTCACTCACTTATTATTTCCAACTCAGAAAATGGCAGATCATTCCAGTTGCTTAAGCCCAAAACCTTGCTATCGTATCCTTGACTCCAGTTTTCCTCCCACACCCCTAATTCAAATCTACCACATGCAATTTTCTCTGCCTGGAATGCCTGTTCCCCAGCTCAATCTATCTAGCTAGAATTTCTTCACTCCACCAACTCTTTGCTCAAATGAGACCTCACTGGGGCGTCTGGGTGGCTTAGTCGGTTAAGCGTCCGACTTTCGCTTGGGTCGTGATCTCGCGGTTCATGGGTTCGAGCCCCGTGTTGGGCTCTGTGCTGACTGCCAGCTCAGAGCCTGGAGCCTGTTTCGGTCTGTGACTCCCTCTCTCTCTGGCCCTCCCCTGCTCACGCTGTCTCTCTCTCTCTCTCCTAGAAATAAATAAACATTAAAAAATAAATAAATAAATAAGTAAAACAAAGTATACTTTAAAAAAAAACAAAAAAAAACAAATGAGACCTCAGTGAGGCCTTCTCCCCTACAACTGCAAATCTAGTTCCCCACTCCTAATCCTCCTTCCCTACTTTGTTACTTACACTATGACATACCAGGTATCTTACTTCTCTGCTCCCATTAGAAGTAATCTACAAGAGACAATATTTGTTGAGTGCTGTATCCCTAGTGTTTGGCATACAAAAGAAAGTCGGCTGAATGACAAATTCTGTATGGTATAGTATATACAAAATGACAGAATCAAAGATGCAAAGTAAAAGTAACTGATATACTAGGGCAGTGGATTGAAATCTTTAAACAAATAAAAGTAGGTAAAAAAAACAAATGTTGTTTTAAGTGGCCATGACTTGGAATTCTCCCAATAAAAGTAGAAAATAAACTCTAATATAAACATTACTTAAATTGTGACATTTCCTGGATTAAGCAGGCTCACAGTTGTTTTAAATTAATTTGTTTCAAGAGTACATTATCAGCCCATAATTATAAAATAGTTATATTCTTTATTTCTATAAACCTGCACTAACACAGCAGCCACTAGCCACACGTGGACTATTTAAGTTAAATAATACAAAAATTCAGTTCCTCAGCTGTGTTAACCACATTTCAAATGCTTAATGCCACATGTGGCTGATGGCTATCATATGAAACAGCACAGATACAGACATTACAGACAGCTCTTTTGGGCAGGACTGCAACAGACTTTTTTCCTAAAACTTTATTCTAATGTGTAAAACTGATTCAGCTGAAACACTGGCAGCGTTTAACCTCATAATTTTCTATTTTCTGTCAGTGATTTTTTTATTAAAAGTTTTTTTAATGTTTATTTAATTTTGAGATAGTGAGCGTGAGCTAGCGGAGGAGGGACAGAGAGAGGGAGACAGAGAATCTGAAGCAGGTTCCCCAACATCAATGCAAACCTGATGTGGGACTCGAATTCACAAATCGTGAGAGATCATGATCTGAGCCAAAGGCAGACACTCAACCAACTGGGTCACCCAAGCGCCTCTCCGTGTCAGTGATTCTTAGAGTGTGATCCCAGGACACTAGCAGCATTATGTAGGAACTTGTTAATAATACCAATTATTGGGGGCGCCTGGCTACTTCAGTTGGTGGAGCATGTGACTCTTGATCTCAGGGTTGTGAGTTTGAACCCCACACTGGGTATGGAGCCTATTTAAAAAGAACATATAAATAAAAAGAAAAATACAAATTCTTGAGCCCCAGCAATCTATGTTTTAACAAGCTCTCCATGTGATACAGGAGACTCTGAAGCATGCTCAAGTTGTAACTGTTCTAAGTTACTTAAAAATGGTTGTCAGGGCACCTGCCGGACTCAGCTGGTGGAGCATATAACTCTTGATCTCAGGGGTTGTGAGTTCAAAGCCCGTCGGGTATAGAGATTACTTAAAAATAAAATCTTATTTTTTTAATGTTTATTTTGAGAGGGAATGTGTACATGAGTGGGGGAGGGGCAGAGAGAGAGAGAGAATCCCAAGCAGGCTCCTCGCCATCAGCACAGAGCACAACACGCAGCTCATTGCTACAAACTGTGAGATCATGACCTGAGCCAAAATCAAGACTAGGATGCTTAACCAACGGAGCTACCCAGGCATCCCAAAAATAAAATCTTAAAAAAAAAAAGTAGTTGTCATCATAACGTAAGCTATGAAATATTACAAAACATACCATTACATTCTATAATATTCTGTAAATGATGTATCAACTATGAAATCATACACAATCATAGTTCCATTATGACAGCTTATAAAAGGAAAACTAAGTATTTTTAATAAACTATAATAATGTTAAAATTTTTTTAATGTTTTATTTATTTCTGAGAGAGGGAGAGAGAGAGAGAGAGAAACAGCGTGAGCAGGGGAGGGTAAGAGAGAGGGCAACACATAATCTGAAAGAGGCTCCAGGCTCTGAGCTAGCTGTCAGCACAGAGCCCAACACAGGACCCGAAGCCACGAACCATGAGATCCTGACCTGAGCGGAGGTCGGACATTTAATTGACTGAGCCATCCAGACGCCTCAATAATGTTAAATTTTTTTAATGTTTTATATATTTTTGAGAGAGACACAAGTGGGGGAGGGACAGAGAGAAAGAGGGACAGAAGATCTGAAGCAGGCTCTGCACTGAGAGCAGCAAGCCCTACGCCTGTCTTGAATTCTATAATTCAATTTAAATAAGCAAACATTTAAATAAAAATGAAACCTATTAGCCAGAATTCTGCAAGAAGTTGAAACTAACATTGCACAGTGTTACATGTGGATAAACAATTTGAGTACTCGAATTTCCTCTTATGAATTATAGATACATTGCAAAACTAAATGTCTGCAATATCAACATCCATTTATGTTAAATGTTTTTTAAATGTTTGTTTATTTTTGAGAGAGAAAGAGAGAGCACGACTGTGTGCATGCATGAATCAGGGTGGGGCAGAGAGAGAGAGGGAGAGAGAATTCCTGGCAGGCTCCGCACTGTCAGCACAGAGCCGGATACGGGCTCAATCCCATGAACTGTGAAATGATGACCAGGGCGGAAACCAAGAGACCGGCACTTAACCAACTGAGCCATCCAGGTGCTCCTTAAATATTTATTATTAAATTTTCTGATAGAAAAATATCCTTAGAAATTTTGGCTAGGAATAAGAGAATACAATAAAATAATCATAAAACCACTGGGGAAAGACCTAGGTCTGACTTACCACAAATTTGGCCCAAAAAGGAGAGACTTTAAGAGCCTGATTACCAAATTCTGTCACAGCCGAGTGTGTATTGTGTTAACCTACCAGTGGAAAGTTAACTAATCATTAATTCATGCAGAGACTCTTTTGGGTGTGTATGCTGCAACAGCAGACACTAGACCATTTTAAGAAATTTTATTAAAATACTTACAACATATTGAGTTTATGTGCAATCCTCAGAAACCTAAATCACACTTCAAAATACTGCCTCAGCATATGGATGTCGATTTCAATCAAATATCCTTGCATAAAGTGAACACTGGCAATGCTTGACAGAATTTTGAAACCTAAACGTTCTTTGTTACTAAATACAAAGGATATAATTTCAAAATTTTAAAATACTGTAAAAAAAAAAAAATAAAATGACTAATAGCAAGCACTAACCATGTGCCAGTCAAGAATATTTTTCTCACTCAGCTTGGTATTCCGAGCACAGATCCAAGTATATAATGTAGATTTAACTGCATTTACGAAAAAAGGAAGGGGTATTAAGTTGAAAGAATTCGAAGATATTAAAAAAAAAAAGCCCCAGCTCTCAAGGAAGTTACAAATCGAATTAGAAAACATGACAAACACAAGAAAAGCTAAATAACATATGACAAAAATACCACGTGGCAGGATACGATTATTTGCGAAGCTGGTGGCAAACAGAGAGCTACAAATTCAGATCAGAGACAAAGTATTACGGACGGTGGTCCTTCTGGCCTTCCAACCAGACAGCGACACTATATTTCGAGTTAAAAAAAGAAAATGACACAGCACTCATCCCACCCTAAAATTATCATAAGAGGAAGGGATACAATAACTAAAGAAAATGGATTATAAAAAAAAATTCCACACAAAGCTTTTACAAAGCCTTTGCAGCCTAGAGGAACAAAGTCAGAACATTCCACACACACAATCCTTTGCTGGACCAGGACCTCTAATAGCTCCTGAAATACAAGTGTGTCGGGAACTCGCATCCTCTGGTTATTTCTTCCTCCGCCCCCCACGAAGACAGCCACTGGACAGAAGCCCCAGAAATTTCTCCCAGCATCCGCAATGACAATACTCTCATCTTTCCCTCCCTCCCCTCGCCTCTATCAAAGGGTGGCATCTCCTTCCAGAGGAAAAAACGGAGGGCGGGGGAGTCAGTATAGGAGAGAAGGCTCGCGGCGAGGTCGATTATTGAGGAGGAGGAAGGCGAGAAGACGCGGGGGTCGAGGGTGGGGTCCCCTCAGATCCAGCCCTGCCTCTAGGCCCCGCCAGCATCCCCCCACCCCAAGGGCACGCCCCTCGCCCGCCAGACCCGGACCCGCAGGCGGCTGACACGAGTGACAGCCCCGCCACCTGTGCCGCGACCCCTCCCCCCGGCCCCGCGGGGCGACGCCTGCTCCTGCCCCACCAAGAGCGGCCCGTAGCTCTTTCTTTTCCCTCCGCGTCCACGTCGCCGATGAGTGACAGGTCCTGAGGGAGGCGATCGCAAGCGCGAGCCGTTCGAGACTGCTGGTGCAACCCTGCGCCGAACCCTGCGCCGAACCCTCCAGCCGGCACGGGGCTGGAGATGGGAGGGCAGACAGAGCGTTACGGACGGCCCAGGGGGACCCAGTCCAGGCCTAGCCTGGCCCAGTTGCCCCACATCGGGCGGGGGTGGCACTTACTGCGGAGATTGTGGATTAGCTCCGAGTGGCTGGCGCCGCCGGATTTCCAGGCCATCGCTAAGCACACCCGGAGCAGGTACAAAACCACCTTCAGTGCGGCGACAGTGCCCAGAAGCTTCCCCAAGAGTGAGACCACCTCCCACACGGTCACCGCCCCGCTCGCGTCCCCGTTGTAGCCTCCGCTCTGACTGCTGTCGCCGCCGGTGCCGCCACTGCGCGCTCCCGGCATCCCCCGCGGCACGCATGCGCTCTGTGACGCCGCGCGGCCTCGGGTGCGGCGGGGTGGGGCCGGAGGCAAGGGTGGCCTGGTGCCCCGCCGCCTGCGCCGGTGGCTGCTGCGGCCGCTGCGGCCGGGCTGGGAGCCCGGGCTGAGTCAGCACCGCCGCCGCCGCTGCTGCAGCTGCTGCTGCGTGCCCCCCTTCCGAGGCCTCGGCCAGCGCACAGCCAATTTGCTGAGTTCGCCTTGCGGTTAGGCGGGGTGGGCCCCGGAGCGGTTGGTCGTGTGCCTGGCTATGGTCCTGGTCACCCAGCGCGGAGGCACGACGGCGAGGCTGATTCGTGCCGCCGCGTCTGGCCGATCTGGTTACGCCGCTGCTGGTAGCTCCGTAGTCGCAGCTGAGTCAGCTGCTGCGAGCGGCGGGTCTGCTCCTATGGCTAGCCAGATTGTTAGACGGTGGGCTTCCTCGGTCTTGTCTCACCCAACCCAGTAGTCTCATGTTTAGGTCGGTTAGAGTCAGAGCTCCGGATCGTGCAGCCGGAATAATCTTAACGGAGCCGGAGGGCAAAGGCCCTCTCTCAGCCGAGTCATCGAGCGTCTGGCCTTGTGACAAGTACATCAGTGTTTGTTTAAGCGGAGACTTTGGGACCCTTGGTTTGTTCTCAATTCTAAACCACAAATTCAGAGTGGAAGAACATCAAGACAAAGGGGGGGGGTGGAGTGTGGGGAGTGCTTTGCTCCTGAAAACAATGCAACCGGTTAAAAATACCACGGTATCTTATGGAGAATGTGTTATTTTCCCAACACAAGGGCATTTTCAGCTGACTAATCCCCACAAATTCCACCGTTAGACTGGACAGCAGCTTTATCGCTCTCAGCCCTGTAAGACAATGAGTGAGAAGCTGACGGAACATTGCCTGTCCCATCCAACTTGCTGACTCCTAATCAGAACTGAGACTAACGGAATCCAGTTATCATTTAGTCCAATAAACTTTTAAGAAAGGAGACAAAGCGATATCAAGACCTCCACGCTACTGCATGAGCAGCAATTTTCAAATTCCAGCTCTCACCAGAGTTTGTCAAATGTAACAGCCTCACTATTCCTCCTAAATATACTTGTAAATTACCTGTTCTGGGGATTCAGTGGCCATAAATGAAACCACGCTCAGGTGTTATTTATGAGTCTGACGCACTGCTTACTGTGCTAAGGAGGCATCTTAGTGTTCTTTAATATTAGAAATAAAATCGTCAGTTTGGGACTTCAATAATTTTCTAACTCATCTTTGCAGTTTCCTCATGTTCTTCTAGTTAAAAGAAGAAAACCAGTCTACCCTCGACAATAGCTTGGTAACTCTCTCTAAAGCTGACCAAGATGAATTGCATCTAACCTAGATGAATTGCATCTACCCGTGCTGCTTCCATAAGCTGTGACTGTGAAATAGGACTACCAATATCAAATAAAGACAAGATATCATGGGCCCTTTCAAAGAAACCACAAACACGGTTATGGATGTAGTATAAAGGAAATTTTTTAAAAATTAATGATATCGGGGCGCCTGGGTGGCTCAGTAGGTTAGGCATCTGACATCGGCTTAGGTCATGATCTCACAGTTTGTGGGTTCAAGCCCCGCATCGGGCTCTGTGCTGACAGCTCAGAGCCTGGAGTCTGTTTCAGATTCTGTGTCCCCCTCTCACTCTGACCCTCCCCCACTCATGCTCTGTCTCTCTCTGTCTCAAAAATAAATAAACTATATAAAAATTTTTAAAAAATTAAAAAAAATTAATGATACCTCTTGTATACAATAGGATTTACATTCTAATCGGGGAGATCTACATTAAAAGAAAACAAGCAGCAGAGGGGAAAATGTAAGTATTATTACTGGTCTAGATATCGAGTGCTATATTTATTTAGATCATCATGGGCTGGAGTAATCAGGGTAAGACTGGGGAAGGAACTGGTCCTTGAAGGATGGCCAGGATTCCAAGAAGTAGAGAGGAATAAAAGGATATTATAATCAGAAGCACAGAAGAAGGAACCTAGGAAACTAATGCCTAGGCTGTAGAGTGACAGATCAAGCTCATTAATTATACACATAAGTGAATTGAGGAAGGTCACACAGCTAGGCAATGCCATCAAAACTAGAACTGGAGTGGGGCGCCTGGGTGGCTTAGTCGGTTAAGCATCCGACTTTTGCTTAGGTCATGATCTCGCGGTTCGTGGGTTCAAGCCCCGCGTCGGGCTCTGTGCTGACTGCCAGCTCAGAGCCTGGAGCCTGTTTCAGAGTCTGTGACTCCCTCTCTCTCTCTGATGCTCCCCTGCTCATGCTGTCTCTCTCTCTCTCCTAGAAATAAAACATTAAAAAAAAACAAACAAACTAGAATTGGAGTTTTTAGAATTCCAACTCCAATCTCCGACAGTGGGTATTAACAACTTTGAAGCAAAGTATCTGTTTGAGGGACTACGAGAAAGAGGTTTAGAGTAAGTTTGTACAATCATGTTCTTAATTTCAAGAGAATTTAAGGATTTTCAATCTTTTGTGTGGGTGCTGGAATGTCAAACATAGTACTTACTGGCTACTAGGTGGTTTCTCTTGCATTGATTTTGTTTTGTTTTTGCTCTTAAATTTGCTTTATATTGGACAATGATTGCACAAACGCACTGTTTCAGTGTTCCTATACTGATTTTGCAGACTCTGTGAAAAGCCATGTTGATGAGGAAGGGCGCTCCAATTTCCTCCCACTTGGGGTTTGGCGGTACCTCACTCCGCTGGATGAGAATTGGCTCTGCGCAGCCACCGTCCGTGAGGTAACGTCCGGTCCAATCAGGACTCCGCGGGAAGGGGCGGGGCTGAGCGGCGCGCGCGGTGCTTCTTGCTGTACCTGTGGTGGTTGCTTTTGGCATGGAGGAGATTTATGCTAAGTTTGTATCTCAGAAAATCAGCAAAACCCGGTGGCGACCGGTACCCCCGGGGAGCCTGCAGACCGCGGAGACCTTCGCTACGGGCTCTTGGGACAATGAGGTACCTCCATTCCCGGGCAGGAAGTTCCGAACCGCGCCGCCGGCGGTCAGCGCGCGAACTCTCTCGCCTGCTAGCTTTTCTCGCCCTCTCTGTCCCCCGAGTTCGTGTCTCAGGCTCGATTGTCCGGTACCTCAGCCATCGATGATGTGCCCGAGCCTCGAATCTCGTGGTGTTTTAAACTGTCACCTCACCGTTTGTCTGAGATGCTTTTAAAAAGCAGGGTTGCTTGAAGACACTACAAATTTTAATTTTCGACAGTTTGACGTTTATTTCATCTCAAGAGAAAACTTTCTGCTTTACAGGAAAATTATGTTTCGCTGTGGTCTATTGGAGATTTTGGGAACGTTGATTCTGATGGAGGGTTTGAAGGAGAACATCAGCTATTGTGTGATATCAAACACCACGGTGATGTAATGGATTTACAAGTAAGTCTGTGTGATACCGAAAAGCTAACTTTTAAAAACCTGAGAGTAATTAGAGATCTAAAGGACCTTAAAGTTTGTCTAGTTTCATTCCGGGTTTACAGGAAACTGGGTTCTCTCTGTCGGTTATGATTTGTTAACATTATATAGCCACCTAATCAATGGCAGAATCAGAACTGGGGAAAGGGATGCAGATTCAGTCTGTTTTTTTCTATTTAAATCCTGATTTGCTTGTTTGATTGATTGATTAGTTGGCCATTTACTATGTGCCAAACATTATTTTGGGAACTTTACGTAAGTCTAATACAATTTTCATCATGTTTGTGAATCAAGTTCTGTGTCACTATGTGACAAATACTGTGTAAGGCATTTTGTATGATTTTTGCTTTTTGAATTCTTATAACAATCCTCTAAGTGGAAATTAGGTCTTCCATTTTAAAGGTGTACCAAGGCTTAGAGAACGAACCTTGGCCAATGTCTCAAAGCCAGTAAATTAGTGGAAATGGAATTATTAAGTTTCCAAATCCTGATCTATAGGAATCTTCTATAGAAAGCTGCCTAATTCTGAGAATGATTATTTTCTAAACCTATTTGGTTGTAGTCCAAAATTAAATCAGTTATAGGTAAAGGAGTTTAGGTGGAAAAATTGTTATTCTTAATGAAAATCCTTTTATTTGAATAGTGGTTTTGACTTACCCATCATCATATTTTATTTGCTTAGCACTTATAGGCTCTTTGCATTTTAAAATTGTTATGTTAGTAATTGAGTTCATCAAATGGGCTTCCTCCTTATCAATATCTCTGAATCGGTAACGGGCAGGAATTTTCTATTTAGTTTTTTGACCAGGAAAGAATTGTTGCTGCTTCATCAACAGGATGTGTAACAGTTTTCCTTCACCATCCTAATAACCAGGTAAAGAATTTTTGCTTGAAAATTGAATTTGTATTTTAATTATTTTTAGAAAGACCTAACCAGGACTGTATTTATTAATGACACATATAAGTTTCATACTCTCAAAATATGGAGTGGGGAGGTATCATATTACCTGGGATTTAGTAGATTAAGTCTAGAACCAGGTTTGTGTGAGCTTCCATTGAAATTGGTTATCTCTTAAATTCTGTTTGTTCTGACCTGTCAGTATAGTGTCCTGGCAAGTAACTTTCCTCTAATTTTCTCTTTTAAGTTGCTATTCTGATCTTTCAAAGAAAGAAAGAGCATTTTCTAGCTCAAGTATCATTAGAACAGGAACAGCTACTTTGGCTCTGTGGATAAACCTAGGTTTTAATTGGAAGAGGAGAGACTATATGAAAACTTGACGTTTTTTTCAATGCCTTTCTTGTATATTAAAAATGTGAATGCTGACCCTCAGAGCATAATGGTAGGGCAGTCCTTTAAAATAGTCCCATGTGAGGGCGCCTGGATGGTTCAGCTCGTTAAGCATCCGACTCTTGGTTTTAGCTCAGGTCATGATCTTGGTTTGTGGGTTGGAGCCCCGCGCTGGACTCTTACTGACAGCATGAAGCCTGCTTGGGATTCTCTCCTCCCTCTCTCTCTCTCTTTCTCTCTGCCCCTACCCCGCTTGCCTTCTGTCTCTCTCTAAAAATAAATAAACTTTAAAATAAATAAATAAATAAGAAATAAAATAGCTCCATATCTAGTAACAGTGTTTTTTGTTTTGTTTTTAATTTTTTTAAATGTTTATTTATTTTTGAGAGACAGAGCGTGAGCAGGAGAGGGCAGAGAGAGAGGAAGACACAGAATCCAAAACAGGCTCCAGGCTCCAAGCTGTCAGCCCAGAGCCTGACACGGGGCTTGAACTGATGAACTGCGAGATCATAACCTGAGCTGAAGTCAGCCGCTTAACTGACTGAGCCACCCAGCCACCCTCTAGTAACAGTTTTAAGTTGCTGGAAGAGAGTGTTTGTTTAGGTTTTCAGGTTAATAAAGGTTATTTTCCAAATAGGCATGCTTAGTAAATATAAGACCCAGATCTTTTAAAGTAGTTTTCTTAATGAGGTCATTTATAAAATGCTATAGAGATTTATTTCTTAGATGTCAGCTAATTCCCTTAAGAACTTAGAGTTGTTCTCAAACACGTAACTGTTTGGGGTGTCCGGTGGACTCAGTCTATGGAGTGTGCGACTTTTGACCTTGGGAGTGTAAGTTCGAGCCCCACATTAGGTATAGAGATTACTTAAAAAAATAAAATCTTTAAAAGAATTATAGAACTAAAAACCATTTCTTAAATTTGAGATATTTGAGATACAGTAAAACCTTGGTTTGTGAGCATAATTCATTCCAGAAACATACTTGTAATCCAAAGCACTTAAAATCAAAGCAGATTTCCCCATAAGAAATAATGGAAACACAGATGATGTATTCCACGATCCAAAAATACTCATGTAAAACTGATTACGCCTGGGTGGCTTAGTCGGTTAAGCGTCCGACTTTTGCTTAGGTCATGATCTCGCGGTTCGTGGGTTCGAGCCCCGTGTCGGGCTCTGTGCTGACTGCCAGCTCAGAGCCTGGAGCCTGTTTCAGTCTATGACTCCCTCTCTCTCTGACCCTCCCCTGCTCACGCTGTCTCTCTCTCTCTCCTAGAAATAAATAAAACATTAAAAAAAAAAAAACTGATTACAATACTGTGATATAATACAAAATAAGAAAGCAAATACAAATATAAAAAAAAATTAACCTGCACTTACCTTTGTTTGAAAACCTTGGTGGCTGGTGTGAGGGAGACAAGAACGAGGAGGGTTACTGTGTAGGACGTCTTTACTATCACTAACAGAATCACTGCTGTCTCTTGGCTCAATGGAATCTTTTTCTTTTTGTGCAACTTTTTAAAAAAATTTTTTTAATGTTTTTTTTATTTCTGAGAGAGAGAGAGAAAGAGCTTGAGCAGGGGAGGCTCAGAGAGAGAGGGAGACACAGAATCTGAAGACAGGCTCTAGGCTCTGAGCTAGCTGTCAGCATAGAGCCCGATGCGGGGCTCAAACCCACAAACGGTGAGATCATGACCTGAGCCAAAGTCAGATGCTTAACCGACTGAGCCACTCAGGTGCCCCTCTTTTCGTGCAACTTTAACAAGGAACCAATCCAATAACCTAGAATGAAGCAAAGCATTCCTAAGCTTACTGTTGTCTGGAAAAGCAAAGGACTGTCCATAGGTGCTTTGAAGTGACAAAAAATACAGTAGTGCCAGTTCTGGGCACCTTCCAGTGTCCTGAGGAATCACTGATTTCTGCCAAACACCATGGCCTGAGACTGAACATTTGAGCATGGGAAACGATCACCCACAATCCTGCGCACGCAAGAAAAAAGAGAGAGAAGAACCATGGACTTAGTTGTGGTCCTGGGACATTCGACATCACGTACTGCTCGTATTGCAAGACATCACTCGTTTATCAAGTTAAAATTTATTAGAAATGTTTGCTTGTCTTGTGGAACGCCTGCAGAACAAGTTACTCATAATCCCAGTTCTAGTGTATTATCGAGGAGTGTTCTTTTTTAATCTAACCCAGTGTACACAGAGCTCTGATGAAAGTAGTTTCTAGGCTGTACTACTCAGAAACACAAAGGAGAAAGTTACTCTGTTTCTAGAAGCCTATGTGTGAGACAGAATTTTAAAATAGTGTTTATTCAGGGTGTTACTTTGATTAATCATATTCTCTCTTCTGACACCTAGACCCTGTCAGTCAGCCAGCAGTGGACCACAGCTCACTACCACACAGGTCCGGGCAGTCCTTCCCGTAGCAGCGCCCCGTGCACGGGTGTTGTGTGTGACAACCCAGAAATTGTCACAGTTGGAGAAGATGGTCGAATAAATCTCTTCAGAGCTGATCACAAGGAGGCTGTGAGAACCATCGGTAAGAAAAATCCTATTTCTTTTGTTATCACATGGTATGTTAAGCACTGCCATGTGCTAAGTAAACAATGCTAGGGGCTTGAAGGACATTAAAGATATACAAAGTAAGAGCTCTTGACAAGACAATATGTTGATAAGGCATGTATGAATGAGTGACTACAAAGGAAAAAGAAACTGTATTAGTTTTGCTTTTTGGCTGGCTAGAGGGGATTATTAAATAATGAAGTGAGCGAGTGACAATTAATTTAAACTAGATTCTAAGCCAGAAATAATACTGAAAGATGGCACACCAAAGAGAATAACGTGGGGACAGGATAAGTCCATTGAGAAAATGACAAAAAGTGTAGTTAGCCCGACTTCAAATACTTCTGTATGAGAGGTGACGATAAAGCAAGAAATGTGACTTGGGGCCGGGCTGTGAGGTCTAATGCGCAGCTGCAGAGGTTACATCTTGTTAGGTGGACAACTAGAGAGCCATTGAGACTTTTTGAGCAAGAGGGTGTTCTACTCCCTGTCATGCTCTAGAAGGATGATTCTAGTATAGTACTTCTCAACCATGTTTCACACAGACTTTGATGAGAGTTTCAACAACCCACCACCCTAGACCTGAATCAGAACCTCTGTGGACCGAGTCCACGAAACCGTTTTTTTGTGTTGTTTTGAGTTCTGAAGTATACTTATTTAACTGTTAAGGACCATTGCCTGGAGTTTGGAGGAGTGTCATAAAACAAAAATTTCTCAGCATGTGCTAAACTATGTGATACAAACTTAAACACTCTAGGAAATGGAGAAGGACTGGTATGCCAGTCTGGAAGGACTTCATGGAACAGAGAGTTGATGAGGAAAAAGATGAATTGATTTTTTTTTTTTTTTTAAGATTTTATTTTTAAGTAACCTCTACACCCAACATATGGGGCTCAAGCTACAACCTTGAGATCAAGAGTTACATGCTCCACCAACTGGGCCATCCAGGTTCCCCTAAAGATGAATAGAATTGAGATGAGTCAGCCAGATGATACAGGTTCAGAATGAGCTCTATAGGAAGCACTGAGGTTTGGAGGCGCTGGGTGAAGCCCTAGTGGGAAGTATAAAATTGGATAAAAAAGAACTTGAACATCTATCTCAGCAATGGAGGGTAACAATCTTAAGTGGAATAGAGAAATATGTCAAAACTCAGCCCTTTATTTGGAAAACAGATATTCTATTAGTGATATCATTTTTCTATCAAAGGAGAGTCTGTTTTAATGTATATATTACTGTGCATTTTTCTACAGAAATTAAATTTGTAATATTTTAGTTAATAGGAGTTTAAGATTTTCCTGGAAAAACAGGACTTATTAACAGACACTACTGTTTTCTTACTTTGTAGACAACGCAGATAGCAGTACACTCCATGCTGTAACCTTCCTTCGAACTCCTGAGATTCTTACAGTAAATTCAATTGGGCAATTAAAAATATGGGATTTCAGAAAACAAGGAAATGAGCCCTCTCAGATACTATCACTGTAAGTTTTCATTTGTAATTTAATTAGTGTACTACAAAATTAATGTTTGATTGTTTCTAGCAACTGACTTTAAATTTTTTTTAATGTTTATTTGTTTTTGAGGTAGAGAGACTGAGCATGAGCAGGGGTGAGGCAGAGAGAGAGACACACACACAAAATCCTCAGCAGGCTCCAGGCTCCGAGCTGTCAGCACAGAACCCGACATGGGGCCCAAACTCACAAACCACGAGATCATGACCTGAGCTGAAGTTGGACACTTAACCAACTGAGCCACCGATGCACCCCATTGCAACTGACTTTAAACCATATTGTATTTAATTGCATTTGAAGAGAATGATCCCTGATTAAATTTAATAACGCAAGAATAATTTGATGGGCTTGAGACTCCTGTGCTGCATTTAGTAAATATTTGTTGTGTTGATTCAGAAGTTTATATTATTTAATGGAGAATTTAGTTTTGCTTAACAATTGATGCTACTGATAGTAGCTATAAAAAATATGTAATCAAGATATGTTTTTCTGAGCAAAAATCCTCTATGTGTGCAATTTTCTCTAATAAGAATATAGAACGTGTTAGGGCGCCTGGGTGGCTCAGTCGGTTAAGGATCTGACTTTGGCTCAGGTCACCATCTTGCAGATCATGGTGACAGCTCAGAGCCTGGAGCCTGTTTGAGATTCTGTGTCTCCCTCTCTCTCTGTCCCTACCCGACTCATTCTCTGTCTCTCCCTCAAAAATAAATAAACATTAAAAAAAAAAAAAAAAAGAATAGGCAAACCATAAGAGATTCTTAAATACAGAGAACAAACTGAGGGTTGATGGTGAGGGAGGGGAAAATGGATGATGGGCACTGAGGAGGGCACTTGTTGAGATGAGTAGTGGGTGTTATATGTAAGTTATGAACCGTGGGAATCTACCCCTAAAGCCAAGAGCACACTGTACACACGTTAGCCAATTTGACAATAAATTATATTAAAAAAATAAATGTCTGAAAAAAAATAAAAGGAATTTTTCATTTAAAAATTTTTTTAAAAAGAATATACAGTGTGTCAAACTGAAAAAGTAATTGTATAAACAAACTATTAAATAAGGTGGAAGTAAACACTATGCTGTTCAGTTGATACATAATGTTTTTAAAATGCCAAGAAATGAAAATATGTTTGCACATCTTCCCATCAGATAATCTTGCTCCTTATGTCTCCAGATTGTAGAGAGAATGAATAACTTTGACGTTTAATTCCCTCCCCGATTTCTAATATTTGGAAACATATTTAATGCACTCAATTTTTTTAAATGTTTTTTATTTATTTCTGAGAGAGAGAGGGAGAGACAGCGTGAGCAGGGGAGGGCCAGAGAGAGAGGGAGACACAGAATCCGAAACAGGCTCCAGGTTCTGAGCAGTCACCCCACGGCCTGACACAGGGCTCGAACCCACAAGCCATGAGATCATGACCTGAGTCGAAGTCGGCCGCTTAACCGACTGAGCCTCTCAGGCGCCCCATCATGCCCTCAATTTTTTGACATGATTTAAGTTCAACCAATAGCTCAGGCCACAGAGTTGTTAGTTACTAGAGGGAAATATGTTTCATGGATTATGCAAAGATAAAGTCTACTTGACAGCATGTTTAATGTCATTGTATCTCTCTCCCACAAAAGGACTGGTGACCGAGTCCCCCTCCACTGTGTTGATAGGCATCCCAGCCAGCAGCATGTGGTAGCTACCGGTGGCCAGGACGGAATGCTGAGCGTTTGGGACGTTAGACAAGGCACTATGCCTGTGTCTCTGCTGAAGGCTCACGAAGCCGAAAGTAAGTGCTGTGGGGGTGCGCCAGGTTTTATTGGGTGCTGCTACAGAGGATCGTCAGCAGCTTCCTGTAACGGTACATAGGATCATTTTATGTTGTAGCTTTTGGCTGTATCGGTTAAGTGTATAATAATCCCTTTTCATTTGACATTTAGGTCCTTCAACGTATGATTTCATTATTATATCCAAAATCAGTGATTACTCTTATATGTTCATCTTTACGCCCTTATTTTCTTCGGATAATTCTTTAAAGGTATAATTGATGACCCAAAACGTTTGCATAATTTTAAAGCTGTGATACATATTATCAAACTGTTACACATAAAGATAATACCAGTTTACATCACCATACTCAGTATGAGAGGATGCCTCTTTCCCACGTAAATGCAGGCTGATGTTATTCATATTTGCTAATCTGTGTGTTCTTCAATTGTTGTGCCTTTTTTGTTTCTTACTAAGAGCAGTAGATAGAGGATCTTGTCCTTTTTTTGTTCATCTTTTGATTTTGGTGGGGATTTTTTGACTGGATAGAAATTTTTCATTTTATCACCATCTTTAGTATCATGACTGGGTTATAGTTTTAAATTCTGACTTAAAAGAGTTTATATTCAGCCCTACTTGAATAAAAGTACAAACAAACAAACAAACACACCAGTATTACAACTTCTCAGTTTGAGTATTACATTATTACCTTGGAAAGATAAATGACTTTTAAGATTATATTTAAGAAGCAAATAAAAGGATAGAATTATTTTTGCCTCTTCTAATTATAACCATGCCCAGGAATAAAAAGAAATAGGGTATATCCTTACAGAATCTGATGTTGACCAAGCCAGTGGTAGTAGAATGATAGACTTTCAGATCTCTTCTTCGAGCCCCTTTTTTTTAACTGCCAGCCTGCATTGCTAAGCAATACACACAAATGTAGCAGATTGATGTATTGTTTTGATTCATCCTGACTCTTGACTAGAAATGAAATATGATGTTTTAGTATAGAAGTTTGTTTTCTGTTTTGAAAATAAATATCTAAGAATCTAGGTTTGGACAGTCTGCTTCTGGCTCTACAGGCGGTTTTGTTACACTCTGTTTTAATGAAACAGCATGAATATATTTTACATAGGGATTTGCCCAGAACATGTTCTCCTGAAGAAGGTGAGCTTTTTATGTTTTGTGGCATAAAGCTTAATTGTGGTAACTGTCAGAGTGAAAATTGCCAGGTTGCAAGCACGTGCCATATAATATTTCATATGCTATGCCCTGGGCACCTTCGGTGCTGCCTCTTTCAGCTTCTAACCCAGAGTCACAGGACTCTTGTTCAGACTGCCTGTTGTATCTGCACATGGCAGATCATTTCCTGAGGCGTCCTAGCCAGTCCTTGGCTCCCATTTGTCTGTTGACACAGGAGGTTCCCTTAAAGTTTAGAACTTGAGGGGTCCTAAGTCCCAAATTGACTTCTTAATAGCCCTCCATCTGAAACAGAGTCCAGATTCTGGGAACATTTCTAGGTTTTAGTTGGTTACGAGCTAGTTGCTATTTCTGTGATATTTATCAGAAGTATCCAGAGTCCTGACATGAAGCAAAGTTGAAATTCATTTGTATATTACTTTTATGGTCTTTTCTCTCAGTTTTTCCAATTATATATAACCTTCATATGTTAATGACACAGGAATTAAAACTAAGAGGACTTAATTTAAAAATATTTTTAGAATTATCCCTTTGTCACACTTTTCCATAAAAAGATGTAATAGGTTGGGGCACCTGGGTGACTCACGATTTTAGCTCAGGTCGTGATCTCTAGGTTTGTGGGATCAAGACCCACATCGGTCTCTGCACTGACAGTGAGGAGCCTGCTTGGGATTCTCTGTCTTCCTTACTCTCTGTCCCTCCCTGACGTGTGTGTGCAGGCACTCTCTCTCTCATTCATTTGCTGTCCCAATACACAAGTAGATTTACTTGGCTTCTTTATCCTATCTACGTGTTACAGCCATTTGGAGAATTATATTGTGTCTTTTCCTTAATTCTGAAGTCTTTGATTTTTATCACAGACCTGGGGTTGAAGGTATATGGTGGAGTTAATGGAAGATGATGCATAGAGACAGGGTCTTAAAGTTTGTTCAACTAATCTGCATAGGAATTAGCTTCTTGGTTCTTATTTTTTAGTGTGGGAAGTTCACTTTCACCCATCCAACCCAGATCATCTATTTACTTGTTCTGAAGATGGATCCCTCTGGCATTGGGATGCCTCCACAGATGTACCTGAAAAATCCTCACTATTTAACCAAGGTAAAAGGTTTAATGAAGATTCTCGTGTGTAGCTTTGCTATAGTTTTAAATACCATATTAGAAATTCTCAGATTTTTAACATTAAAAGATGACAGAATGTTTCCATTCTTTAGCCTCAGGGTAAATTCTAGTATCCGCGCTTGAAATCTGTCAGCTGCTTACTGCTGTACTGCTGACGACTCCAAATGCCATAAGCTGGCTAACTTCACATAGCCAGGGGTCTTCATGCTATATTTCTGAGACTTTCCATTAAAGAATCAACAGAAAGATGGTCAAAATCTGCCTTGCTTAAAGACTTCAAATTTGATATCCATAGTTACCACGGAAATTTGAATAGTTAATATTACTGAATGTGCATTTGGTAAAAAATGGTGATGTGTGATGGGGCACCTGGGTGGCTCAGTCAGTTGGGTGTCTGACTTCGGCGCAGTTCATGATCTCACAGTTGATGGATTCCAGCCCCACGTCCAGCTCTGTGCTGCCAGCTCAGAGCCTGGAGCCTGTTTCAGATTCTGTGTCTCCCTCTCTCTCTCTGCCCCTCCCCCACCATGCTCTGTCTCTCTCTCTCTCTCTCTACCCCCACCTCAAATTTAAACATTAAAAAAAATTTTTTTTTGAAAAAGGTCATGTGTGATAATGGATTTATTACCCTGTTATTCTGAGAATTAAGTTTAAATCATAGCCTTTTAAAAATATCAGTAGAGGAGGGATGGGGGTAATGGGCATGGAGAAGGGTACTTGTGGGGATGAGCACTGGGTGTTGTATGGAAACCAACTTGATAAACTATTTTTTAAAAAAATCAGTAGAATTTCAGATGTTGACTAATATAAAATTAGTCTTGAAAGATGTTTTCCCCTTCTCTCTTTTTTTCTTGCAGGAGGAAGAAATAGTACTTTTTTGTCTCACAGCATTACTAACCAGGCTAATGTTCACCAGTCTCTTATAAGCTCCTGGCTGAGCACTGATCCTGCAAAAGACCGTATTGAAATCACAAGCTTGCTTCCCAGCAGGACTTTATCTGTGAACAGTTTGGATGTTTTAGGTCCTTGCCTTGTTTGTGGAACTGATGCAGAAGCAATTTATGTTACTAGACAACTTTTTTCATGAAAATACTGTACTTATAAGATTACAGGCAAAGCATATATACAGTTAGCCTTTTGCATTGAGACTTCTATGCACATTTTTATTTTTGGAAAATGTGACATTGGCAGAGGAAGCATCAGTCTGCTATTGTTAATGTTGATGACCAGTGTTGGCTTTTGTCAGTTGAATGTTCCCCGATAGTGGCAAAGTCTGATAGATGACTGGTGGGAAGAGAATAGAAACATATAGAAGAATGTTAGAGGGATTCTTTTGCTGATGTAGACACTGCCTTCAAACAGGCTATTCTGGACAGCTCGTGGACCCAGCTCTTTTTGATGTTGTGAGACTTAATATTCTCAGACCACCAATAGGTTCCTGTCCTTTTTATCTACAGTGTGAGGGATATCCTCCCTGGTGGCATTAGCCAGTGTTCATGTTTATCCTTTATTTGTAGATATTTTCTTCATTCCTTCCACATTTTCTTCATAAACTTCTTCATAAAGAATTGAGTAGAACAAAAATGACAATTTTTTTGCAGTGTTCACATTTTTTTAAAGGTGTTTTTTAAAGGAAAATGTTTTGACAGGTTACGGTAGGTTTGAACAGAACTCTAGCAACTGCTTTGACCCAACTTTATTTTTCTTGAAAAAAGTACATTTTTCCTAAGGATTTGTACTTTTGTTTAGTTTTACAGCGTAGTTCAAAATTGCCAAACTGGAAATTGTGCAATAAAATAGAATTTGACCTTGATGAGTGATCCGACTTCCAAACTCAAATTTGAAGATCACATGTATATGACTGTTGTGATTAGTATAATGTGCTGTGTGTGTGATGATGTGATAAAGAACTTGAGGTCTTTGTCCTTCTCTTCAGTGCTAACAGTGACCTAACAGTGTGTTCTTTTGTTTGTTTTTGAGTGTAGTTGACAAAATGTTACATTATTTTCAGGTTAATGTGTAGTGCCTGAAGACAACTTTGTAACATTGTCTTTCCAAAGATTGTTAAATTAAACGTGTTATTGAACATTAAGACTTTAATGACAAATCACTGCTATTAAGCTATTGAAGCATGTATGTATTCATTTACTTTATAATTCCGGTGGTAGTAATTATGGTAAAGTTTTTTCTGTCCTAATAAATAGTTTCAATTTTTTAATGCCACCTTACCTCAGGGTTTTTTGATTTTGGGTTTTTTGGTCAACATTTTAAAATGGAATACATATATGTAATCTGCTTTTTAATGTATATTTGGCTCAAAAATATTTGATAAAATTAGTAACTTGAATTCCAAAGAATCAGAGAAGAAAATGTTGCCATAGAAATTTTTAATCTGTTTATAGTTTTATTGCTGAGACTAATTTTTAAGATGTTCTGTTATTATAGAAGTAATTCGTTACAGAGGGAAAAAAGGCAAAAGAAAATAATAAGTACTTAGAATGTCAGAGTCAATTCATAGTCTTTTCATTTCCTTTTCTATCCATCAGTGTGTATATAACTTGTTAAAAATGAAATATATCATGTTATATTTATGGATATACATTCCCCAGCAGTAGTCACCTGGTTTCCATAATAAAAACAGAGCTGTTAATTCTCCTTTGACTTATTTCCCTTTATGTAAATATCTTGTTGCAGCGCAAATTTCAGTGTCCCTTTCTTTACCCTCCAGGCATTCTCGCATTCCATCCAGCAGGCTACCGGCTGAGCTCTGAGTGGGCCCTGAGTTGGTCTCCCTCCTGGAAGACTAGCTCCTGGGTCCACATTTTTTTTTTTAATATTTTTATTTATTTCTAGGAGAGAGAAAGAGAGAGACAGTGTGAGCAGGGGAGGGTCAGAGAGAGAGGGAGTCACAGACTGAAACAGGCTCCAGGCTCTGAGCTGGCAGTCAGCACAGAGCCCGACGCGGGGCTCGAACCCACGAACCACGAGATCATGACCTAAGCGAAAGTCGGACGCTTAACCGACTAAGCCACCCAGGCGCCCTGGGTCCACATTTTTTATGCACAATGAGTGGCAAGCTTGCTGTGCCTTTGCTTTCTGCTGCATTATAGGCTGCTGAAAAGTTGGAAGGATTCATACATGTTGCTAGCACCGTTCTCTGTTTCCAGCAGCAATACAAACAATTTCCCATGATTGTTACAGTAAATAATTGATAGAGGGAAGAAGCCGGATGTGTAGCCTTAGAATACTAGCTTGGGCTGGAAACAAGTTTCAAGGTTGAAGCTTTGCTTTGTTTTAAGAGTATTTGTAACCATAAGTTTAAAAAAAGTACATTTGCACAGTGATACATTTCCTGTCAACTGAGGAGTTCTGCCAGATTTAATAAGAAACATAAACTATGTAGTGTGAATAAAACCCTAATTCATATATTTGTTCATTGTCACTGCCCATATTCGTGAAACTTTCAAATAATTTTTTTAATATTTTTTATTTATTTCTAGGAGAGAGAGAGAGAGAGACAGTGTGAGCAGGGGAGGGTCAGAGAGAGAGGGAGTCACAGACTCGGAAATAGGCTCCAGGCTCTGAGCTGGCAGTCAGCACAGAGCCCGACGCGGGGCTTGAACCCACGAACCGCGAGATCATGACCTAAGCGAAAGTCGGACGCTTAACCGACTAAGCCACCCAGGCGGCCCACAAATAATCTCTTTTGAGGGCTGCAGGATCTCAGAGGCGGAAGGTACCTTGGAGAGTATCTATAACCTAAATTTAACCATCACTTCCACAGCATTCCCAATAAATTATCATCCAGCCTGCACTTGACAGTATATTGTGATAAAGTTTCTCATTTCCCAATGCAGCCTCTCATTTTGACAGCTCTTACTGATGTAGCATTATGGCTGGGTTTTAGTGTATGAGTGGGATCTAAAACAATCCTATAAAAAAAAAGGTAGAATCATGTTGTGGGTCAATGAAATGAACATGTGGTCCTACTGTGAGATAGCCAATTACCAATCAATTTACTGAATTTGCATTACCTTGGGGTGCTTTACTATAAGGTTTCACTAAATAAATTAATTTTCACATACTGAACTGAAACTTGCTTTCATTTGTCTTCCTCGGGAGCCACAAAAAATGTAATCCTTCATCATATATTCCGATATTCAAAACTATATATCCTAGCTTCTTGGGGCAAACTTTTTAAATCTCTTCAATGGTTCCTAATGGGCAAAGCATTTCTTCCCAGCGTTTCTTGTCCTTGGCTAAATCCTAACCCTTCCAAACTCTTTTTAGATGTCATATTCTCAAGAAAGCCTTCCCTGGCCTCTGACAATCTGTGCTAAATTGTACTCTGCTTTAAGAGCCTGTGCTGTGCTTGCAGCTATATTACGCAGCCTGTTTGTGCCGGACCACATGCTTGAGAACAGGGCCCATGTCTTAGTGTCGTATTAACAGTGCTTAATACAATGTCTGATCCATGATAAACACGGAATCAGTGCAGACTGAGCACTTGCAAAATGAACACTTTCCCAGGTGGTATCTGCCTCGCTCACAGTACAACAGAAATCTTACCATCCTGGCTCTTGGTACAATATTCCTTTGTAATGCTGTCTTCAGCATTTTGACATTTATTCAATTAGACTGCTGTCTAGTTGAACTTAAACCTTTAGCCTTTTTTACACACATGTATTATATACTATGCTTCTCCTATTCTTGAGTTAATGTAGATGATTTTGATCCTTACTAGAGGTCAATTCCTATTCTGCAAAGACAAATCTTATTTCCATTGAGGAAAAACTAACAATCCCTTTTGAATGTTTTCAGCAGAAGCTGATGATTTTCAGAATTGCCCATCATGTTCTACAGTCTCTTCCCATTGGTGAAGAGATAGGTAAATGTACTGAAGTGCTTAAGCCCACTCCTTGAGTCCTCCCAATTATCAGTGACACGTGAATCTTTGGTATTTGGCTATAGTTACTAAAATCTTCACAAGCCAACTTCATTTACTGGCATGCTGCCCCATTTGTTTATCTTGTTCATAAAGCTGCTGTGGGGAAACACAGCTATCCCATTAAAATTGTTGCAAAGTTGAAAAATTCCTTGTCCTTTGTAACACTTATATTTCATAGTTTTGTGGAAGCATCCTCTTAGTAATCCATTCTAGAATCTTGTCCATGAAGAATATCAAGTTCATTAGCATATAGTTCATATCAAGGCTTCATTTAAGCTTATAGTAATAATATGATGCCTAGCTCAGACTAGTTACATGGTCTGAAGCAGTAGCAATGCTCTAGTTTTACAGATAAACCTGGGGATGTTTGAACTATGACAAGCAAGTATTCAAACTATTTCATCAGCATCTATCTTCTGAACCACATGTTAAGTGGCAATGTACAAAACTTAACAGCTAGAGATGAAGATGTGGAGAAACGGGAACCCTCTTGCACTGTTCGTGGGAATGCAAACTGGTGCAGCCACTCTGGAAAACAGTGTGTTTTTCCTCAAAAAAATTAAAAATAAAACTACCCTATGACCCAGCAATACCAATGCTAGGAGTTTACCCAAGGGATACAGGAATGCTGATGAATATATGTGTACCCCGTTGTTTATAGTAGCACTTTCAACAATAGCCAAATTATGGAAAGAGCCTAAATGTCCATCAACTGATGAAAGGATAAAGAAAATGTGGTTTATATATACAATGGAATACTACTTGGCAATCATAAAGAATGAAATCATGCCATTTGCAGCAACGTGGATGGAACTAGAAGGTATTCTGCTAAGTGAAATAAGTCAGAGAAGGACAGATATCATACATTTTCACTCATATGGATCTTGAGAAACTTAACAGAAGCCCATATGGGAAGGGAAGGGGAAAAAATAGTTACAAACAGAGAGGGAGGGAGGCAAACCACAGGAGACTTAAATACAGAGAGCAAACATGGTGGATGGGGGGTTGGGGGAGAGGGGGAAATTGGTGATGGGCATTGAGGAGGGCACTTGTTGGGATGAGCACTGGGTGTTGTATATAAGCCAATTTGACAATTATATTCATAAAAAAAAAAAAACCCTAACAGTTAGACTGCTATCATCTTAGCATCAAAACAATTCCAACATTTTGCTGTATTAGGTGTACAAGGAGGAAGAAAACTACAGGGTAGGGGTGAGAAGGGAGAAGCAGAATGAGTAAAATATAGCTGATCAGGTAAAAATTTTTAATTAAAAATAAACTGATATTTGGGGCTCCTGGGTGGCTCAATCAATTAAGAGTCTGACTTCAGGGGCGCCTGGGTGGCTTAGTCGGTTAAGCGTCCGACTTTCGCTTAGGTCATGATCTCACGGTTCGTGGGTTCGGGCCCCGCGTCGGGATCTGTGCTGACTGCCAGCTCAGAGCCTGGAGCCTGTTTCAGTCTGTGACTCCCTCTCTCTCTGACCCTCCCCTGCTCGCGCTGTCTCTCTCTCTCTCCTAGAAATAAATTAAAATATTAAAAAAAAAAAAAAAAAGAGTCTGACTTCAGCTCAGGTCATGATCTCATGGTTTGTGGGCTCTCTGCTGTCAGTGCAGAGCCTACTTCAGATCCTCTGTCCCACCCCCCTCTCCACCCCTCCCCTCCTTGCACTATCTCAAAAATAAATATTTAAAAAATTGTTTAAAATAACAAAGATAAACTAACGTTCAGTTCCAAACTGTCATAACTAGACTTTGGGGGACAGTAGCTAATGACACACTAGCCTAACACAGCCATTAGAAATGCATTAGCATTCAAGCTGTCAGCAGTCTGGAGCCTGCTTCAGATTCTGTGTCTCCCTCTCTTTCTGACTCTCCCCTGCTCACACTCTGTCTCTCTCTCTCAAAAATGAATGTTTTAAAAAATCCATTACCTGTCAAACAATTTTTGTGCAGGCCACAGACCTAAGAAGCTAAACTGTAATTAATACTAGACTGTAAAATAATAGCTGCAACTCTTAAAAACACAGATTTTACCCCAACATAGTACAGAATGAACTTAAATTTTAAAATTTCTTTGTAAGAGACATCCAGCAGCAATGATGCTTTAGCAGCAACAAGCACACCTAGAACCCAGCTTTGGTTTCTAATACCCTCCAATTAAAGTAGCAAGGACTCCTTGAAGGGAGAGAAATCTGTAAGGTAACTTGAAACATCTTGCCAGAAAGTAAGGAAGTTCTGGGGCACCTGGGTGGCCTAGTCAGTTGAGCATCAAGCTTTCGATTTCTGCCCAGTCATGATCTCACAGTTGTGGGATCCAGCCCTGAGTCGGACTCTGTGCTGAGCACGGAGCCAGCTTAGGATTCTCTCTATCCTCTCTCTGCTGCTCCCCGGCTCATGTTCTCTCTCACTCTCAAAATAAACATTTTTTAAAAAGTAAGGAAGTTTTTTAATTTTTTTATTTATTTCTAGGAGAGAGAGAGAGAGAGAGAGAGACAGCGTGAGCAGGGGAGGGTTAGAGAGAGAGGGAGACACAGAATCCGAAACAGGCTCCAGGCTCTGAGCTGGCAGTCAGCACAGAGCCCGACGCGGGGCTCAAACCCACGAACTGCGAGATCATGACCTAAGCGAAAATCGGACGCCTAACCGACTAAGCCACCCAGGCGCCCCTGCTTCTTCTTTCCTAATCATCCTTCTCTTCTTTCCCTGCTCTCTCTCCCTGCTACTTCACTTCCTTTTCCTAGTCCCTGATAGAGCAATTCACTGAGCCCCTTCAATTATCTAGGAAACTTCCCCCCCAACAGTAGTTTATGATGATACTCACTTTTAGGCTTAGAATTGAAGAGCTTTTGGGCACCTGCATGGCCCAGTCAGTTAAGCATCCAACTTCAGCTCAGGTGGTGATCTCAGTTTGTTTGTTCAGGCACTCTTCCCTGAGAGCTGAGAGCTCAGAGTCTGGGATCTGCTTTGGATTCTGTTTCTCCCTCACTCTGCCTCTCCCCTGCTTGTGCTTTCAAAAATAAACATTTTTTTTTTTTAAATTGAAGAGCTTAAGTGAAGAAGTTCCCTGGATGAGTGATAGAGGTGACAAGATTTGGGAGGCAGTATGCTTTTTCAGATATATAATCCTGGAAAGGGCAAGCAGGCCTGGGAACATAGTAGATTCATATAGGTTTTCTTATGTTTATTTTTTGAGAAACAGAGCACAAGCAGGGGAGGAGCAGACAGAGAGGGAGACACAGAATCCAAAGCAGCCTCCAGGCTCTGAGCTGTCAGCACAGAGCCTGAGTGGGGCTCAAACTCACGAACTGTGAGATCATGACCTTAGATGAAGTTGGACACTTAACCAACTGAGCCACCCAGGTGCCCCAAGATTCATATAATTTTGAGCCTGAAAGTGTTCCCAAAAGTTACTTAGTCCTGCAGGTGAAGAAAGTAAGACCTAGAGCTATTACGTGACCCCCTTCGGGTCATACCCTCTATTTTCTACAAACTCTGTGCTTGTAGATTTTTTTTTAATTAAAAAAATTTTTTAAAATGTTTTTATTTATTTCTGAGAGAGACAGTGTGAACAGGGGAGGGTCAGAGAGAGGAGACACAGAATCTAAAACAGGCTCCAGGCTCTGAGCTAGCAGTCAGCACAGAGCCCAACGCAGGGCTTGAACCCACAAACCATAAGATCATGACCTGAGCTGAAGTCAGATGCTTAACTGACTGAGCCACACAGGTGCCCCTTTTAATTTATTTTGAGAGAAAAAGAATGTGCGTGCAAGCGGGGGAGGGAGAGAATCCCAAGCAGGCTCCACGCTGACAGTGTGGAGCCTAATGTAGGGCTCAAACCACGAACCATCAGATCATGGCTTGAGGCGAAATCAAGAGTTGGATGCTTAATCCAGGTGTCCTATGTGCTTGTAGATTTTCAACAAAGTGCTCTTGGAATGGAATCTTTTCCTTTTTTTTTTTTTTTTAATTTATTTTGAGAGAAAGAGGGAGAGCATGAGTGTGAGCAGACGAGGGGCAGAGAAAGAGGGAGAGAGAGAGAATCCCAAGCCAGCTCAGAGCTGTCAGCAGAGTCTGATGCGGGTCTAGATCTCACCAACCCCTTGAGCTGAAACCAAGAGTCTGACACTTAACCACCTGAGCCACCAAGGTGCCCTGGAATCTTATAAGTTTTCACATTTGAACCTTTGGATACAGTAGCCAGTAACTAATTTTTTTTTTTAGCCAGTAACTAATTTAACATCAGAAAGATAATTCTTTAATTCTAAGAAAATTTTGTTAGTCTCTAGTAGAAAAACGAAAAGTTGTGGGATGCCTGGCAGATCAGTCAGTGGAGTCAAGAGTTCTTGACATCCAGGGTTGCGAGTTTCAGCTCCATATTGGGTGTAGAGATTACTTAAAAAATAAAATCTTAAGATGTTTGAAAATACTATTTTCTGGAGGCTGATTTGACAAAAGCACTCTTTACAAAGGGTGGATGGTACCCTTCAAACATCACAAACCCAACGATCTCAACCCAAACTTCCAATTCAATTTAACAAATAAAACCTCTTCTCGCAGTCACGTTTTTCCAACTTCAGCAATAATGACTTTTATCATCCACCGATTCAATGGACAGGTTAAAAATCTCCAAACTCTGTGACTCTGTTCGGGTTCGCTAATATATGAATCTGGCTGATTCAGCAGGTACTTAAACACGGACTTACTCGGGGAAAGAAAGAGTGCTAAGCACAAATCAATTTGGTTCAAAGCCTCCAGGAATCCCAATTCCTAGTGTCCACACCGAGGTTTCAGGGCATCTCGTTGCTGCTTCCATCTGAGAATTAAACTTCTTGAGACGCGCGTCTTGACTCTAGATCCGTGCACAGAAAGAGCTCAATTGGAAAAGAGAGACTGAAATAAATGAGTGGACTTCGGAGACGACGAGCCTGGTCCCACGAGCCCGGGCGAGTCACCGGGCCAGCGCCAGGCGGGGGCGACGCGGGGAGACGCTCGCCAGCCAGCTGAAGAGAGGACGACCGGCGGAGGGCGGGAGGGCGCAGGCGGCGCGCCGGCCGCTGGCGGCGGGGCGGACAGAAGCCCCCAGTCCTCGGCCCCCGCGCAAGCGACGCCGGGAAATGCCCACATCCGGGAAACCTGCGGCGGAGTGCGGCGGCGGCGACACCGAGTGGAAGGCAAAATGGCGGCGGCGGCTGCGGCGGCCTGGTGCTGAAGGGAGAGCCAGGTCCCCGCGACCCCCGCGACGGGCCGCGCTGGCCCGCGGCAGCCCCCCGGCATCTGTCCTCGCCCTGCACCCCCAGGGACATTTGGGGTCCCTGGGACGGGCTCCGGCCGCCCGGGCGCCAGCCCTCGGGCCCGTGGCCGCTGTCCAGGAGCCTCGCTTTCCCCTGCAGGTAGGTCTGGGGCTGGCGTAGCGGGTGAGGCGCACTCCTTCCTCCCGAGCCCGAGCTGGCGGGGCGGTGGCCGCCGGCGCCCACGCCCAGTCCTGCTGGCGGGGGTCCAGGGGCCGCTGCGGACGAGCGGGCCGGGCCGGCCCGGTGCGGGCCTGACTTGGCTGGTTGCAGGGACCTGAGCTGAGCCCTGCCCTGGGGAAGCGAGGGTTGGCCGCGCCCGGGGCTGGCGGAAGAGCCGCAGGCACTGCGGCCTGGGACGTGCAGGTTGGGTGCGGGAGAGCCTGATTTGCTGGAGGCCTTGGGCAGACCGTCTCCCACGTCCACCCCTGCCCCCAGCACGGACTGGTCAGTGTTTAGGAAGGAATGAAAAGTGAAAGGTGGCTCTGAAAGGAAATTGCAATGAAAGAGCTGCAGTTCTTTGCATCCCGGAGGGACTCGATCCTGGCTCTGCCTTGAAGAAAGCCTGGGAATTTCTGTTTCCAGTCCACTGTAATGTTAGCTTACTGTTCATAGTTGGAAGGGGTGGGAGGGGTGGAGGGATCTTTATGGAGTAGGAATGTGCATAATTAAAATGAAGGAAAGAAAAAGGAACGCTATTTGTTATAACTTCAAAAAGTATGTGGATCGCAAAGAATGGCTCTCAGGTGATTTGACTTAACCCTTCTCTGACTTCTCCAATTGAAAGTTATTTTCTAAGGGATCAGAGTTTAATGTTTGTCGATCCATATGGTAATACGACTAAACATATATATCATTTTGTAGATGTTATTCCTATATCTGGTGAGAAAGAAGTAAACAAATAGAGTCTTGCACAGATATATTGTGTCACTTCACCCGGAATCATGAAGCTTGTCAGGTCTTTATGGATTATTTATCTAAGATTAAAATTCTTTCTCAGATTTCCTTCATGAAAAAGAAAAGGTAGGACATTATAATTGGAATGAATGTTCTCTGCTAAGATAGTTACATTTGTGATTTAAGTAAGGTTATTTCTTTCCTCTAATAAGCTGATAAGTAGGTAAAATGAGCTAGTTGATTCCCTAAGGCAGTGGAGGAATTTGACTGATTTAAACCTAAAAGAAGTAGCATTGTGTTCCTCTGGTCAGTTGCTACTTCAGGAAACTAGATCAAGGCACTAGCTGGGGAGGGCGCATTCTTTCTATGCCTGAATATTCATTGACTACCCCCTGCCACTTTCCAAAAGCAAATAAAAACATGCTTTTACTCTTTTTTTTTTTTTGGTATGATAATCTGTGTTTTCTTATGTAGGTTGAGTTTTTGTTTTTAATGCTAGTCCTTGTTATTCTATATAAATATAGCCCTGGAGCAGATCCAACTATGGTTATTTAGTTTTCATTCTAGATGTTATATTTAGATTAGTGGATTTTTGTAGACCACAAAGTTATGTAGCCATTGAACAGCATTTTTACTGAGTAGAAATGACATTCATTTTTCAGTATAAGGTAGTATAGTGATAGTGTTCACTTTTGTTCAGCTGATTTACAGAAAGCAAATCGAAGAAAATGTCATCAGTATGCAAGAGATTCTTAAACATTGCTGTCTAAATAAATGAGACTATGTGCCGCTAAGAAAGAAACAGTACATATTACTGTTGCATTTCTCATAACTGACTTAGTCAAAGCATTGAGACAGGTCATCTTTTTTATAAACCTAATTCAACCCAAGGTAATGCTTTGAAATCTTATTATGTATGGTACCTGGTTTTCCTTAGGTTGGACAGGCTGTCAACAATATTTGTTTGGGTTTGCTGACATTTGCATGTTTGATGAAGGTCTGAAGTTTCAAAGAAATGGGGGTTTTGTCTGTTCACTCTATCCGATTTAAATGTTCCTTAAAAGAATGAGTGAGTCATGATCCCTGCCCTTAGGAAACTCAAGATGCTGGTTCTGATGAAAAGAGCTCTGGGCCAGTTGAGGATGTGTGCATTCCATTTCTAGCATGACCTCCAGCTGGCTGCATGAACTTGGGCTAGGTTATCTCTCTGGATCCATTTCCTTATCTGAAGTATATATGTTGAGGGGAAACATATATACATATATGTATGTATGTATATATGCATATTTAAGATACCCTATTCTCTGTGAATTTGTGATCTCATAGGAAAATTAGACAAATACAAGACTAGGACAAAAATGTTTTGTTTGACCATGGAGAGTTCAGAGAAGCATAAGAAATGGGCGGCTTAATGAAATCTTGGTGAAGAAGTCATTTGACACCTTAAAAGTTGGGTATAATTTCAATAAGAAGAAATATGGCAGGGACTTTCCCAAGAAGAATAAACAGTGTAAGTAAGGACATGAAAGTAGAAAAGCACAAGGGACAAAGAGCTGAGAGCAGGTAATTTGGCTCAGTTAGAGTATAAGATTGGCTCAAGTTAGAGTATAAGATATGCTGGGGAGCGTCTGGGTAGGTTAGTGGAGATAAGATAACTGACATTTATTGAGTTGGGCACTTATTCGAAACATTTGACGTGCACAGTTGACCCTTGAACAATACAGATTTGAAGTGTGTGGGTCCACTTACAGATTTTTTTCAACAAATATATTGGAAAATTTTTTGGATCTTTACAACAATTTGAAAAAACTCACAGATGAATTATATAACCTAGCAATGCTGAAGAAAAAACTAAGAAAAAGCTAGGTGGAGAATACAGAGTACAATGCTTATACAAAATATATGTTAACTGTGTTTATGTTATCAGGTATCTGGTCAACAGTAGGCTACTAAGAGTTAGTAGCCTTTTGGGGAGAGTCAAAAGTTATATTCAGATTTCTCACTGCATAGGGAGTTGGTACACATAACCCCCTGCGATGTTTAAGGGTCAACTGGTTATACTGTATTTTGAACATTACATAGTGCTCAAAATAATTTTATTAGGTAGGACCATTATTGCTCACATTTGAAGATGCAGAACTGAGGCACGGCTTGCCAAGATCACACAACCAGTTAGTGGTAGAACTGGGATTTGTACCCTGCAGTTTGACTCCAACTATCTTTTTTTTTCCTTTCTTTCTTTNTGAGAGAGTAGTGGAGAGGGGGGAGGGGAGAGAGAGGGGGAGGCAGAAGGTGGGGAATGAGAACAAGAATGAAAATGAGAATGAATGAATATCCCAGGCAGGCTCCACACTCAGCATGGAGTCAGGCCTGACTCGGGGCTTGATCCCAGGACCATGGGATCACGACCTGAGCTGTAATCTAGAGTCTGGTGCTCAACTCACTGAGCTTCCCAGGCACTCCTCCAGCGCTTTTTAATCACGAAGTTAGAGGGAATCGTTGAAGGTTCTGGAGTAGGGAAGTGACATGATCAGAACTATTAGGGAGATTAATCTACTAGTGTAATATGAGTTATTGGCAAGCTTTTTGCTTTGAAGAGTTCTCTTAAAAATTCTCTTTACCAGGGCACCGGGGTGGCTCGGTAAGTTAAGCATCCAACTCTTGATTTCAGCTTAGGTCATGATCTCACAGTTTGTGAATTTGAGCCCCTCATTAGGCTCTGCACTATCTGTAATTGGGCTTCTCTTCCTCTGCCCCTCCTCCACTCACTATCTTTTTCTCTCTTTCAAATAAACTTAAAAAATTCTCTTTGCCAATTGTTAATCTGAATTTTCACATATGCTATTAGCAAAGATCACTAAAATTTGTTGCCCATACCTTGTTGGTTGGAGGAATTGTAAATTAGTACACCTTTATGGAAGGCAATCTGACAATGTCAGGATTTTATTCTATTTTATTTTTTGGCATATCTTTTCCTTTATTATTTTTTTTCCTTTTTTAAAAATTTTATTTCAGAGGCACCTGGGTGGCTCTATCATTAAGCATCCAACTCTGGGTTTTGGCTCAGGTCATAATCTCATGGTTGGTGGGTTCAAGCCTCCGCATCCAGCTCTGTGCCAACAGCGCCAACAGCACAGTGGCTGCTTGGGATTCTCTCTCTTCCTCACTCGCTCTCTCCCTCTCTCAAAATAAATAAATAAATGTAAAGAAATTTTTATTTTAAACTCCAGTATCATTAACATATAGTGTTGTTATAAATAACAGTATAGTGATTCAACAGTTCCATACATCAGCCAGTGCTCATCACAGCAAGTGCACTGTGATTTTACTTAATCCCATTGCTTATTTTACTCACCCCCCCCATCCCCTCCGCTCTAATAACCATCAGTTTGTTCTCTATGGTTAAGAGTCTGTTTCTTGGTTTGTCTCACCCTTTTGTTGTTCCTTTTGCTTGTTTTAGTTTCTTAAATTTCACGTATAAGTGAAATATGGTATTTGTTTTTCACTGACTGGCTTATTTCACTTAGCATTATACTGTCTACCTACATTCATGTCCTTTTAAATTAAAGATTGCATTCTTTTTTATGGCTGAATAATGTTCCTCTGTGTGTGTGTGTGTGTGTGTGTGTGTGTGTGTTGTATGTACACATATGTACCACACCTTTATCCATTCATCTGTTGATGGACAGTTGATGGACACTTGGGCTGCTTCCAATTTGGCTATTGTAAATAATACTGCAGTAAACATAGAGGTGCATGTATCCCTTTGAATTAGTGTTTTTGTATTTTGGGGGTAAATACCCAGTAGTGCGTTTACTGGATCTAAGGGTAGTTCTATTTTTAACTTTTTGAGGAACTGTTCTCTAGAGTGGCTGCACCAGTTTGTATTCCCATCAATAGTGCAAGAGGGTTTCTTTTTTCCCCCGTCCTTGCCAATACTTGTTGTTAATTGTGTTTTTGGTTTTAGCTATTCAAATATCAGGCTTTATTTATTTATTTTTGAGAGAGTGTACATGGAGGAGGGGCAGAGGGAGAGAGAGAAAATCTTAAGCAAGCTCCACACCCAGTGCAGAGCCCAACTCGGGGCTTGATCTCACAAATGTGAGATCATGACCTGAGATGAAAGCAAGAGTTGGACACTTAGCCAACTGAGGTACCCCCAAATGTCAGGACTTTAAATACGTGCCTACCTTGGAGATATGTGGGTTCAGTTCTAAGCCATTATAATAAAATGAGCCAAATGAATTTTGGTTTCCCAGTGCACGCATATAAGTCATGTTTATACTATATTGTAGTCTGCTGATAATGCAGTAGCAGTATGTCCACAAAGACAATGTACAGACCTTAATTAAAAAATACATTATTGCTGAAAAGTGTTGACCATCATCTGAGCTTTTAGCAAGTCCTAAACTTTGCTGGTGGAAGGTCTTGCCTTGATGTCGATGGCTGCTGATCACGGTGGTGGTTGCTGAAGCCTGGGGTGGCTGTGGCAATTTCTTACAATACGACAGTAGTGAAGTTTGTTGTACCAATTGATTCTTCCTTTCATAATCAATTTCTCTGTAGCATGTGAAGCTATTTGATAGCATTTTACCCATTGTTGAACTTGTTTCAGTATTGGAGTCAATCCTCTCCATGCTTGCTACTGCTTTCTCAACTAAGAAACTCAGTTAAGTTTAATATTCTAAAAATCCTTTGTTGTCATTTCAATAATCTTCATAGCATTTTCACCAGCAGTAGATTCCATCTCAAGAGACTACTTTCCTTGCTTATCCGTAAGAAGCAACCCCTTATCCATTAAAGTTTTATCATGAGGTTGTAGCCATTCAGTCACATCTTCAGGCTCCACATTTTTTTTTAAGTTTGTTAATTTTGAGAGGGAGAGAAAGAGAGTGAGCTATGGAGGGGCAGACAGGGACAGAGAGAGAATCCCAAGCAAGCTCCCATGCTCCCCTTGCAGAGCCCAGCATGGGGCTCATGACCTGAGCTGAAACCAGGAGTCGGATATTCAACCGACTGAGTGACCCTTGTGCCCCTTCAGGCTCCACTTCAAGTCTAGTTCTCTTGCTGTTTCCACCACATCTATAGATACTTCCTCCACTGAAGGCTTGAACCTCTCACAATCACCCATAAGTGTTGGAATCAACTTTTTCCATACTCCTGTTACTGTTGTTATTTTGAGCCCTTTTCATGAATTACAAATGTCCTTAATGACATCTAGAGCGGTAAATCATTTCCAGTACTTTGCCTGGATCTATCAGAGGAATCACAGTTTGTGGCAGCTATAGCCTTATGAAATATGTTTCTTAAGTAATGAGACTTGAAAGTTGAAATGACTCCTTGGCTGCAGAATGGATGTTGTGTTAGCAGCCATAAATATAAGATGCATCTTGGGGCGCCTGGGTGGCTTAGTCAGTTAAGCCTCCGACTTTTGCTTAGGTCATGATTTCACGGTTCGTGGGTTCGAGCCCCGCGTCGGGCTCTGTGCTGACTGCCAGCTCAGAGCCTGGAGCCTATTTCGGAGTCTGTGTCTCCCTCTCTCTCTGACCCTCCCCTGCTATGCCGTCTCTCTCTCTCCTAGAAATAAATAAAAATATTTTAAAAAAATAAGATGAATCTCATTGTCCGTCTCCATCAGAGCTCTTGGGTGATCAGGTACATTGTCAGTGTACAGGAATATTTTGAAAGGAATCTTTTTTTCTGAGCAGTAGGTCTCAACAATGGGCTTAAAATATTCAGTAAACCATGTTGTAAACAGATGTTCTGTCATCCAGTCTTTGTTCTATTCCTAGAGCACAGGGAGAGTAGAATTAGCATAATGAAGGGCTCTGGGACTTTTGGAATGGTTAATGAACATTGGCCTCACCTTAAAGTCACCAGCTGCATTGGTCTCTAACAAGAGAATTAGCCTGTTTTTTGAAGCTTCGAAGCCAGGCATTGACTTCTCTAGCTGTGAAAGGCCTATATGGCATCTTTTTCCAACAGAAAGTTGTTTCATCTCCAATAAAAATCTGTTATTCCGTGTAGCCACTTTGAGTATCTTAGCTAGATTCTCTGGATAACTTGATGCACCTTTGACATCGGTACTTGCTGCTTCACCTTGCACTTTTATGTTATGGAGGTGGCTTCTTTGCTTAAATCTCATGAACCTACCTCTACTAGCTTCAAACTTTTCTTCTGCACCTTCTTTACCTCTCATCCTTCACAGAATTGAAGAGACTGAGGGCCTTGCTCTGGATTAGGCTTTGGCTTAAAATGTCACTAACTTGATCTGCTGTACAGACCACCAAAACTTTCTCCATATCAGCAATAAGGGTATTTTGCTTTCTTCTTCTTTTTTTTTCTTAATGTTTATTTATTTTTGAGCAGACCGGGGCAAGATGGCGGAGAAGTAAGGAGCTCCGTACTTGCACTCGCGCCCATACATTAATGTTTGTTTATTTTTGAGAGACAGAGACAGAGTGGTAGAGAAAGAGAGAGAGACACAGAATCTGAAGCAGGCTTCAGGCTCCCCTTGCTTTCTTATCATTCATGCAGTCACTGGAGTTGCACTTTTATTTTATTTGTTTATTTTAAAGATTTTTATTTTCAAGTAATCTCTATACTCAATGTGGGGCTTGAACTTACAACCCTGAGATCAAGAGTCATATGCTCTGCCAACTGAGCCAGCCAGCTTCCCTTGGAATAGCACTTTTCATTTCCTTTAAAAACTTTTTTTTTTAATGTTTTATTTATTTCTAGGAGAGAGAGAGACAGCATGAGCAGGGGAGGGTCACAGAGAGAGGGAGTCACAGAATCTGAAACAGGCTCCAGGCTCTGAGCTGGCAGTCAGCACAGAGCCCGATGCGGGGCTCGAACCCATGAACCGCAAGATCATGACCTAAGCGAAAGTCGGACGCTTAACCGACTAAGTCACCCAGGCGCCCCTAAAAACTTTTCTTTTGCATTCACAGCTTCGCTAACTGTTTGATGCAAGAGGCCTAGCTTTTGGCCTGTTAGCTTTTGACCTGCTTTCCTCACTAAGGTTAATCATTTTTAGCGTTTTTTTTTTTTTTTAAGTTTATTTATTTGGGGAGAGCACAAGCAGGGGAGGGGCAGAGAGGGAGAAAGAGGGAGAGCAAGAATTCCAAGAAGGCTCCAAGGTGTCAGTACAGAGTCCAATATGGGGCTCAAGCTCACGAACCATGAGATCATGACCTGAGTAGAGGTTGGATGCTTAAGCAACTGAGCCATCTAGGCACCCTAGTCATTTTTGGCTTATGATTTAAAGCTAAATCCTTTCATTTGAACACTTAGAAGCCATTATAGGGTTATTATTTGGCCTGATATAAATATTGTTGTGTCTCAGGCAGTAGGGGTGCCTAAGGAGATCGGGGAATGGCTAGTCGGTGGAGCAATTAGAACACATGGCAACATTATCAAGTTTGCGGTCTTATATGGGTGTGGTTCGTGGTGCATTGACTCAGTTACAGTAGTAACATCAGAGATCACTGATCACAGATCACCATAACAAGTGTAATAATAATAATGAAAAGTTTTCAGATACTGCAAGAATTACCAAAACATAGCACAGAGACATGAAGGGAGCAAACGGTGTTGGGAAAATGGTAATGATAGACTTGTTCAAGGCAAGGTTGCCAGAAACCTTCAATTTGTTAAAAAAAAAAAATGAAGTATCGGTGAAGCGCAACAAAGTGAAGCCAAATAAAACTAGATATGGCTATATGCATTCTCTTTGATTCAGTAATTCCAGTTCTGGGAATTTATCTCAAGGGAAATGCTATTGGGCCACCTGGTTGGCTCAGTCAGTTAAGCATCCAGCTTCAGCCCAGGTCATGATCTCAGGGTTGGTGGCTTCAAGCCCTGCATCGGGCTCTGTGCTGACAGCTAAGAGCCTGGAGCTTGCTCAGATTCTGTTTCTCCCTCTCTCTTCACCCCTCTCTGTTTATGTGCGTGCTTTCTCTCTCTCAAAAATAAATGAAATTTTTTTTGAAAAGGGAAATGTGGGGCACCTGAGTGGCTCAGTTGGTTAAGCGTCCAACTTCAGCTCAGGTCATAATCTTGTAGTTTGTGGGTTCGAGTCTCATGTCAGGCTCTATGCTGACAGCTCAGAGCCTGGAGCCTGGTTTAGAGTCTGTGTCTCCCCTTCTCTCTGCCCCTCTTCTGTTCATGTTCTGTCTTGCTCTGTTTCTCAATAATAAATACATGTTTAAAAAAATGGGAAATGCTTAACAATGCACAACAGTTTTACTGTCACATTTTTTATGAGCTAATTTCAATGTTTACAAGGAATATGTTATATATATGTAAGCTATGATCATAAAAAAGGAACATTCATGAACTCACCACCCATCCTCAGAACTAAAATATTACTAATACTATTGAAATTATCAGTATTTGAAACATAATAGCAAAAATTGGAAAGACCCTAAATGCCCATGAGTAGGGGATAGATAAATTATGGTACATCTACATGATATAATTCAATATATAATTATGAAAAAGGATGAGGTTGAATTGTCATGTTTTCTGTTTTGAGAAATTCTAAATAGTAAGTGAAAAGCTATCTGTTTAGTAATAGTCGTTCAGGGAAAGGAAAATAAACATAGGGTTTGTTTGTTTGCTTTTGAGAGAAGCAGAGCATAAGAGGGGAAGGAACAGAGAGAGAGAACCCCTGCTAACACAGAGCTCACACAGAGCCCAGTCAAAGCCCATGAGGGCCCTGAACTCATAAAACCATGAGATCATGACCTGAACCAAAATCAAGAGTTTGCCACTCAACTGACTGAGCCACCCAGGTACCCTACATAGTTTTTATTGTTTTACTTTTACCTTTTTTTGGCATTTATACGAGTGGGGGAGGGGCAGAGAGAGGGAGACACAGAATCTGAAGCAGGCTCCAGGCTCCAAGCTGTCAGCTCGGAGCCCAACGTTGGGCTTGAGCTCATGCACCATGAGATCATGACCTGAGCTGAAGTCGGACGCCTAACCAACTAAGCCACCCAGGCGCCCCCGTAGGTTTTCTTTATAATTAATTTTTCAATACTATTTCTTAAAAAATAATTTTTCATAAGTAATCTGTGTGCCCATTTTGGGGCTCAGACTTACAACCCCAAGAAAAGAGTCGCATGTTCCACTAACCGAGGCAGCTAGGTGCTCCTAAACATAGTTTTTGTTAACCTTCAGCAGCATACATTTGTCCTGTCAAGTGTATAGCCTTTTTTTAGTTCTTGGTCATGATGAAGTTTGAATCTCTGCCTTATTCACTTTCAGAATCTAGGATTCTTCTGAATTTCTTTGGGCTTTGGGATAGTTAACATATAATACGGTGGCATGCTGCTTTAGTTTTTATGATTGAATATATAATTTTGCTGCATTTTGAGAAATTCCGAGGTTTTGTATTTTCTTTTTGCTTAAACTGGTTTTTTTCTTGAGTGAGTTACCACTGGAGATGAATCATCGTCTGATAACTCAAAAGGCTTTGACAGTTGTTTCATGGTTAAGTGTTTGTACTTGAATCTCTGAAAATTTTGTGACCTCGTCTAAATTTGGCAGTTGTGTATATCTTTAATCGCATTGTCTATTGGGTGATAATTCCTGAGTATATAATGTTATGTCATAGTGGAATCTTTTTGAAGACATTTTGAGCAATTAAGGGTCCAGATTCAACCATATGTGGTGCTGCCAATGAAAATAACACAGTTGAAGTGACAAGGTAATTTCACTTTTTGTTTATGATCAAGTTAGCTATGTGGACTGTCAGCTTTTCTAGAACTTTTCTGCTTTGGAACTGGCAAAATTTCTTTAAAACATATATATATGTGTGAGATTAATGTTTATTTTTGAGAGAGACAGAGCATGAGCAGGGAGGGGCAGAGAGAGAGGTGAGACACAGAGCTTGAAGTGGCTCCAGGCTCTGCACTGACAGCGAGTGCCTGACTGGCTCAGTCAGTAGAGCGTGCAACTCTTTATCTTGGGGTTGTAAGTTCGAGCCCATGTTGAATGTAGAGATTACTAAAAATAAAATCTTTTGAAGAAATAAAGAAAGATGTTAAGATATATTCATAATTTCAGAAATATCAGAACATGGAAAAGCCTGTATCTTAGGATCAAGAAAATATTGTACTTATTGTTGAAAGATGTTTATTGTATTATGTTATTCTTTTGCTAGTATATTGGGCCCTAAGTATCAGTAGCTAGATTCATGGGCCCTGTGGTCCATATGTTCAGTTATGTCCCCTTTGGGTCCAAAAATGTTTTTTTTTTGCTCCAGAGACCTGTTCGATTACCTTTGCTCTCACTCTTTGTCTGCCCTTTTCTCTGTCCGTCTCTCACTGATTTACTCACCACAGTACACAGTAGTATGGCAAGAATGGCAGAGCTGTAATAAACGTACTGTTAGAAAAGGAGAAGAATAGGAAATAGCAATTGCTGATCTATAATAATTTTGAAATCTCTGTAGGCAGGTCTTGTAGGTAGGGGAGATTCCTCAATTGGGCATTAATTCAATTATATGGAAAGAACTCCCTCATTCATTGTTCTCTGTTACTCTTGGCCATTGTTCTTCTAGAACCTCCTTGGAGTTCTTTTTTCATTATCATCTTTGGCCACATATGAAGTGTGAGCTTTGGGGGGATAGTCCTTCTTAGGAAAGTGCAAATCTTTCTCATCTAGTTTCCAGTTCATGGAAATTGGGAACCCAAGGGGTTTAAAAAATGGTGAATAGTGAAAGGCTATTTTAGTCTGAGCTTGAATGGTTTCTATAAAAGAAAAAAAAAAACTTTAACGTAAGCTTCCTCAAAGTTAGTAAACCTCTGATGTGTTTAGTTCCAGTCAATTCCATATGTCCGTAACCGTGACCAAAGTTCACATGTGTTAGTAACCTCATCCAAAGATTTGAGAGCTCTCATGTCTCTTCTCATTTGGTTATTTAAGGGGAGGCCATCCCCTTGATGTGATTTTTTTTTTTTTTTTTTTTTTTACCACTGAAGTACTTTAGTCAGCTGAGAGATTCCAGTGGGCATCTGTGCTCAGCCTTTAACTTCCCATCTCTTCTTGTTTGGAGTGTAGAAGCAAAGTGCTTTCCGACACTGCAAGACATTAAATTTTTAAACTCCTACTATTCCTTCCTATTTCTGCTTGCAGATCAACTGCTTCTTTCCTGACTTTATCATTTATTTACAATACTTTGCCAAATAGCCAATAGCAGCCAAAGTACACTTCTAAGTTTCTCCTTTTCGAACTCTTTTTATAGAACTGCAAATTCGATAGACTCTTTGTCCCTTCACAAGTTATAACAGGCAACAGCTTTATCAAATATTTTGCCACTGTAAAACATGGTTTTCATTTTTCCAGCCTCCAGTATCCTTTTCCTTGAAGCCCTCAGCCTGACTACTAAGTCAATACTCTATTAGGTATTTGTTACAATAGCACCTCACTTCTAGGTCCAATTTCTGTATTAGGAGAATGAGACTAAATATACAGATAGATAATGGCCAGATCATCTGTGAAAAGAGAACTGTGACCCAGAGTCTCAGTAGCAGTAGGTCCAAACAGCCAGGTATTGGTCAGTAACTGCCAACTTGTGACCCAGAACTAGTCAGAGAAAGACCTAGTTCCCCCAACCAATCACATAGGACGTCCTGCTTCAGGTTAGCTGGCCTCCAGCCTCCTTGTGGCAACAGCCTACAACCAGAGCATACCTGGCATCTTCCCTTTTATTCAATTTAAATCTTTTCCACTCCCTTGCCTGCCTTTGAGTGTCTGCCACAGAGACTGTGGCTGACTCCCTTGCTATGGCAAGCCCTTAATAGACTCTGCTTGTTTTAGGTGGTCTTTATTTCCACAATAGTATTAGATGGTTTTGTGGTAAATTTGCAAAATATCAATGGGGTAACAGCAGATTCCTGTCTTGCCCACACAAACCCCGGTGGACTTCAAGAGTAAGCTGAAGTAGTGGCTTAGGGACCCACATTCACTACGTATTGTGAAGCTACCATCTCAAAAGGTGACTAGTATTGTCATCGAAGCAGAAAGAGAGAGGTGGAGAAGGACTGGCTTTTAACTGCCTCAGCCCAGAATTGACGCGTTAGTTACATCTGCTCACAGGGCTTTGACGAGAACTAATTTGGGAAGTAGAGGGCACTATGTGAAAGTAGACTCTGGCACAAGGATTTTTATCAACAGCAGTTGGATAAAGATATGCCACATTTCCTCCATTCTATCATTAATTGAAAATCATGTAGTATGGATTATCTGACTTCTGACTTGTTGAGTATTTAAATGTAATGTTTGTTATTTTCCCTGAAAAGCTAATGTTGAAATGATGTTGTTAAAAGAAAGAAAGAAAGAAATGATGTTGTTGCATGTTATTAATGTCTCCTTATTTATTTATTTATTTTTTTAGAGAGAGAGCGCGCTCGAGTGTGGGATAGGGACGGGGGAGAGACAGAGAGAGAATCTTTTTATTTTTTTTAAATATTTTTATTTATTTCTAGGAGAGAGAGAGAGACAGCGTGAGCAGGGGAGGGTCAGAGAGAGAGGGAGTCACAGACTGAAACAGGCTCCGGGCTCTGAGCTGGCAGTCAGCACAGAGCCCGACGCGGGGCTCGAACCCATGAACCGCGAGATCATGACCTAAGTGAAAGTCGGACGCTTAACTGACTAAGCCACCCAGGCGCCCCAGAGAGAGAGAATATTAAGCAGGCCCCACACTCTGCGCAGAGCCTGATGCAGGGCTTATTCCATGACCCTGGGATCATGACCTGAGCCTAAATCAAGAGTCAGTTGAGCCTAAATCAACTGAGCCACCCAAGTGCCCCAAATGGTTCCTTTAAAGAAATCCTGTGTGTTTTGTATATGAATGAGTAAATTGCAGCAGAACCATTTCAAGATCCAGAGCATTTCTGTTTCGGAAAATTTCAAGCACACACAAAAGTTAGAATAGTATAATGAACTCTCATGTGCCCACATCCTCATCAACATTTGTTATTTCTTGTGTTTTGATTCTAGCCATTCTGACAGGTATAAGTTGATATCTCATTGTGGTTTTGATTTGCATTTCCCTGATGATGAATGATGTTGAACATCTTTTCATGTATCTTTTGGCCGTATGCAGTATTAATAGTGATTGTATTAGTTTCCTGAGGCTTATAGCAAATTACTACAATATCAAGGACTTAAACACACACACACACACACACACACACACACGTTTATTCTTTTTTCAGTTCTTTTTTTTTAAATTTTTAAAAAATGTTTTATTTATTTCTAGGAGGAGGGAGAGACAGAGACAGAGACAGCATGAGCAGGGGAGGGTCAGAGAGAGAGGGAGTCACAGACTGAAACAGGCTCCAGGCTCTGAGCTGGCAGTCAGCACAGAGCCCGACACGGGGCTCGAACCCACGAACCGTGAGATCATGACCTAAGCGAAAGTCGGACACTTAACTGACTAAGCCACCCAGGCGCCCCAATTCTCTCACAGTTCTAAAGGCCAGAAATCCAAAATCAGTATTACTGGCCCAAAATCAAGGTGTTGACAAGGCCATTCTCCTTTCAGAGGCTCTAGGAGAAAAGCTGTTCCTTGCCACTTTGGCTGCCAGCATTCCTTGGCTTCTGGCCACACCAATCCACCTCTCTCTGTCCCCATGGACACATTAGCTCTTCCCCTTTTGTTTGTATCAGATCTCCCCTTTCTGCTCAGGAGAACACTTATAATTGTGCATACTGCTGGTAATCTCTGATAATCCTCCCATCTCAAAATCAATGACATCTGCAAAGCCCCTTTTTCCAAATAAGATAATATTTACAGCTTATAAGGATTAGGAAGTAGGTATCTTTTAGGATGCCATTATTCAGCCTATTATAGTGATTCTTACGTTGAGGGAGGTGGGTGATGAGGGACTTCTACTTTATATTAATTCTATAATATTTAAATTTTTCAGTAGGTTACCAGAGAAAGAGTTGGTGAAAAGGTAACATACGGTTGAGCCCCAAATGACTAGAAGGATGTATTTGTATCTGTCTGTAGACTTTTTGTGTAACGTGACTGGTGATTACATTTAAAGAATGGAAATGGGGTACCCAGCCGGCTTGGTGGAGCATGTGACTCCCGATCTTGGGTTGTAAATTCGAGCCCCGTGTTGGGTATAGAGATTACTTTAAAAAATAGAAGAATAGAAATAGATTCCTAATATATGATAATTAGCAATGTTTCACATCTCATTCGTGGTACCACTTACAAACTGTTTTACCCAAACTTTATGAAACCTCAGTTTCCTTATATACAAAGTAAAGGTGGTGAACCTGCTTCACAGGCCTGTGAGGATGGTTAAATAAGGATGTAGGCAAAGTTGTTTCGGACTGGCCCATTATAGGCTCTCAGTATGCACTGAGTGGGATTTCATGATGCTCCACAGAAAGAAAACCTCTCACGCTTGGTGCAGGTCACAAATGGAATGGCTCTCTTGCATTAGTGATTTCCCTATCAGTGAGGACATTTAAGTAGACTTACATGACTATTCTTCCAGTGTGTTTTAGAAGACATTCATCCAATAAGTGAGGATAAGACAAATTGTCACCAAAGGTCCTTTCCCCCATCCCATCGTTAATAATCTTACTGTCTCTAGAGTCCCAGCCCACAGTTTGGAAAATACACTCAAGTATCTGTTTTTGAAAGTGTAAAGGTATCTTTTGGACTAGTGGCTTAAAAACTTTTTTAAAGCAACAATACCCTTTCTTCTAAAGAATCTTATACTTGAAGACTTGAAGTCTAATTTGTACAGTCTAGAATCATAGCTGCAAGGTGAAGTTAGTTGATGAGAGTTTGTCCATCGTGTTGTTCACTTAGTAATCCCTTAACATCTGTATATACTTTTTTTTAATGTTTATTTTTGAGAGAGAGAGACAGAGACAGAGCGTGAGTAGGGGAGGAGTAGAGAGAGAGGGGGAGACACAGAATCCAAAGCAGGCTCCAGTGTGGGGCTCGAACTTGTGAACCATGAGATCATGAGCTGAAGTTGGACGCTTAACCACTAAACTACCCAGATGCCCCGTTTGTATATAATTTATATGCTTACTAAGCACCCTTTTTTAAAAGTTTTTTGTGTATTTAAAAAAATTTTTTTTAATGTTTTATTTATTTCTGAGAGAGAGAGAGAGAGAGAGAGAGAGACAGTATGAGCAGGAGAGGGTCAGAGAGAGGGAGATACAGAATCTGAAACAGGCTCCAGGCTCTGAGCTGGCAGTCAGCACAGAGCCCGACGCAGGGCTCGAACCCACTAACCCTGAGATCATGACCTGAGCCGAAGTTGGATGCTTAACAGACTGAGCCACCCAGGCGCCCCTTAAGTTTTTTATTTATTTAAGTACTCTCTATACCAAACATGGGGCCCAAATTCAATGACCCTGCGATCAATGACATGCTCTTCTGAGCCAGCCAGGCACCCCAGCTTACTATGTACTCTTAAAATTATATTTTATCACCATAACAAGTACTTGAGGTAATTTTATAGGTTAGGAAATAGGCACAAAAGTTAACTAACTTGTTGCATCCATATAGTAATTCTTAATGGAGCCAGAACTATAACACAGGTCTCTAACTACTAAATTAGTGTTTTTCCCCCCAAACATGTGATACTGCTTTATTAATCACTTTATAGCTTTTATTTACTTATTTTTCTTTTATAGGGTTAATTATTTAGATTGTAAAGAAGTTCAGCATTCCTGGGGACTTCTGCAAAGGATCTTTTTCAGTTTTGCTCAAGAGAAAGCTCTGAACCTATCAAGTAGCCCTTAAAGAAGTCCTTTGTGTGGGTTATAAATATAGATGTTTTCATGAAGAGGAGTGAAAAGCCAGAAGGATATAGACAAATGAGGCCTAAGACCTTTCCTGCCAGTAACTACTCTGGCAGTAGCCGGCAAATGTTGCAAGAAATTCGGGAATCCCTTAGGAATTTATCCAAACCATCGGATGCTGCTAAGGCTGAGCATAACATGAATAAAATGTCAACTGAAGATCCCCGACAAGTCAGAAATCCACCCAAATTTGGGATGCATCATAAAGCCTTACTGGAAATTCGAAATTCTCTACAACCATTTGCAAATGAAACAAGTCGGAGTACTTCAGAAGTTAATCCACAAATGCTTCAAGACTTGCAAGCTGCTGGATTTGATGAGGTAGGAATTTTTAAAGACAAAAGAAATAATTTTTTCTATCTCACACTACCTAACACTTTTTAGGTGATCTTCTGCCAAAATAATTCCTTTGAGACAACTTAACTGTGTATACAATTTTGTATATTCTATCAGCAAAGAATGTTGTTTACAGTTCCTTTAATTAGTAAAACAAAATAAAATAATTCTTTAGTTTTCTATGTGATTTCTGGGATTTAAAAGGCCAAGTCATGAAGTCAGGATGAAGTGCTATTGAAGAAAGCCACGGGGCAAGGCAGAACAGGTAGGGATTTCTCTGTTTGCTTGCAGGAGGAGCTCTGGGGAGCTGTGTAGAAATGACAACTCGAAGCATGTGAAGTTTAAGTTTATACTACAGAGAAAGAAGTATAATTAGGATTTCATTAAGCAGCAATGTTCACATCACTCTCAGTCCAAATCTCAAATTCACAAAACTAAAAATTTACATGTCGCTCAGTCTGCTAGAATTTAGAAGTTTTATTTTATTTTATTTTTTAATTTACATCCAAGTTAGTTAGCATATAGTGCAATAATGATTTCAGGAGTAGATTCCAGTGACTCATCCCCTACGTATATAACCCAGTGCTCGTCCCAGCAAATGTCTTCCTTAATGCCCCTCACTCATTTAGCCCGTCCCCCGCTACAAGCCCTCCAGCAACCCTCAGTTTGTTCTCTATATTTAAGAGTCTCTTGTCCCCCTCCCTGTTTTTATATTATTTTTGCTTCTCTTCCCTTATGTTCATTAAATTATACATATGAATGAAGTCATATGATATTTGTCTTTCTCTGACTGATTTCACTTAGCATACTACCCTCTAGTTCTATCTACATTGTTGCGAAGGGCAAAATTTCATTCTTTTTAATTGCCGAGTAATATTCCATTGTATATATACATACCACATCTTCTCTATCCATTCATCTGTTGATGGGCATTTGGGCTCTTTTCATACTTTTGCTATTGTCAGTAGCGTTGCTATAAACATTGGGGTGCGTGTGCCCCTTCGAAACAGCACACCTGTATCCCTTGCATAAATAGTAGGGCAATTGCTGGGTCATAGGGTAGTTCTATCTTTAACTTTTTGAGGAACTTCCATATTGTTTTCCAGAGCCGCAGCAGCAGTGTGCATTCCCACCAACAGTGCAAAAGAAGTCCTCTTTCTCTACATCCTGGACAACATCTGTTGTTTCTTATGTTGTTAATTTTAGCCATTCTGACTAGTATGAGGTGGTATCTCATTGTAGTTTTGATTTGTATTTCCCTGCTGGTGAGTGATGTTGAGCATTTTTCATGTGTCTGTTAGCCATCTGGGTGGCTTCTTTGGAAATGTATCTATTCATGTTTTTTGCCCATTTCTTTACTGGATTATTTGTTTTTTGGATGTTGAGTTTGATAAGTTCTTTATAGATTTTAGATACTAACCCTTTATCTGATAGGTCATTTGCAAATATCTTCTCTCATTCCATTGGTTGCCTTTTAGTTTTGTTGGATGTTTCTTTTGCTGTGCAGAAACTTTTTATCTTGATGAAGTCCCAGTAGTCCATTTTTGCTTTGTTTCCCATGCCTCCAGAGATGTGTTGACTAAGAAGTTGCTGCAGCCAAGGTCAGAGTGGTCTTTGCCAGCTTCCTCCTCTAGGATTTTGATGGCTCTCTTTCTTACATTAGGGTCTTTAATTCATTTTTAATTTATTTTTGTTTATAGTGTAAGAAAGTGGTCCAGGTTCATTCTTCTGCATGTCGCTGTCCAGTTTTCCCAACATCATTTGCTGAAGAGACTGCCTTTATTCCGTTGGATATTCTTTCCTGCTTTGTCAAAGCTGAGTTGGCTGTATGTTTGTGGGTCCATTTCTGGGTTCTCTATTCTTTTCCATTGATCTAAGTGTCTTGTTTTTGTTCCAGTACCATACTGTCTTGGTGATTACAGCATTGTACTACATCTTGAAGTCCAGGATTATGATGCTTCCAGCTTTGGTTTTCTTTTTCAGGATTACTTTGGTTACTCGTGGTCTTTTCTGGCTCCATACAAATTTTAGGATTGTTTGTTCTAGCTCTGTGAAGAATGCTGGTGTTATTTTGATAGGGATTGCATTGAATATATAGATTGCTTTGAGTATTATCGACATTTTAACAATATTTGTTCTTCCTGTTGATGAGCGTGGAATATTTTTCCATTTTTTGTGTCTTTTTCAATTTCTTTCATAAGCTTTCTATAGTTTTCAGTGTATAGATTTTTCATCTCTTTGGTTAGGTTTATTCCTAGGTATTTTATGGTTTTTGGTACAGTTGTAAATGGGATCGATTCCTTGATTTCTCTGTGTCTTCATTATTGGTGTATAGAAATGTAACTGATTTCCGTACATTGATTTTATATCCTGCAACTTTGCTGAATTCATGGGTCAGTTCTAGCAGTGTTTTGATGGACTCTTTTGGGTTTTCCATATAGAGTATCATGTCATCTGCAAAGAGTGAAAGTTTGACTTCTTGCCGATTTGGTTGCCCTTTACTCCTTTTTGTTTATTGCTGAGGCGAGGACTTCCAATACATTGAATAACAGTCATGAGAGTGGACATCCCTGTTGTGTTCCTGACCTTAGGGAGAAAGCGCTCAGTTTTTCCCCATTGAGGATATTAGTGTTGGGTCTTTCATATATGGCTTTTATGATCTTGAGGGATGATCCTTCTATCCTTACTTTCTTGAGGGTTTTTATCAAGAAAGGATGCAGTATTTTGTCAAATGCTTTCTCTGCATCTATTGAGAGGTTCTTGTGGTTTTTGTGTTTTTTGTCCTTTCTTTATTGATGTGATGTATCACGTTGATTGTTTTGTGGATATTGAATCAGCCCTGCATCCCAGGTATAAATCCCACTTGGTCGTGGTGAATAATTTTTTTAATGTATTGTTGGATCAGGTTGGCTAGTATCTTGATGAGGATTTTTGCATCCATGTTCATCAGGGAAATTGGTCTATAGTTCTCCTTTTTAGTTCTTTGTCTGGTTTTGGAATCAAAGTAATGCTGGCTTCATAGAATGGGTTTGTCAATTTTCCTTCTATTTCTGCTTTTTGGATCAGCTTCAAAAGAATAAGTGTTAAATCTTCTTTAAATATGTGAAGTAATATAATTACTTCATATTACAAAGATGTTAGCTCTCTGGTCCTGGACTCTTGTGCTTTGGGAGATTTTTGATTACTAATTCAATTTCTTTGCTAGTTATGGGTCTGTTCAAAATTTCTATTCTTGTTTCAGTTTTGGTAGTTTATATGTTTGTAGGAATTTGTCCATTTCTTCCAGATTGCCCAATTTAATTGGCATATAATTGCTCATGATATTCTCTTATTTGTATTTCTGCAGTGTTGGTTGTGATCTCTCTTCTTTCATTCTTGATTTTATTTATTTGGGTCCTTCCCTTTTTCTTTTTGATCAAACTGGCTAGGGGATTATCAATTCTTTCAAAGACCAACTGCTGGTTTCATTGATCTATTCTGTTTTTTTTTTTTTTTATTTTGATAGCATTGATTTCTGCTCTAATCTTTTATTATTTCCCATCTTTTGTTGGTTTTGGGTTTTATTTGCTATTGTTTTTCCAGCTCTTTAAGGTGTAAGTTTAGGTTGTGTATCTGAGACCTTTCTTTCTTCCTTCTTTAGGGAAGCCTGGGTTGCTATATACTTCCCTCTTATATCACCTTTGCTGCATCCCAGAGGTTTTGGGCTGTGGTGCTATCATTTTCATTGGCTTCTGTGTACTTTTTCATTTCCTCTTTAATTTCTTGGTTAGCCCATTCACTGTAGGATGTTCCTTAGTCTCCAAGTATTTGTTGTCTTTCCAAATTTTTTCTTGTGGTTGATTTCGAGTTTCATAGTGTTGTGGTTTGAAAATATGCATGGTATGATATCGATCTTTTTGTACTAGTTGAGGGCTGATTAGTGTCCCAGTATGTGATCTAATCTGGAGAATGTTCCATGTGTACTCGAGAAGAATGTGTATTCTGCTTTAGGATACAATGTCCTGAATATATCTGTTAAGGCCATCCGGTCCACTTTGTCCTTCAAAGCCATTGTTTCCTTGTTGATTTTCTGCTTAGATGATCTGTCCATTGCTGTAAGTGGGGTTTTGAAGTCCCCTACTATTATGGTATTATTGTTTGTGATTATTTATGTTTGTGATTGTTTTATATATTTGGGTATTTCACATTGGGGACATAAACGTTTACAATTGTTAGGTCTTCTTTGTGAGTAGACTCCTTAATTATGATATAATGCTCTTCTTTATCTCTTGTTATAGTCTTTATTTTTAAAATCTAGATTGTCTGATATAAGTATGGCTACTACGACTTTCTTTTAGTGACCATTAGCATGACAGATGCTTCTCCATCTCTTTACTTCGAATCTGAAGGTGTGTTTGGATCTACAATGGGCCTCTTGTAAACAGCATATAAATGGATCTTGTTTTCTCATCCTTTCTGTTACCCCATGTCTTTTGATTGGAGCATTTAGACCATTGACATTTAGAGTGAATACTGAGAGAGATACATTTATTGCCATTGTGTTGCCTGTAGAGTTGGAGTTTATGGTGGAGTTCTCTGGTCCTTTTTCATCTTTGTTGCTTTTGGTCTTTTTTATTTTGTGTCATCTATTCTCCCCTCAGATAGTGCCCCTTAAAATTTCTTGTAGGGCTGGTTTAGTGGTGACAAACTCCTTTAGTTTTTGTTTGGGAAACTCATGATCTCTCCTTCTATTTTGAATGATAGCCTTGCTGGATAAAGAATTCTTGGCTGCATGTTTTTCTGATTCAGCACATTGAATATATCCTGCCACTCCTTTCTGACCTGCCAAGTTTCTGTGGATAGACTGCTGCGAACCTGATCTGTCTTCCCTTGTAGGCTAAGAACTTCTTTTTCCCTTGCTACTATCATGATTCTTTCCCGGTCTGTGTATTTTGTGAATTTGACTATGATATGCCTTGTTGATGATCAGATTTTATTGAATCTAGTGGGAGTTCTCTGTGCTTCCTGGATTTTGATGTCTGTGTCTTTCCCCAGGTTAGGAAAGTTTTCTGCTATGATTTGCTTATATAAGCCTTCTACCCCTTTTTATCTTTCTTCATCCTCTGGGATATGATTCCTATGTTATTCCTTTTAAATGAGACACTGAGTTCTCTCTGAAGTTTTATTTTATTTTTTAAATGTTTTTTATTTATTTCTAGGAGAGAGAGAGAGAGACAGCGTGAGCAGGGGAGGGTTAGAGAGAGAGGGAGATACAGACTCTGAAATAGGCTCCAGGCTCTGAGCTGGCAGTCAGCACAGAGCCCAACGCAGGGCTCGAACCCACGAACCCACGAACCGCGAGATCATGACTTAAGCGAAAGTCAGACGCTTAACTGACTAAGCCACCCAGGCGCCCCACTGAAGTTTTATTCTAATGAAATTTCAGTTCATGTTAATTAGGCCAATTTTTAAAATATACCTTTAGAATTCATACTGAAATTTTTTCATAGCATTTATTTATTTATTTATAATAATATTTTGTTTAGGTTGTTAATGAAATTTATTTGCCATTACACACTTTCTGTGAGTATTTTAGGTGGCAGAAATCATTTTGGATACGCAATGGCCATGAAAAATGTAAATGTGAATGAACAAATATTAATGTTTTCCTTTAAATATATAGTCATTTAAAAAAAATTTTTTTAATGTTTTATTTATTTCTGAGAGAGAGAGACAGCGTGAGCAAGGGAGGGTCAGAGAGAGAGAGGGAGACACAATGTGAAACAGGCTCCAGGCTCCAGGCTCCAGGCTCCAGGCTCTCTCAGCACAGAGCCCGACACGGGGCTTGAACCCACGAACCGTGAGATCATGACCTGAGCCGAAGTCAGGCGCTTAACCGACTGAGCCACCCAGGCGCCCCATAGTGATTTTTTTTTTTACTGATTATAAAAGTATCTTTTTCTGTTAAAAATTTAAAAATGTAAAGAAAGAAACAAAAATTACCTTTAGCTCCACTACATAAAGATAATTACCTTTAAAATTCTTCCTTTATTGTTAATATTGGTGGCCACACTTTCAGATATCTCTTATGTTCAGAACTTAAGTATGCATTATAGTAGAGAATTTGAAAAGGGAGATTCTACCTAAACCAAGGAGAAAAAAGATGAATCTTTCTCGCCTACTCTGTGCATCCATTTGATAAATATTATTTACTATCATTTTCATGCTTAAGTGTTCTAAAAATACTAGAATTTTACCTGAAAAAATATATAGAGAGAGAGGGGAAGAGAAGACCTGTGATGTTTTCCTGGTCAGTAGTTGGAGAATTAAGGAAATGGCTCATATGGAGTTTCTTCAGAGTACTTTTTCCCTAATCCCTTAGCCAGAAGGCAAAGAATAAAGAAAGGAGTGAATCATTGATCTTACTCTTTCCTTTTACATATTGCTAGGAAAAGAGCATTTAGAAAATCACATGGCGATAAAGACTCTTAAGTGGTAATAACATGTCAGAGAAGTCACTTCAGTAGCTATGTATTTCTTACTGTGTTTGAACTCTTCAATCAGTCATGAAACATGGTCTATTCCTTTAAGGAACTTAAAAATTCTTTCTATAATATAGACAGTTTTAAGAAATCTAAAGCATTAGTTAATGTTCTGTTCTGTGTGTGTGTGTGTGTGTGTGTGTGTGTGTAATTGGCATTATGGTGTTATATTAGTTTCAAATATGTAACATGTTGATTTGACAATTCTATACATTTTGCATTGTTCACCATGGTAAGTGTAGTCACCATGTCATCATACAGTGTTATTAGAACACTATTGAGTATATTCCTATGCTATACTTTTCGTCTTCATGATTTACTTATTTTATAACTGGAAGTGTGTATCTCTTGATACTCTTTATCTATTTTGCTCATTCCCCTAAATACCTCCCCCCTAGCAACCACCAGTTTGTTTTCTGTATTTAAGAGTCTGTTTTTTTCTTTCTTTGTTCATTTATTTTGTTTCTTAGATTCCACATATAAGTGAAATCATATGGTATTAGTCTTTCTTTGACTTTTCATTTAGGTCAATGGCTATTCTTTATCTGTTGGCAATAATAATAATTACTTCATATTACAAAGACATGTTAGCTTTATTACCACCACACACTTCAAAATTGTCACCTTATGACATTAATAACCTCTTAAGCAAAGTTGCTTTACTAAAAGCATATAGGCATTTGTCAATCCTCATTTGGCCAAATAATGAAGTCAGGGTAGTATTTATCTCCATGGTGATACAAAGAAAATGATATGGCAATTTATATCTGCTGCCTCTGTGAATCACTCATTCTGATAGCTTTTCACTAGATTGAAGAATTTGTTTAAGATCCTAACTTGGTGCTTTAACATTTTTATCCAGTTTTCACTTCATTATTTTATTATTTCATAAATCCTGTCTGTTCCTTTACACCAGGTTCAAAGCTGTTGCAATTTTCTGAGAATATGTTGCTAGTGGTCTATAAGATTAAAACCTCAGGGGTGCCTGGGTGGCTTAGTCAGTTAAATGTCTGACTTTGACTCAGGTCACTATCTCACAGTTAGTGAGTTAGAACCCCACATCGAGCTCTCTCCTGCCAGCACAGAGCCTGCTTCAGATTCCCTGCCTCCCTCCCTCTCTGCCCCTTCCCCACTCATTTTCCTCTCTCTCTCTCTCATATAAATAAAACAAATTAAAACCTCAAATGTTTTGAGATTAAGTTCTTTGTAGGAATAAATGTTAAACAGGATTGATGCATTCTTGGGGCACATAAATCTACAATCACTGGAGTGTACTTTTGTTTCTTAGCCTAAAAAAACCCACAGTAATGTGGACACAATGTTTCTTATGTAAAACTTCAAAAGTTAATGATATGAGGGGGTTTTGTTTTACACTGGTACTAACACTCCACTTACGGAACTTTGGTCTGTATTGTTAACAGATATATAAAAAATATTTTGGTGTATAGCAATAACTTTTCAAAAATAAAAGCCAGCATACTAATCACCAGCTGAAATTCTAGTGCATTTAATAAGAATATGGTTCCCACAGTATTGGAAAAGGATGGTGAGTGCTAGTTTTTTCTTACGGCATAAGATGACGCTGCTATGTGATAGTGGCATGAATACAGTTCATTTGGCTTAACTAGTTTTATTTACTTATTTTTCTTTTCAAATTTTTATTTAAATTCTAGTTAGTTAACATACAGTGCAGTGTTGGTTTCAGGGGTGGAATTCAGTGATTCATCACTTACATGCAGTACCTAGTGCTCATCATAACAGGTGCCCTTCTTCATCCCCCATCTAGCCCACCCCCCATCCACCTCCGTCCATCAACCCTCACTTCTTTAAGTGTTTCTTTTGGGGGGGGGTCTCATGGTTTGTTTCCTCTCCCCTCCCCCCCCCCGCATATGTTTATCTGTTTTGTTTCTAAAACTCCATGTATGAGTGAAATCATATGGTATTTGTCTTTCTCTGACTGACTTATTTTGCCTAGCATGATATACTCTGGTTCCATCTATGCCCTTGCAAATGGCAAGATTTCATTCTTTTGGTGGCTAATATTTCATTGTATACATATACCACATCTTCTTTACTCATTCATCAGTTGGTGGACATTTGGGCCCTCCCCATAGTTTGGCTGTTGTTGATAATTCTGCTATAAACATTGGGGTGCATGTACCACTTCGAATCTGTATTTTTGTATCCTCTGGGTAAATACCTCCTAGTGCAAATGCTGGATCATAAGGTAATTCTATTTTTAACTTTTTGAGGAACTTCCATACTGTTTTTTTTTTAATAATTTTTTTCTTTTTAATGTTTGTTTATTTTGAGAGAGCAAGCAGGGGAGGGGCAGAAAGAAAAGGAGACACAGAATCTGAAGCAGGCTCTGGCTTTGAGCTGTCAGCACACAGCCTGACATGGGGCACGAACTCACAGACTGTGAGATCATGACCTGAGCTAAAGTCCAATGCTTATCCAATTGAGCCAGCCACCTAGGCGCCCCTAGGAACTTCCATATTGTTCTCTAGAGTGACTGCCCAAGTTTGCATTCCCACCGACAACACCAGAGGGTTCCTCTTTCTCCACAGCCACACCAACACCTGTTGTTTCTTGTGTTGTTAATTTTAGCCATTCTGACTTGTATGAGGTAATATCTCATTGTGGTTTTGATTTGTATTTCCCTGATGATGAGCGATACCAAGCATTTTTTCATGTGTCTGTTATTCATCTTGATGTCTTCTTTGGAAAAGTGGCTATTCATGTCTTTTGCCCATTTCTTCACCGGATTATTTGTTTTTTGGCTGTTGAGTTGATATAGGTTGTGGATACTAACCCCTTATGAGATACATCATTTGCAGATATCTTCTCCCATTACATAGTCTGCCTTTTAGTTTTGTTGATTGTTTCCTTTGCTGTACAGAAGCTATTTATCTTGATGAAGTCCCAATAGTTCATAATTTACTTTTGTTTCCCTTGCCTTGGGCAACGGCAACGTGTCTAGTAAGAAGTCGCTCCAGCAGAGGTCAAAGAGGTTGCTGCCTGTGTTTCTCCTCTAAGATTTTTATAGTTTTTTGGCTCACATTTAGGTCTTTCATCCATTTTGAATTTATTTTTATGTATGGCTTAGCTACAAGTCAAACACTCCCTGCTGAATTTTAATTTGGGGTGATTTGTATTAAAGTTACACATAAAGTGAAACTTGTTAATTCTTTTGTATCTCACTACAAATTTGCAGAAGTCTGATTAGCATAAAATGTGATCACACTGTAACTTTTGTTTTAGTTAAGGGTTGAGTTTGGTTGCTTTTAACAAAAATCCAAATAATGCTTTAAACAAAATAATGACTCAGTTTATATATAGCTAGCATTGATTCAGTCTCTGTAAGATATCAGCACATAGGATTCTTAGGAGTTTCTTGAATTTTCCTTCTTGGTGGCATCATGCTCTAGCACAGATGTCATATCTTGTCTACAAAACAGGATGCAGGAAATACCAGGACCTAAAATCAAGGATGGCAACATTCTTCCAAAAATCCTTGCTTTTGTTTCCTCGTCAGAATTGTCATGTGGCCACTGTAGCTATAAGGAAGAATTCTCCCAACACAATCAGTAACTCTTTCCAAGAAAGGGAGAATGAATCTTGAGTAGGCGGCAAGGCTCTGCCACCGCCTTTTTTTTTTTTTTGGTCTGGTCTCATCCTAGTCATTTCATTAGGAGGGTCTTCTGTCAGCAGCCTATTCACCTGTTAGTCTTAGCCATTTCTCATTTTCAAATATCATTTGAAATACTAGCTCCTCTAGGACAAGTAAATGGGTGCCTCCCTCTTGCAAAAAGCCTGCCTATATACATTCTGCATGTTAGTGGGTAATTTAGGTTTCTATATAAAGGACAAGGAGCAAGGCAGGAGGCTCTCCAGCTCCTGTGCCTAGGTGCTTTTACAGGTTTCCGTCTTCTTCTTTTTAATGATTGTTTATCTTTGAGAGAGAAAGAGCACGAGCAAGGGAAGGGTAGAGAATCCAAAGCAGGCTCTGCGCCGACAGCAGCTAGTCAGCCCTACGTGGGGCTCAAACTCATGAACTGTGAGTTTATGACCTAAGCCGAAGTTGGATGATCAACCGACTGAGCTACCCAGGCACCGTACATGTTTTCTTATTTAGTCCCCCCATCACCTCTCTGAGTGTATTGCATATGAAGAAATTGAGCTTTGAAATGTTCGATAATTTTCCAAAGTTGATACAGTTCTAAAGTGGACCACTGAAATAAATCTGCAGTCCCTGGAATGTATTTTTGCTTCTAATCATAAAAACAAAAGCATAGTAATGTGAGGCTGCTGGAACTCAGGCTTACTTCTGTTTGATTCCAAACTCTCTGCCTTTTTGTCATACCATGTAGCTTCCTAAAGTCTTCATCACATAATTATGTACAGGCTAAGTGTTTTTCTTCTACCATTTGTCCTATATTTATGTCCTTTTAAATAAGGTTCTCTGGAAATGTAAGTTCTAAGAATAGAAACAAAAACCATATAGCTCTTTTACTAGTAAAGATAGTAACAGAGATGGTTACTAAAATGCTTTAATGATACAAAAGAGTGGTTTCCAGTATTTTGTTTGCTACCTTTTTAACAATCTGATAGTCTTCTTTGTGTATGGATGAAGTTAAGAATGAGAAATAATCAGAGTGATGCTGTTATGATTGTCCCAGAAGTTAATTGTATAAGAGAAAACAGTAATATGTTACATATATAAAGGTGAAAGCTTTCATATTAAACGTGTGAAAGATTTGAGGATTTATTTTCTTTTTTACTTTGATATTGTATGGGTGTCTGTAGTAGTTTTACAAACAGGACATTAATATAATGGTTTGGGGCCCTGTTCTTCATAATTATAAATTTCTCTAGTGGAGTTCTTGGTGCTCTTTGCTTCTTAATTATCAGATTCAAACTTTGTTTCTTTTTTTTAACTTCATACCAGGATATGGTTATACAGGATCTTCAGAAAACTAACAACAGAAGTATAGAGGCAGCAATTGAATGCATTAGTAAGATGAGTTACCAGGACCCTCGCCGGGAGCAGATGGCTGCTGCTGCTGCTGCCAGACCCATCAATGCCAGCTTGAAGCCAGGTGACTAATCAGTTTCTCCTCATTTCTTAACAGTATTGTTTTAAAGTTACTTAAATATATCAACTATAGGGGCACCTGGGTCAGTCAGTTGAGTATCCGACGTTGGCTCAGGTCATGATCTTGCAGTTCGTGAGTTTGAGCCCCCCATCAGGCTTGCTGCCATCAGTGCGGAGCCCACATCAGATCCTCTGTCCCTGTCTCTCACTGCCCCTCCACGCCTTGCTCTCTCTCTCTCTCTCTCTCTTTCAAAAATAAATAATCCGTGGGGCGCCTTGGTGGCGCAGTCGGTTAAGAGTCCCACTTCAGCCCAGGTCATGATCTCACCATTCGTGAGTTCAAGCCCCGCATCAGGCTCTGTGCTGACAGCTCAGAGTCTGGAGCCTGCTTTGGATTCTGTGTTTCCGTCTCTCTCTGCCCCAACCCTGCTCATGCTCTGCTTCTCTGTCTCTCAAAAATAAACAAACGTTAAAAAAAAAAATTAAAAACAACAACAAAAAAAACCCCAAAATAAATAAACCTTAAAAAATAAATATATGGAGTACCTGGGTGGCTCATTCGATTAAGCGTCTGACTCTTGGTTTCTGCTCAGGTCATGATCTGGCGGTTTGTGAGTTTGAGCCCCACGTCAGGCACTGTGCTGACAGTGCAGAGCCTACTTGGGATTCTTTCTCCCTCTCCCTCTGTCCCTGCCCCACTTGTGCTGTCTCTGCATCTCTCAAAATAAATAATAAACTTAAAAAATGTTTTTTAATAAATAAATAAACTCTTTAGTCTTAGAATTGTTAGAAGCTTTACAGTAAATGAGTCTCAAGTTAGGGAAATGGCATGATAGTGTTGTATCAAAATGAATTTGAGGACAGGGCCCTTAAAGGTGCACAGGTAATTTTGATAAGCAGCAGCTGTGGTTGAAAACCACTTGGTTATAGTGAATCTGAAATATTTCTTTTTAACCACAATTATCATATTCAAACTATTCTTTTTTCTTTTTATAATCTTATTTTATTATAATAGTGGAAGATGCTCATCACAGAATATTTAAAAAGCAAATAAGCAAAAAGAAGACCCCACTATTAGTATACATGAGATTTTAGTGTGTTTTGTTTCTCACTCTTTTTTCCTATGAAAAACCTAAATGGGTTTATATGTGTGTATTTTGATTCTTATAAACAAAAAATGGGGTCATACTAAAACCTATGTGATTCACTTAATGTACTATGCATAACTTTCTTTGTTATTAACTACATTAAGTTAGACTTATCACCTACTTTATGTAAAGTCTCTCATTTTTTGACATTTGCCTTGTTTCCTTGTGTTTTTTTGTTTTTTTTGGTTTTTTTTGCCATTATAGACAGTACTGCAGTAAATCCCTTTATACCTAAATCTTTGTACATTCCTGATGATTTTGTAAAGGAAAATGTCAAAGTCCTATAAAACTTTAAGGTTTTTCTTAGATATTGCTGTTCAAAAAGGTGTCCCCAACTTATATGCTCCTGATCAATTTAATATGAGAATGCCTAGGGACACTTGGGTGGCTCAGTCAGTTTAGCAGACGACTTTGGCTTAGGTCATGATCTCTCGGTCCATGAATTTGAGACCCACGTCGGGCTCTGTGCTGACAGCTCAGAGCCTGGAGCCTGCTTCGGATTCTGTGCCTCCCTCTCTCTCCGCTCTTCCTATACTTGCACTCTGTCTCTCTCTGAAAAATAAATCTTAAAATAAAATTAATGAGAGTGTATATTTGTAAATCTTAGGTATTATGATTTTTGTATATTTAATTGCTGTGGAAATAATGTCTCATTTTTTTAAAAGTTTATTTAGAGAGAGAGCACGAGTAGGAGAGGGGCAGAGAGAGAATCCCAAGCAAGCTCTGTGCTATCAGCACAGAGCCTGACGTGTGGCTCAGTCTCACAAACTGTGAGATCATAACCTGAGCCAAAATCAAGAGTCAGATGCTCAACTAAGACACCTAGGCACCCCAATATTCTCTTATTCTTATATTCACATTTCTTTGATCACTGGTGTTGAACAGTTGTTTATCAGTTATTTTTATTTTTTAATTTTTTTTAAAGTTACTTATTATTTATTTTGAGAGAGAGAAACAGGGATGGGTCAGGGAGAGAGGGAGGGAAAGAATCCTAAGCGGGGTCCTCACAGTCAGCACAGATTCTGACATGGGGCTCGAACTCATGAACCATGAGATCATGACCTGGGCCAAAATCAAGACTTGGATCCCCAACCAACTGAGCCACCCAGGTGCCCCTGTTTATTGGTTATTTTTTAAAGAAATATATATTTTTAATGTTTTATTTATTTCTGAGAGAGAGAGAACATTGTGAGCAGGGGAGGGTCAGAGAGAGAGGGAGACACAGAATCTGAAACAGGCTCCAGGTTCTGAGCTGACAGCACAGAGCCCAACGTGGGGCTTGAACCCACGACCTGTGAGATCATGACCTGAGCCAAAATCAGACGCTTAACTGACTGAGCCACCCAGGCACCGCAGTCGGTTATTTTAAAATTAGCATTTTTATTCTTTGTTAATCTTGTGTCCATCTTTTGTTATTGATTTATAAGATTGATTTATTCTTCCATTCACTCAGCAAATTTGTATTGATCACCCACTGTTTCGGGCCCTTTGCTCAGCATTGTGTTAAAAAGTTCTTAGCCAAAACAAAAAGTTCTTAGCCTTTTGTCAAGCTGATGGTCTAATAAGGGAGAACAAACACTCTGTCAAATGAATACATGTAGGATTAGAACTGCACACATGTTAATAAAGAAGGGTGAGATATATGGTACTGTGGACTCATATCATAGAGGGGGGTTTGACCTAATCAAGGAAAACAGAGACAACCTTCTTGTGAAACTGATAGTAGAGCTGATACCCGAAGAAAGACTAAGGTTAGGGGCACCTGGGTGGCTCAGTCTGCTGGGCGTCCGACTTCTGTTTGGTTCATGGGTTATTGATCTCTGTGCTGACAGGTCAGAGCCTAGAACCTGCTTTGGGTTCTGTGTCTCCCTCTCTCTACCCCTCCCCCCTCCACTAAAAAACAGATACACATTAAAAAATTTTTTTTTAAAGACAAAGGTTAATGGGTAAGTTTAGTGAGGAAGAGTGTTCCTGTGCATGGCCTGTTGGGCAGGTTTTGGTGCCACTGGAAGAACCACAAGTGGCTGGGGCACTGAAAACAAGAGTGTGCGACAGGACTAGAGAAGTACTTTGGGCCTGACTATGCAGGACTGCCTACTGATTTGGTCCTAAGAGCAGCAGGGAGTTAGGGAAGCATTTCAGGCAGGATAATGACATGATTAGATTTTTGTTTCCAAAGGATGGCTGCAGTGGATAAGCCTGGATTGGGGGTGGGTATCAGCATAGTCTAGATAAGATATACAGTAGTTCCCAGGAAAGGAGAGTAGTTTGGACCAGGATATGGCAGTGGAGAAAAGTGAATGAACTAAGAGAGATGATAGATTACATAAGTGGGTGATGATGGAGAGTCATGAATCTTTAGGCTTTTGGTGTAGAAAACTAGATGCAGTGTGGCGATACCCCACGTTATAAAAGCCAGTGCTAAGAGAGAACAAGATTTGGTGGAGAAAGATCATATATCTGTTTTTTTAATGTATCAAAGGTATTCTATTATTTTTAAAAAATTTTATGTATATGTTTTGAGAGGGAGTGAGTAGGGGAGGGTAAGAGAGAGAGACAGAATCCCAAGTAGGCTCTGTGGTGTCAAGTGCAGAGTCTGATTTGGGGCTTGATACCATGAACCACAAGATCATGACCTGAGCCAAAATCAAGAAACAGACACTCAGGGCACCTGGGTGCCTCAGTCGGTTAAGTGTCTGACTTCGGCTCATGTCATGATCTCACCGTTCGTGAGTTCGAACCCCACGTCGGGCTCTGTGCTGACAGCTTGGAGCCTGAGGTCTGCTTTGGATCCTGTGTCTCCCTCTCTCTGCCCTTCCCCTGCTCATGCTCTGTCTTTCTCTTAAACGTTAAAAAAATTATACAAAAAAAGACATTCAACCAAGCCACCCAAGAGCCCCAAAGATATTTTAATAAATATATTTAATATATTCCCTTTCTACACATGAAATTCACTTCTTAATAACTCAGAAACTCAACTCTTTGTAAATTATCTATGAACTGAAATACCAGTATTTAATGAAAACAATAAAAATAATTTGGAACCATTTAGAAGCAAATTTGCATTAGCAGGTCTTCCATTGGGGAGAAACATAAGTCTGCTTTTTGACATCAGGTTGAGTTAGGTTCAGTGAGTTATTTCAAGAGTCAAGTAGGGAGCTGGATATATATGACTAGCCATGTGTATGAAATAGGTCACCTGTGGGAGATAACGTAGACAAAATGACAAGATGACCTAGAACCAAGTCTGTTACTTAGTAGCTGGCAGCAAAGGTTAAGCCTGCAAAGACTGAAGAATTAGGTAAAGAGGAAGGAAAAAAACAACTGTGTCTTAAACGCCAGGGGTGAAAATGTTTCAAGAAAGGGAGGAAATAGTCTACAAATACCACTAAGAGAGATTAATGTAGGTGAGAACTAGAAATATCTTGCTGGCTTGAGTGACGTGGCTCAAGTAGTTTGCTAGGGCTGCCATAACAAAATACTACAGACTGGGCGGCTTAAATAACAGATTTGTTCTCTCACAGTTTGGGAGGCTAGAAGTCTGAGGTCATGAAGACAGCAGTTGTGGTTTCTCCTAAGGCCTTTCTCTATGGCTGCAGATGGCCACTTCTTCACTGGGTCCTTACATAGTCCTCCATACACATATGTCTGGTGTCCCTCTGGTCCAGATTTCCTCCTCTTGTCACTCACATTCAGTTAGGGCCCATTCTAAGTGACCTTCTTTAACTTTAATTGCCTTCTTAAAGACCCTGTCTCTTTAAGGCAACTAGCTAAGCATCTGACTGTTAGGTCATGATCAGCCTAGGTCATGATCTCAGGGTTCATGGGTTTGGGCCCTGCATTGGGCACTACGCTGGCAGTGCAGAGCCTGCTTGAGTTTCTCTCTCTCTCTCTCTCTCTCTCTGCCCTCCCCTGCTTGCTCTGTCTCCCTCTCAAAATAAATAGATAAAAACTTAAAAAAAAAAAAGACCTGTCTCCAAATACAGTCACATTCTGAGGTACTGGGAGTTAGGACTTCCTGAATTTGATGCGGGGAGGACATAACACATAGAGTAACTTTTCTCTATTCAGTCATGGGAGCATAATTTTGGTTGGGGGGGGGGGTTGAAAAATAAATGGATGTGAGGTAAAGAACTCAGGTATAAAAAACACTTTGAGAAGTTTTTCTATGAGGGGAGCGTGAGGACATTAGCAAGAGTATGCTTCTTTTTTATTTATTTTGAGAGAGGGAGCACGCGTGCCTGCTCAAGTGGGGGAGGGACAGAGAGAGAGTGCAAGTAGGTTCCACACTGGTAATGCAGCACCTGGTGCGGGGCTCCAGCCCATGAACCATGAGATCATGACCCGAGCTGAAGTAGGACACGTAACCAACAGAGCCTTGAAGGTGCCCGAGCAAGAGTATGCTTCTTCTGTGGTGACGATCTTTTATTTTTTAAATTTCCAATTCCTTACATATTAACAATTTTGTAAAATACAAAGATGAATTATTAAAAAATGTAAATTTAAAATGACATACAGAATATAAATCCAAATATTTTCTTACCATATTTAACAGATATAAGATTACTCTGCTAGAAATTTGTAAAATAATTTCTGTTTTTGCTTTCAACTTCCACACTTCTCTCACAGTGGACCGGTACCAAACGACACTTTGAGGCAGTGCTCTGTATGGGAATGGAGGGCCTTGTTGTTGTTGTTGTTTGATAGCATTTTTAAAAGATAATTTAAGACTCTAGTTAATAAAAGAAATTAGGGGCACCTGGGTGGGTCAGTCATGGTGAGTTAAGCCTCTGACCCTTGATTTTAGCTCAGGTCATGATCCCAGAGTTTGTGAGTTTGAACCCTGCATCAGGCTCTGTGCCCTTAGCACAGAGCCTCCTTGGGATTCTCTGTCTCCCTCTTTCTCTGCCCCTCCTCTACTCACACTATTTATCTCTTTCTAAATAAGTAAATATACTTTTTTAAAAAGTTAAATTTTTTTTTAAAAAGCAGAAGAAATGAAATATTCAAGAGAAAAGGATCAAGTAAGGTTCCTGAGAAGCCAGGAGAAGAAAGGAACCACAGCATAGGATGAGAGATTATTAGCGTATTACAGAGGAAGAGAAACAACCATTTTGTTCTAACAAGAACAAACAGACTTAGGTGATGTAGGGAAGATAAGGGAGTTCCTTTCTGATGCCTTTAGTTCTCTCCAAAGTGTAAAATCAGGTCATCTGGGTAGAGTGGTGTGTAAGGAATGGGACAGATGATTTGAGGAGACTCAGAACAGGGGAGAATTGTAGTGAAGACTAAAAGGAACAGTAGACTTTCCTGACAATGCTAAAGGCATTTGATGATGCTGATCATTGAATTTATAGTGGAATCAATCTGCACTTTACTCCGCCTTTTCTAGCAGGGATGAGAAAAAAGTGGGTGACTGGAATCATCTGTGACTAGAGTTCTACTAAACAGGTACAAAATAAGATAAAGGGAGTTTGAAATGTTGCTAAAAGGGTAGTTTATAATTTAAATCCTTAATCAGAGGGGCGCCTGGGTGGCTTAGTCGGTTAAGCGTCGACTTTCGCTTAGGTCATGATCTCGTGGTTTGTGGGTTCGAGCCCCGCGTCGGGCTCTGTGCTGACTGCCAGCTCAGAGCCTGGAGCCTGTTTCGGAGTCTGTGACTCCCTCTCTCTCTGACCCTCCCCTGCTCACGCTGTCTCTCTCTCTCTCTCTCTCTCCTAGAAATAAATTAAAAAAAAAAAAAAAATCCTTAATCAGAGCATATTCCTCCTCTGCCTTAGTAGCTTTTCATTCCTTCCAGACTCCTCCTGATGGCCTTGATGCTCTCAGACTTCATCCAGTATCCACTTCCCTTCATTTACTTCTCTCCAGTCATAGTGGGTTTTTGTTCTTGGAAAATATCAAGCTCCCATCTCAGGACTTTGCCTAGTCTTAGTTCATCTGCTTGGTGGAGCCTTTTCTGTCCTGAATCTCATCCCTTTCTGTCCTGTTACTATTTGACACCATTTATGGTTCCTTCATTGGATTTATCAGTACCTAGATATTACCTTGTTTATTTTTTTAAGTATATTTATTTATTTTGAGAGAAACAGAGACAGTGTAAGTGGGGAAGGGGCAGAGAGAGAGAGAGAGACACTGCCCTCGCAGAGCCTGATGTGGGGCTTAAACTCACAAAACCGCAAGATCATGACCTGAGCTAAAACCAAGATTCAGACGCTTAACTGACTGAGCCACCCAGGTGTCCCTACCTCTTTTATTTATTTATTTGTTTATTATCATTGTGAATCTTCTCCCCCAAGAATGGAGGTTCCATGGGGCCAGGGACATTATTTGTTCACCACTGTACCTAAATTACTTAGATGCTCAATAAAAATTTAATGAATGAATAGAAATGAGAAGAAAAAAAAGGAATACAGAGGGAAGTAAGAAGTAGTGGACCATGGATTTAAGTTAGCTAAAGTGGGGGCGGGGTGCCTAGGTGGTTCATTCAGTTAAGTGTCTGACTTTGGCTCAGGTCATGATCTCACAGTTCATAGGTTCGAGCCCTGCATAGGGCTGTCTGATGTCAGCACAGAGCCCACTTCAGATCGTTTGTCCCCCCACTCATGCTCATGCTCTCTCTCTCAAAAATAAACTTTAAAAAATAATAAAAATAAAATAGCTAAAGGGTGTGATAAAGAAAGCAGAGGATTAATGAAGTAGGGATTAATATGGAGGTCTTGATGGGTTTGAAGAATGCTTGTAGTAGTGGTTAAATAGGAAAGGAGAGTTGTAGTCCCAAAGTGTAGACCTTAAAGAAGTGATTTTGAAAAAAGCAGATATGGATGATATCAAAATTAGAATTGTGATCTTAAGAGTGATACTTGAGGTAGAGTTGAGGGGAGGAGACCAAGAAACTGAGAGGTGACAGTGATGGATGGTCCATCCTTGTGGATATTGAAGTTACAGAATGATGGCAGGGCTTAGGGGAGACCAAATATCAAAACTATGAGTGAATGATGATGAGCAAGTAGTTCATGAAGTGAGAGGACCGTCCAAAGAGGATGAAGGAAAAATAAGAGGTAGAATCCCATCTTTAGCTCTGTTCATTTTTAAAGAAAACCTGAAAAGAAAGTAATGTCAGCAGAAGACACCCAGCTTTAAGGAGGTGGTGGGAAAGCTTGGGGCAGAGGTTAATGATATAGGAGCATTTGTTGGAGGGTGATAGTGGGAGGGTTTGGTAAGTGGGAGAACATAGAGAGCTTTATGGAAGGCGCAGAACAGAGATGGCAGTTTACTTAGGGTTGTGGAGACTTATAATTTAACTGGTAAGAGCTGAGTCAGTGAGTGAATACATGTTGTATTTAGCCACAGCTGACCATCTGAAGAAGGTGAGACTGAGCTTGGTGGCCAGAGGACTTGCCTAGGTTGCCCAGAGTAATGATTTTCCTAAAGGCATAGACCCAGTACGCTGCCCAGTCTAGATGAAATAGACCAGTATACTGTGCATTCTTTTTTTTTTTTTTTAATGTTTATTTGGGGGCGGGGGGCAAAGAGAGAATCTCAAGCAGGCTTCTTGCTGCCAGCGTGGAACCCGATGTGGGGTTCAGTCCCACCAACTGAGATCATGACCTGAGCCAAAATCCAGAGCCAGACGCTTAAGCCACTGAGCCACCAGGTGCCCCTAACCTGTACATTTGGAACATTTCCTAATAACACATGTTCCCATATGTGTTATTAAATGTATTTTCTCCCAGGATGATATTGACCTTTCAGATCTGTAGATGTTTCTTATTTGTTTTGTTTTGAATGTTGTTACATGTTTTATGTACTTAGATCTGTTAGTCTTTGCTGTATGTTCTCTATCTTTGCCATACCTGGGAAGACCTTCCCAAGAGGTACAAAACAGGTGCCCCAATATTATTGGATGTTCACTTGTTTTTCCTAGTGCTTACATGATTTCATCTTTAACACTTAAATGCTTAATCTTTCTGGAATGTATGTATTACATTTTATTCAAATGTATTTTATATATTTTTAAATATATTAAAGATCTTTCTCCAAGTAGCCACACTATTTTAAATACTTCATTGTGGGGAGAGGGTTGAGTATCATATATTTTCTTGCCTATTTCATTTATTTGGAAAGTCTAGTACAGAGAAACTCTGTAAAATCTATACTTTATTTAGTGTTCAGCTAGTTATCCCCCAGTGTCTTTGAAATATATTTAAAATTAGTTGTTGTGTGTATCTATTAAAATTTTAAATGGACAAAACCTTTGGCTCAATACTGCCACTTCTGATAATTTTTCTATCTAACATATATATGAAATATCTTTACAAAATTCTTCAATGTTTTTTTGTTTTGTTTTGTTTTTGAATAGCAAAAGGTTACAAACAACCTTAATATCCTTCAGTGGGAAAACTGATTAAATAAATTTGGGTATATCCATACAGTAAAAAACTGTGGTGACATTTTTTTAAAAGTAAGAAAACACCTTATATACAGAATTTTCACAGCACTTTAATAAGAGCAGGCATAATAATATGAATAGCAGATATGCTCTTTACTTGTGCATCCCTAAAATGTCTTACTGATGACTAGGAATCCTTCCTTCAAGGAAGGAAGCTGGTTGTCCCTTAGGACAGAGGTGGGTGTTCTTTTGACTTTGAGAATTTTTAGCTATGAAAGTATATTACCTAGTCAAAATAAATAAAAATTTGAAAGGTAAAATAAAACTACTGAACTAAAATTTTATTTTTATAATTCTTGAAAGAGAATTATCACTTAGCTGTGTCAATTCCAAGCTAAATTTAAAAAAAAACCAAAAGGTTAAAAACCCATTTTTCCCCTCTGTTTTATGACTATAGGGAGTGTGCAACAACCAGTTAACCGCAAACAAAGCTGGAAAGGTTCCAAAGAATCCTTAGTTCCTCAGAGACATGGCCCGTCACTAGGCGAAAGCGTGGCCTATCGTTCCGAAAGTCCCAGCTCGCAGACAGATGTAGGAAGACCTTTGTCAGGATCTGGTATAACAGCGTTTGCTCAAGCTCACCCAAGCAACGGACAGAGGGTGAACCCCCCACCACCTCCTCAAGTAAGGAGTGTCACTCCTCCCCCACCTCCCAGAGGCCAGACTCCCCCTCCAAGAGGTACAACTCCACCTCCCCCTTCTTGGGAACCAAACTCTCAAACAAAGCGCTATTCCGGAAACATGGAATATGTGATCTCCCGGATCTCTCCAGTTCCACCTGGAGCCTGGCAGGAGGGCTACCCTCCACCGCCTCTGAACGCGTCCCCAGTGAATCCTCCTAATCAGGGACAGAGAGGCATTAGTTCTGTTCCCGTTGGCAGACAACCAATCATCATGCAGAGTTCCAACAAATTTAACTTTCCACCAGGAAGACCTGGAATTCAGAATGGTAGTGGTCAGACGGATTTTATGATACACCAAAATGTCCCTGCTGGCACTGTGAATCGGCAGCCACCCCCTCCGTATCCCCTGACCCCAGCTAATGGACAGAGCCCCTCTGCTCTACAGTCAGGGGGACCTGCTGCTCCTTCCGCATATGCAAATGGGAACATGCCCCAGTCTCTGATGGTGCCAAACAGAAACAGTCATAACATGGACCTTTATAACATTAGCGCACCTGGACTGCAAACTACTTGGCCTCAGTCCTCTTCTGCTCCAGCCCAGTCGTCCCCAAGCAGTGGGCATGAACTGCCCACATGGCAACCTAACATACCAGTGAGGTCAAATTCCTTTAATAACCCATTAGGAAATAGAACAAGTCATTCTGCTAATTCTCAGCCTTCAGCTACAACGGTCACTGCTATTACACCAGCTCCTATTCAACAGCCTGTGAAAAGTATTCGTGTATTGAAACCAGAGCTACAGACTGCATTAGCACCTACGCACCCTTCTTGGATACCCCAGTCCATTCAAGCAGTGCAACCTAGCCCTTTTTCTGAGGGCACCACTTCAAACATGACTGTTATGCCTCCTGTTGCTGAAGCTCCAAACTATCAAGGTCCACCTCCACCTTACCCAAAACATCTGCTACACCAAAACCCATCTGTTCCCCCATATGAACCAATCAGTAAATCCAGCAAAGAGGATCAACCGAGCTTGCCCAAGGAAGATGAGAGTGAGAAAAGTTATGAAAATATTGATGGTGGAGATAAAGAAAAGAAACAGATTACAACCTCACCTATCACCGTTAGGAAAAACAAGAAAGATGAAGAGCGAATAGAGTCTCGTATTCAAAGTTACTCTCCTCAGGCGTTTAAATTCTTTATGGAGCAACATGTAGAAAATGTACTCAAATCTCATCAGCAGCGGCTACATCGGAAAAAACAATTAGAGAATGAAATGATGCGGGTAAAACCTTTTAAAATGCACATTTTTATACTTGATCATCTCTTTGCTTAGGGTTTATTTTAAACTATTCGTCCAGTATTTTTCCTTCTTTGATAGCTAAATAATTACCAATTATTTAAAAGTCAGTAAACTTTAAAATACTTTTGATTATACTGTTTTATTTTAGTATTTTAAGATTTACTCAGAATTTCTTGTAATAAAGCTGTAATAAATTAAGAAAAATATACTTTATGGAATGCTATTTAGGTGTATATAATCATTTTATTTGGAAATAGAAGCAAAGGTTATATTCTAGGTTTTAGACATTATTTTACAACTGTTTAAGTTAGAAATATCTGGGTACCATCTCTTAATAGGAAACATCTTTTTTTAATGTATAGTAGTTTTGGGGCCTTATTTGTCAGGTTTATTCATCTGGTTGGTCTTATTAAAAAGTATCTCTTCAGTTATTTTCTCTTCTAATTTCATTTTTTTAATAATGTACTAGAAAAATATTCTGAAATTGTTAAACCACTAAAAAAGAGATCAGAGCAAGTGCCCACTCATTTTAAATGAATCTGTTGTGATTCTATGTACATAACTTCACTAAGATATGGTGATGCTATCATTGTTACTATTTTTGTCACATTTTACAGTTCAAACAAATTTAAACTTTCACTCAGAATTCAAGAGGCTTAAATTTGTGATAAAACTTCCTCACATAACCTGAGAGCCATTCTTTTAAATTTAAGATTTTTTTTAATGTTTTTATTTATTTTTGAGAGAGAGAGAGAGACAGAGTGCGAGTGGGTGAGGGGTAGAGAGAGAGAGGGAGACACAGAATCTGAAGCAGGCTCCATATCCTAGGTTCTGAGCTGTCAGCCTGGAGCTTGACGTGGGGCTAAAACCCAGTAACTGTCAGATCATGACCTGAGCCAAAGTCAGACGCCTAACCCACTGAGCCACCCAGGCTCCCCGAGAGCCATTCTTTTAAAATTATTTTTCTAAATCTGATTTCACATTATTGTTATTCCTGCTATAAATTGAACTTTCTCAGATGAGAAACACCATGATAATCTGTATGACCTGTCTATATTTTAGCTCTTAGGATTTCTTACTAAAGTCTGTCTGTATGTATTTTCTTAGTTTATTTTTCCTTTTTCCTCTTTACTTTCACTAATAGCTGATTTAAACTTTTATGGTGTTGGAAGCTTTGCTGACTTCTGTAGCCTCCATTACTGTGTAGGCAAGTAAGATTTTAAGAGAAACAGTTCTATACTAAGTCTGGCATGCCACCCTTCTTAAAAGATATTGCATGCAAATGCGCGCATCCTAACAGAAGCATGAGGTTGCTATATTTTAATTAGGCTTGCATTTCTAGAATTAGACTCTACTTCTTAAATTCCTATTCTATTTTAACCCGTAAATTATTTCTCTATTAAACTAGCCAAAAATAAACTTCCTTCTAAATCCAGATAGTCCATGTCTACTCAGAAGTTGGCTTTTGTTTTTAATCTGTGTTTTGGTGTCTTCATAAGTCACACTGACTATTCTCTGAAACGTTCCAAAATATCTACAATTACCTTGTAATCAAACAAGTCCTTTTTAAATAAGGTAGGAGAAGCCTTTTGCATTTTGTGTTAGTGGTGGCTGTACACCCTACCCTTACTCTAGTGCCTGAGAAAAAGAAAAGAAAGATGAAAAGAAAGGAATGTTAATGAGTGGTTAAGTTAGAGAAGACATTCTTTTGTTTTTAATACATCAGGTTTTTTTTGTTTTTTTTTTTAACAATAAATGAATCTGGAGGGGAAGAATTTCTTTTCATGAAAGAAAATAGGAAGAATATTTTCATTGTAGGCATTCCACAAGAGCAGCATATATAATGAAGGCAGTCTAATCCCATAATTCGGGGTGAATATGCATGGAGCGATGGATGAGGATGCATGTTAACAGAGGTTTGGTGGTTGCACAGTGGGGACTTTTTGGGGGTGCATTAGAAAACAGTAGAAAGCTGCCATTGGTATCATCTTGCTCTCCACAGCAGAATCTGCATAAAAACTCACCTTTGTGTATCCTGTTAACTATCCCTTAAGCTGCACTTTTGTTAATTAATTTTCTCTGAAGTATATTCTAGACTTCTAACATGCTTCATTAAAAATTATTATGCATTTAACCTTTAAATATATGCCTGAATGTTTCCAAACTTTTTAAATATTTGGTACAGAAAATAATTCCTCATTTAACCTTGAGTTTATTTGCCTAGGTTGGATTATCTCAAGATGCCCAGGATCAAATGAGAAAGATGCTTTGCCAAAAAGAGTCTAATTATATCCGACTTAAGAGGGCTAAAATGGACAAGTCTATGTTTGTCAAGATAAAGACACTAGGAATAGGAGCATTTGGTGAAGTCTGTCTAGCAAGAAAAGTAGATACGAAGGCTTTGTATGCAACAAAAACTCTTCGAAAGAAAGATGTTCTCCTTCGAAATCAAGTCGCTCATGTTAAAGCTGAGAGAGATATCCTGGCCGAAGCTGACAATGAATGGGTAGTTCGTCTATATTATTCATTCCAAGATAAAGACAATTTATACTTTGTAATGGACTATATTCCTGGGGGAGATATGATGAGCCTATTAATAAGAATGGGCATCTTTCCAGAAAATCTGGCACGATTCTACATAGCAGAACTTACCTGTGCTGTTGAAAGTGTTCATAAAATGGGTTTTATTCATAGAGATATTAAGCCTGATAATATTTTGATTGATCGTGATGGTCATATTAAATTGACTGACTTCGGCCTCTGCACTGGCTTCAGATGGACACATGATTCTAAGTACTATCAGAGTGGTGAGTAAAACCATAATATTTGTATATATTAATATGATTTGTTAATGTAATAAAGTAAAAGGTGTTCTCACTGGATGGGAGCCGTAAAGTCCTGGATTCAGTCTTGCCTGTTGGATAAATGTGAGTGAATCCTTGAGACACCTATAGACTTTTAAAATGAGTGTGTTAGATTCAGTTATTTCTGAATATCATTAACATTTTTTATTTAACCTCTTCATACTTTTTTGAAATATGTCAGACAAATAACATTTAAAAAATAATGTTTAAATGTTTATCTTGAGAGAGAGAGAGAGAGAGAACAAGAACGAATGGGGGAGGGGCAGAGAGAGGAGAGAAAAATCTCAAGCAGGCTCCATGCTAAGCGGGACCTCACGATCAAGCCTAAATCAGGAGTCAGACACTTAACCAACTGAGCCACCCAGGCACCCCCAAAATTTTTTTAAATGAAGCCCCACACCCACCATTCAGCTTAAACACTAGATTATCATCAGTGTTTTTGAAGCCCTTAAGTGATTGTTTCCCCTTTTTCTTCCACAGAGGTAACCATTATTTCAGAACTTTGTAATCAGTTCTTTACTTTTCTCTATACTTTTTCCAATGTTTATAACCCTAAACAATGTTATTTTGTCTACTCTTGAACCTTTATTTAAATGTAATCATTCTATATATGTATTCTTTTATGTTCACTTCTTTTATGTGTTTGAAGTTGATCTGTGTTATTGCAATGACATTTATTTTCACTGTTATTTAGGATTCCATTGTATGACTATTACACAACTTATTTAACCTTAAACACTTTATGTACATGATTTTGTTCAATCCTCACATCACCATGAGGCAGGATAAAGAAACTGAGGCTTAGTTAGATGAAGTAATTTGCCCAAGGTCAGACAGAAAAGAAGTGTAAGGGCTAGGCTTTGAGCCCAGGTTTGTCTGATTACAGGGCCCATGTTATTTCTACTACACCACACTGCCTCACCAAGACCCCTTCAAAGCGCTAATGGAAGTGTAAGTCAATCTCACAATTCTTGAATACTTACTATGACTAGGTTCTTGACATATATTCTGATTGACGGGTCACAGCAATCTTCTGAGGTAACTATTATTAGCCTCCTGTGCCTCTGTGAAGCCAAGTAGATTGACGTTAAATGGATAGAACTGAGACACTTGAACCTGTCTCCTCAGATTCACCCAAATTATTTGGGGTTCTTCTTAAAAATACTATTGTAGGCTGTATTCCAGTCTTCTTTAAATTAATGTTTTATTTATTTCTAGGAGAGAGAGAGACAGCGTGAGCAGGGGAGGGTCAGAGAGAGAGGGAGTCACAGACTGAAACAGGCTCCGGGCTCTGAGCTGGCAGTCAGCACAGAGCCCGACGCGGGGCTCGAACCCACGAACCGCGAGACCATGACCCAAGCGAAAGTCGGACGCTCAACCGACTAAGCCACCCAGGCGCCCCTCCAGTCTTCTTTAAATTCTTCACTGGAGGGGAGAAATTGTTTTTTTTTTTTAATTTGCTTTTTATTTTTTTACTTTTTAAAGTAGGCTCCACCCCCAGTGTGGGGCTTGAATTCACGACCCTGAGATCAAGAGTTGATCTGAGCCAGCAGGCGCCCTGAGAAATTGTATTGCATCAGACATCCTAGATGATTATTACAGTCCGTTTAAATATGAACTGTATTTTTCTAGGTGATTTCATCCTGTCATGGCTTTAAATGCCATTTCATATCAGTGACTTCCAAATCTCTCTCTAGAAATTGCCCCTTCCATTCACGTGTGTGTCTAATAGGCCTTTTAAACTTAACATTGCCAATTAACATTGCCAATAAACGGCTCTCAATTTCTCGCCCTCCAGTCTTCCCCATTTTCGTAAATCGCACTACCACCACCCACCGAGTTACCCTTCATTCTTTTTTCCCTCACGCCCTCCACATCTAATCCATCAATAAATCCTGCTTATTCCACCTCTAAAAATACCCTTGATCTGTTCACTTTTCTCCATATCCACTGCTACTGCCAGAGTCCAAGCTTTACTGCAGTAGCTTCCAAACTGTTCGCCCTTCACGCTTGTCCTCCCTGCGGTCTGTGCTCTACACAGCAGTTGTGTGTTCTTTCTGAAACATACATAAATCTGACCTTGCCATTCTCTTCAAACTCTCCAGGATCTTCCCACTGTACTTGCAGTAAAAGGCAAACCATTTCTTTTACTTATTAAACCCAGTTGCACTGGCTCCCGCTCCTATTGTCCACCATTCTCTCCTCATTCACCAACCCCATTGGTCTTCTCTCTTGTTACTGTTGTTTCTCTGTGGAATGTCTTGCCCTGGTTTGCAGATGGTTGAGTCCCTCTGTTTTTTTACAAATGTCACATCAGTTGGTCTTCCTGAGCCACCCTAGTACATTTGTCATACTACCCCACGTTGATTCTCTGAATGGGATGCATCACTACTTTCTTATTTATACATATATATATATATATACGTATATATATATCTGTTTGTTGTGTTTGTCCCATACAGAGAAGCTACCTGAGAGAAGATCTCTGTCTTTCTTATTTATCGTTGTCATTTGTTGAATGAACAAAACACTGATCTAATTTGTTTGACACTTTGTTCAGAAGAGTAAGGGGAAGCAGTCTGCATAACAAATTCCTGATCCTATGAACTCATGACTTTCATTATCATCACTTAGCATTGAGTAAATTACTGAAACTTACACTAATTTTTCTTAGAGTAAAACTTGTCCTATTAGTATCTCGGAGCACAGGCTGTAATTAGTAATAAACACCATCAGTGATATGGCATACAGCGTGTCTTAGTTTGTCCCAGGGAAGAGTATCATTGACTCTAATCCGTGATGTCAAAAGATTAAACAGTCTTTAGGTTTACTTTTGTTCTTATGGCTTTTATTTATTTATTTACTCACTTACTACACAGGTGACCATCCACGGCAAGATAGTATGGATTTCAGTAATGAATGGGGTGACCCTTCTAACTGTCGATGTGGAGATAGATTGAAGCCACTAGAACGGAGAGCTGCACGCCAGCACCAACGTTGTCTTGCACATTCGTTGGTGGGGACGCCCAATTATATTGCACCTGAAGTGTTGTTACGAACAGGTAAATACATTAGTTTCATGATGATCTCAATAGGCTGTTAGACAAGCTGTAACTTAATTAATTAGCATGTGGCTTATTTTTCAGGTTTATAACAAAAAACCTGATTGTTCATTCAACAATACAGCATGTTGGTGCTTTAATATTTTGATTGTATTGATTCTGAGCACTTTTTAAAAAGTTTATGAATAACTATAACTTTGGTATCTTATTTTAGGCTATACACAGTTATGTGATTGGTGGAGTGTTGGTGTAATTCTTTTTGAAATGTTGGTGGGACAGCCTCCTTTCTTGGCACAAACACCATTAGAAACACAAATGAAGGTAAGATACAGCATCTATACTGAAGAATTGTCACCAGGTCCTCTGTATCATAGACCTTTAGCAAGAGCATCGTAATCTGGAATTTAAGAATGAATTTGTAAGGTGGCTCAGTTGGTTGAGCATCTGACTCTTGATTTTGGCTCAGGTCATGATCCCAGGGTCATGTGATCAAGCCCTGCATCAGGCTCTACACTGAACATAGAGTCTGCTTAAGATTCTCTCTCCATATCTCTCTCTCTTTCTCTCTCTCAAACAACAAAACCTGATTAAAAAAAAAAAAAAAGAATGAGCTTGTAAGGAGGCACCTGGCTGGCACATTCAGTAGAGTGACTCTTGATCTTGGGGTTGTAAGTTCAAGCCCCACCTTGGGGATGGAGTTTACTTTAGGGGGAAAAAAAAAAAAAAAGAATGAACTTGCAAGGTTAAAGGAAGCCACTAAAATTCCAGGAGTGAACCCTAATGTCCGTCAGCCCACTGTCATCACACTGTTAGATTCTCTGTCACTCATGTGCTCATAAACTCATTCTGTTCTCACGGAAGTGTTTAGTACTATGTGCAGATTTATTAATTTACTTTTTGTCACCTTCTGGCTCCTGGCTGTTTCCTTCCATGCACAGTGTACCCCCAAACTACAAACATATATCTGTATCTCCACTTGAAATTACTTCTGGCACTTAAATGAGAAGCTGCCCACAATTTTGGTCGTAAACAGTTCCATTAAAAACCCTTCAGTGTTTCCCATGTGCATGGATTAAAGTCCAAATTTGTGCTCCCTTCCCTGTTCATACCATTCCCTCTGTCTGGAATGTTCTTCCTTCTTTCCCATCTTCCACAACCCTCCCTACTTTCTTAAACCTGCTTAACTCCTGAACTAACTCATTCTTAATCATTCTTAAGATACCTCTTCTGTGATGTTCCCCCTAAGTTGTAACTACTTCTTTCGTTGCATTTAATATATTTAAGGGGCCCTTGGGTGGCTCATTCAGTTAAGCTCCCAACTTTGGCTCAGATCATGATCTCATGGTTCATGAGTTTGTGCCCCGCATTGGGCTTTGTACTGACAGCTTAGAGCCTGGAGCCTGCTCTGGATTCTGTGTCTGTCTGTCTCTCCCTGCTCTTCCCCTGCTTGTGCTCTCTCTCTCTCTCTCTCGGAAATGAATAAACATTAAAAAAAAATTTAATATATTTAAAACTTCTTGGGGCATCTGGGTGGCTCAGTCGGTTAAGCGTCCAAGTTCAAGTCAGTTTATGATCTCATGGTTCGTGGGTTGGAGAGCCCCGTGTCAGGCTCTGTGCTGACAGCTCAGAGCCTGGAGCCTGCTTCGGATTCTGTGTCTCCCTCTCTCTCTCTCTTCTCTTCCCCTGCTTGTGCTCTCTTTCAGAAGAACTTAATATATTTAAAACTTCTTGGGGTACCTGGGTGGCTCAGTTGGTTAAGTGTCTGACTTCAGCTCAGGTCATGATCTTATGGTTTGTGAGTTCGAGCCCCATGTCAGGTTCTGTGCTGACAGCTCATATTCTGTGTCTCTTACTCTGACCTTCCCCTCTGTCTCTCTCTCAAATATAAATACATTAAAAAAAGTTTTTTAAAATATATTTAAAACTTCCTTTAAAATTTCTTTTAGTATAGGTGTGTGGATAATGCATTCTCTCAAGTTTGGTTCATATTAGTTTGTCCGAATGCTTTCTCCTTAAAATCAAGAACACAGCAAGGATATCTGTTTTTACCAGTCTTATTAGACATAGTTCTTAAAGTCTTAGCCAGTGTAATATAGCAACAAAAATAAATAAATAAATAAATAAATAAAAGGCAAAGTAAAAACTTCTATTCAGAGATGACAACATAACTTTCAATACAGAAAATCTCAGAAAATTTATGAAAAAACTCAGAAGAAATAATCAGTGAGTTTAGCAAGGTTGTAGACTATAAGAGTAATACATAAAAATCTATTGTATTTCTAAATTCAAGCAATAAATGACCAGAAAATGAAATTTAAAAGCAGTACCACTCAGGGGTGTCTGGGTGGCTCAGTCGGTTAAGTCTCTGACGTCAGCCCAGGTCATGATCTCATGGTTCATGGGTTCGAGCCCCGCGTCAGGCTCTGTGATGACAGTTCAAAACCTGGAGCCTGCTTCAGATTGTGTCTCCCTCTCTCTCTGCCCCTTCCCTGCTTGTGCTCTCTCTATCTCTCTCTCAAAAATAAATAAACATTTAAAAAATAAAATAAAATAATAAAAACAGTAGAAGTAGAACTTTCCTGCAATTGAAATATGCAGATATAAGTCTAATAAAAAATGAACAAGATCTCTGTGCTGAAAGCTACAAACTGATGAAAGTCAAATCAAGTAAGATCTTCATAAGTGAAGACATATATACTGTGTTGATAGATTGGAGTACTCAACATAGCAAAGCTATCACTTATCTCCAAATTAATCTATAGATTTGTTTCCATTCTAAGTTTTGTAGATACAGATGAGTTAGTTTTAAAATGCATATGCAGGGGCGCCTGGGTGGCTCAGTTGGTTAAGCGTCCGACTTTGGCTCAGGTTATGATCTCACGGTTTGTGGGTTCGAGCCCCACGTTGGGCTCTGTGCTGACAGCCAGCTCAGAGCCTGGAGCCTGTTTCTGATTCTGTGTCTCCCTCTCTCTTTGACCCTCCCCTACTCATGCTGTGTGTGTGTCTCTCTCAGAAATAAATAAAACATTAAAAAAAAATTTTTTTTAAAAATTTATATGCATAGGGCGCCTGGCTGGCTCAGTCAGTTAAGCATCTGACTCAGTTTCGGCTCAGGTCATGATCTCATGGTTTATGAGTTCGAGTACTGCATTGGCCTTTTTACTGGAGCCTGCTTGGTATTTCCTCTCTCCTTCCCTCTACCACTCCTCTGCTTGCTCGCATGTACACACATGCATACACACTCTCTCTCAAAATAAATAAACATTTAAAAATAAATAAAATGTATATGGGTAGACAGAGGAACTATAATAATGAAAACAATTTTTTAAAAGAAGAACAAAGAGGAATCTATTACTTTTAAGAATTACTATGAAGTTACAGTAATCTGTACAGGGGATATTAGCAAAAGGACACAAACATGGATCAATGGAACAGGATAGAGAATAGAGAAATAGAACCACACAAATATTGCCATTTGATCTTTGACAAAGGTACAAATGGAGAAGGAATAGTATTTCAACAAATGTTGTAGGAAAAATTGGTCAGCCATATACAGAAAGTACTGAAACTTAATGTAAACTTCATCTATACACAAAGATTAACTCAAAATGGTTCGTCAGTCTAGAGATAATATATAAATACTGTAATACTTTTATAATACTATAAAATCTTTATGGCTTAGAGGTGAAGAGTTATAGAAATGGTACCAAAATCATGATCGATAAAAGAAAAAGTTGAGAAATTGGAATTCATCAAAATTTAAGACTTTCAATATACAAAAGACACAGTTAAGACAATGAAGACAAGATACAGTTTGGGGGAAGATATTTGCAGATCACATTTCCCACAAAGGGCTTGTATCTAGACTATAAACAGAACTTTCAAAACTCAACAGTAACAAATATTTCTTGATTACCTACTACTTTTCTTCTGTTCTTCCTTCTCTTCCTTCCTCCCTCCTTCCCCCATTCTGGTTTATTCAAAGCTAGAATATTTATTGAACATCTATTAACTATGTGCCAGGCAACTTACGAAGCACTGAGAAATATAAAGACAAAACATCGTCTGTAGCCTTATGGAATTTTATCTGTGGTAGAAGGACACAGACATAACAGGTACCACGAGGTCTGTACTATGATAGCAGTAAATACATAGAACGGGGTGGCTCAACAGAAATTGTCATCTCTGCCATAGGTCGAAGAGCTTAATAGGGGAGTTAAAACTCACAGTGAGTCTTAATGAGAGTACGTTGTTGGAGAGGAGGGAATGGGAAGAAAGGTTATTTCCCATCAGTGATTCATTCATTATTAAAGGTAAGGAAGACAGAATACTGTGTAGTTTATTTTTAAAGATGCAAGTAGTCTGGTAAGACTTTGGTATAAAACTTGGAGGAAATTTTTGTTTTTCTTATTTGTCTCTTCCCTCCTAATTTCTACAAAATCCTCTTTAAAGGTTATCAACTGGCAAACGTCTCTTCACATTCCACCTCAAGCTAAACTGAGTCCTGAAGCCTCTGATCTTATTATTAAACTTTGCCGAGGACCAGAAGATCGCTTAGGCAAGAATGGAGCCGATGAAATAAAAGCTCATCCATTTTTCAAAACAATTGATTTCTCCAGTGACCTGAGGCAGCAATCTGCTTCATACATCCCTAAAATCACACACCCAACAGATACATCAAATTTTGACCCCGTCGATCCTGATAAGTTATGGAGTGATGATAATGAGGAAGAAAACGTAAACGACACTCTCAACGGATGGTATAAAAATGGAAAACACCCTGAACATGCTTTCTATGAATTTACCTTTCGGAGGTTTTTTGATGACAATGGCTACCCGTATAATTATCCAAAGCCTATCGAATATGAATATATTAATTCACAAGGCTCAGAGCAACAGTCAGATGAAGATGATCAGCACACAGGCTCAGAGATCAAAAATCGTGATCTAGTGTATGTTTAACACACTAGGAAATCGTTGTAATGAGGATTTGCAAAAAGACCTGAAACGCAGAGTTTTTTGAGGCTCTGAGAGTAAAATTATGCAAATGTGACAGAGCTATGTATGAGTGCTCTTGTGTACAATATTTTATGTTCCTAAATTATGGAAAATCTTTTTAAAATGTTAATTTATTCCAGCCTTTTTAATCAGTAATTTAGAAAAAAAATTGTTATAAAGAGTAAATTATGAACTGAATATTATAGTCAGTTCTTGGTACTTCAAGTACGTAAAATAAAAAAAAATAGTGCTTTGTTTAAAAGGAGAAGCCTGGTATCTATTTGTACATACACTAAATAATTTTAAAAGACAAGAGCATTTGAAATTTTTTTGAAAGACAGTTTTAGTTTTATCTTGCTTTAACCAAATATGAAATATACTCCACCTTTACAGAATTTTTTTTTACCCCATATCCTGGTTTTTGATAATAAGCTATAGAAATTAAGCCCTTATGATGATGAGTGTTCCTAGGCTAATGATAATCTGATAATTCACATCTTGGAACTAAGAATTACAGGGTTGTAACACTATGCTCATCAGAAGAAAAAATAATGTATTTTTAAAAATTTTTCCCCTCTGTAATATTTAATCTTCTAGCATTTATTTCTCAAGAATTACTGGCTTTAAAAGAAGTGAAGCACTACCATTTTTCTTTCTATACTGGTATTTTTAATGCTGCTTCTAGTTTTAAAAGGGAAAAAAGATGCCATAAGTCAAAATTTATAATACTGAATGCTAAGATCTTTCATAGTTTTACTTTGAAAATTTTTTTAAAGTTTGCACCATCCTAAGCAGAGAGACTATTTTCAGTTTCGTAAGAAACTTGAGGTAGAAAAGTTCTTTGTGGGTACTCACTAGAAAAGTACTTTTTCTGCATAGGGACAGTTTGGATGATGTCATCGGTGATGTTACAGGTTCCCTCTTTCAGAACAGCGCTGTGTACACGAGTTGTTATTGGCAAAGGAAATCTGGCTATTTGGCAGTATTTTACCTATGGGCAGATTGATTGGTGAAACAGTTATTTAACTCTTAAGGTGGCCATTAGTAATTAGAAAAAGTTACATGGTGCACTTAGTACAAAATTCAAATCCTCTTGACTTAATTTAAGGTTAAATATGTTTTTCAGCATGCCTATTATATATATGTATATATATATAATGCTTAGGTTTTAAGGACACTTGTGGTTTCATACCAAAATACATTTAGCTTATTTTTTAGGAAGGGGAAAAGGGCTGTATTCTGACATTAGTAAAATTTGTATTTTAGTTCCTTTCCTTTAAGCTCCTCTGATAGGGAATTGTCTTATCAAAACTGTATATGTGTGGATAAGAAGAAGCATAATTTTAGTGATTTTCAAACTAACGGAAACAAGCTAATAGAAATCCTGTATGTGAGTAGAAGTAAACGCAGAGCTGTTCCAGTTGAATTGGGGAGGGCAGAGAAGATTTAGTAGTTCACACTTGCCACCTTTTCATAGGTGGCGCTCTCAAGAGTCCAGCTTGTAAAACCACCGCATGACCCACTGTGTAGTGGTGGGTCTTTGGGGTTCATTGGTTTTTTTGAGAATCTGATGAAAGTTGTGGACTCTCTTCCCAGAAAATTGTGGACTCTCTTCACACACACACACACATACACACAATGCTGCATGCAGTCTTAAGGATTCTGGACATATTGAAAACTGTCACAGACTTGGTTGAGGACCACTGTCCTATGAGAACACTAATATATTAAACTCAGAACTTTGCTTTAATGTGCTGATTAGTACTCAGATTAGCACATCTTGTATAAACAGTGATAATTTGTGATGGAAAAAGTCTGTATCGTGTGATAATATATCCCTAGGAATGCCTTTCTCTCGCTGGTACAGCACGAAGATATTCTTAAGGGCATTGAAATACACGTTTGGCTTGTTACAGGCTTGATACGGAACTATTCCTGAAGGACTTCTAATCAGAGAATTGTCAGAATAGGCAGTAGACTGAGTTGGCCGTCTTCATGGAACATTTGATTAGTCCTGTACAAACCTGTGCAAAACAAATGAGTTCAAGTTTTTTTAGCTCACTACTCAAATTTTAAGATATCCCTTTGGCTCTTTGGGTTTTCTTAGATTTGTTGAAATTTCGACTTGGTTGTTTTACTTCTGGATTGTGGTACAATGCAGTAAAAAAACAACTTTGTTATCTGTATGTTATAGGAAAATTAAGGTGCTGTCTTCTCCCCATTCCTCCCCACAAAATCTGTGTCGACACTACAAATTGTGTGTTCTTTTAAAATTTCCTCTGACGATATAAACTTTCTGTGTTCATCTAAAGCAAGCCTTTATTTAGTATCTGCAGATTTAACAGTTTGGATATACTCATTAGCTCTCCTATTCCCAAACTATATCCAGTTCTTCTAGCATAGAATCTGGTGCTTCCTGACCAAAAATATGAGAACAACATTAAAAAAAAACCCTATATGCTTTCAATTGAAAGAGAGTGAAAACATTGGTTATACATGTTTTCTTTTTAAAATCATTTTCCCACTCATTTGAAAACTTGCTGTCTTTCTTATACTTACCTTTTTATGTATATTAATAGTATTTATAAAATGTGTTCTATAATTATATAATTGTAGATACTATTATGTATTGTCCAGTGACATCCTAAGGCAGGCCTTATTGCTGTATCTTTTCTACCTTATTTGTAATAGGAACTATAGAATGTATGACTAAGAAGTCACTTTGAAATTGACTTTTTAAAAAAGCTATTACCTTCTGCTGTTGCGAAGTGCAAAACTGTGAGTGGAGATATTTTATTCTGACTTAATAATATGTTAGAAATTAGAGAATACAGTGGGAGGATTTTTAGATATTGCTGCTGCTGTTACCTAAGGTACTTTAGAAATTTTTTCTTTAATAAACAAAAAATAAACAAAAATCCCTTTGGTATTTAAAGTGAAACATTTATTTAGCCTGTTTGTTTTAATCTAAAGCAAAAAGTAATTTGTGTCAACATATTGGTATGTTTGTAAAGCGCCTTAATATATCCCTTTGTGGAAGGCACTATACCACAGTTAACTTTTATATTGTATTGTGTATATAAGTATTTTGTATTAAAATTGAATCAATACAGTACTACAGTTTTATAAAATAATGCTTTGGTAGGAAAAGGAAATACAACTTTGCAATATAACTAAATTGTTTCACACACTTCTGAATGTAGTAGATATGAATAATCAGCCTGTGTTTTTAATGACTATTTGTATTTTCCCAATCATTTTCTCTAGTGTATCTCTGGGATAATAATAAAAGAATTCAAATCTTTCAATTATGTGTGGAAAGCTGACTTTTAAGCCACTTATGTATTTTTTTTAATTTTTTTTAATGTTTTATTTATTTCTGAGAGAGAACGAGAGAGAGAGACAGCATGACCAGGGAAGGGTCAGAGAGAGAGGGAGAGACAGAATCTGAAGCAGGCTCCAGGCTCTGAGCTGGCTGTCAGCCCAGAGCCCAACGCAGGGCTCGAACCCACGAACTGTGAGATCATGACCTGAGCCGAAGTTGAATGCTTAACCGACTGAGCCACCCAGGCGCCCCAAACCACTTATGTATTTTGATTTTTGTTTCCAAAAATTATTTTAATCTTTATTCTCAGAGAAAATTTGTGATTAAAAATTTGATGTTTTAGAATAAATATATCACTAATGATAATGCCTAGTTAGGTTAAGGTAAACTGAGTAAAGTAACCCAGTAAAATGTTTTCATTTTGTCTAACACAAGTACAATAAGTATTTCATGTTAAAGGCTTCCTTTAGATCTGCACAGATATGGGGCGCCTGGGTGGCTCAGTTGGTTAAGCATCTGACTTCGGCTCACCTCATGATCTCACGGTTTGTGGGTTTGAGCCCCTTGTTGGGCTCTGTGCTGACAGCCAGCTCAGAGCCTGGAGCGTGTTTCAGATTGTGTGTCTCCCACTCTCTCTGATCCTCCCCTGCTCATGCTGTCTCTCTCTCGCTCTCTCAGAAATAAATAAAACATTTTAAAAAATTAAAAAATCTGCACAGATTTATACATTTGTAATTAATTAAATTCCTCAGTATCATTTGAGTCCACTTAAAAGTTTTTTCAATATGTAGTTGTTGGCTAATCTGTCTTCCTTTATTTACAGTCCTTTATCTCATGATTGCCTACCAGAGAAAATACATATATGTTGATATTATATCTTAAATCAACTTCATACAGATGAACACAGTTTTAATTTTTGTTTTTCCTTTTTCAAGCATTACCATCACTCTTAGTGTCCTTTATCCTCATGTTTGCACTTCTTTATAAAATTGTATTTGGTCTATATGAGGCTGTTGTATAGTTGATGTAAATTGGATTATTCCTCTGATCCATTATACTACCCTGTAGACCCTTGTTTGGCATGCTTGTGACTCTACTTTGTTATGCCAAAGCCAAACACACACAAATCCTATCTGCTTATGTGTGGGAAGGGCAGAGAAAAGATACCAAATTTATGTCTGAAATATAGGCAGTTATTGTCCCCCTTAATATCTACTCTCTCCTTCCTACTTAGAAGATCCAGAGTTCTGAAACATATTGCTGGATTCAGAATCTGGGTGGAACTTCGAGTTGTTTCCCCAGGAGAGGGGTTACATTTGTTCTGTGGTGGAAAAGGGGTTCTCATGGGTACTTAGCTCCCAGAGTGGCTGACTAATGAATGACACCTGCTTCTCTTGTTCCCCCACCCCCCACCATCCATTCTCTCATTCTGTCTGCTGTGAATAGAGCTGCCATCCCTGTCCGAATTGTAAGAGACCACATGTTTTTCATATTCCCTTGTAATCAGGTGTGGCTACAGGACTGGCCCTTGGGATATAAGCATACGTGATAACACTTAAAGGTCCTACACTTAAAGCTGATGTTGCTTGCCTTCCACTTGCTCTTTCCCTTTTCCCACAGTAGGGAACATGGACAGACTGGTGACTTTATACTGATCGTGAGCACTAGGAAAACACCTTAGCGGTGGATCAACGAAATTAATAGAACCTGGTTACCTGAATGACTGATGTGGGGCTGTCTGTCCAGCCTGGACTGATAAACTGCAGAATGTTAGAGAAAAGGAAAACAATACTCTGTGTGTGTGTGTGTGTGTGTGTGTGAGAGAGAGAGAGAGATTAATATAGTATAGAATTTATATTAGTGTATAATCTGATTTGCAAAACAATTTAAGGAGGTCATTTTGTACTTTGATCACCCATGCAATCAGTCATGAAACTCCATTACTTTACCTCATGCATTTCTCTCCTATTTATCATCTTCAGCCCCACTGTTACTACTCGGACTGAGGCCCTCATCAGCTCTTGCCTGAATTATTGCAATAACTTTCTAACTGTATTTTGACTTCAGGTCCTTTAAGTGTATTAGCTAAACTAGCATTCAAATGACTTATTTGAAAGATAAGTGGATTCTGCTTCTCGTATGGCCCAAGTAAGCTCCTACTGGACTTACTTTATCCCATTATGACTACTTTAAACTCTGGGTGTACAAAAACACCCACCCAAAGATACTGAGTGGAACCAAGAGCAGGCAGATTCTGGATCGAAGTCACCCCTTGGCAGAGAGGAATGGCACCAGATGAGTATCCAATTTTCAAGATACATTGCCTGAGAAAGGCCCAAATCTCTAGCTGAATCATTAGCCACACATCTGTGGGGAAGAATCCAAGAACAAAAGGACTAAACTGGTATTGGAGGTGCTGCCCAACAGAAAGTGGATCAAGTCAAATTAATTGTCTGCTTAACAACAATCACCCAACATAACTACCTCCAGAGATACATCACAGATTTAAACTGGAGTATCTATAACATATCCGGGGCGCCTGGGTGGCTCAGTCGGTTGAGTGTCTGACTTCGGCTCAGGTCGTGATCGAACAGTTTGTAGGTTCGAGCCCTGCATCGGGCTCTGTGCTGACCGCTAGCTCAGAGCCTGAAGCCTGTTTTAGATTCTGTATCTCCTTCTTTCTTTGAACCTCCCCTGCTCACACGGTCTCTCTCTCCCTAAAATAAAACATTAAATATATATATAAAACATAACATATCCAATATCCAGGATACACTTCAAAATTACCTGACCTACAAAGAAGTAAAAAATATGACCTAGTCTCAAAAGAAAACACAAACAGTGGAGGTCAGCCCCGAGATCCTATTCCAATGTCTGGAAGTGGCAAACAGTACAGTGGCTCTTATAACTATGCACAATGATCTAAAGAAAAATATTCGCATAACAAATACAAAGATAGGAAATCCCAACAAGAAAATAGAAGCTATAAGAAACAACCAAAAGAGGGGCGCCTGAGTGGCTCAGGTGGTTAGGCATCCGACTTTGGCTCAGGTATTGATTTCACAGTTTGTGAGTTTGGGCCCCGCATCGGGCTTTGTGCTGACAGCTCAGAGTCTGGAGCCTGCTTCAGATTCTGTGTCTCCCTCTCTCTCTGCCCCACCCCCAATTGTGCTCTGTCTCTCTGTCTCTCGAAAATAAATAAACATCAAAAAAAAGAAATAATAAAAAGAGAATGTCCTTTAAAGACATAAACTGGCAGAGATGAGAAAGCTCATGAGAGGGCCAATAAATTGTATTATTTAATTGCATGTATAATAAAAGGATCTCTGGAAGGTAATAAATGAATTTGATATCGTTGATTATCCCTGGGGATGGGAACTGGATTTCTAGGGTGGCAAGAATAGTAAGAAGACTTCTCATTATATAATTTTTTGTATTATTTGAGTTTCGAGCCATATAAATACAAACACAAAGTGGAATAAAAAACAATCTTTTATGTTCAAGTGAGGGACCTGAGTGGGCATAGACAAAGGAAGATTCACTTTCACTGAAATGGGAGACAAAAACCAAAGGCAAGTATGAAGTAGAGACATGCGTGAATTGGAGGGTAAAAGTACTGGGATTGGGTTTAGCTGCACATAAAATCCGAACAATCACTGCTTAGAAATACAGTATCTGAGTTGGCAGTCCTCAGCAGGTATGATTTCCCACTATCAGCCCACACTTCCTCTGTTCAATTCTGCTACCTTCATCCTAGGGCTTCTGTCCTAAAGGTTACTTATACATACTCTCTCCCATCTTTTCCCTGTTCTAATCTGACAAAAAGAGGGGATGGTGAGAGGGAGTCAGGGGGAGTTTCAGGGGCCCTCCCTTTAAGGTGCTCTCCTCAAAGTTCTACATGACACTTCTACTGGCCAGACGTTAGATCCATGGGCCACACCCAGCTGCACGAGAGTCTGCAAATATAGTTCTTATTCCAGGTGGCCCAATTTCATCAAGGTTGGTTCTGTTACTAAGGAAAATGAGTATTTGGTGGCCAGATGGCATTCTCGGCCTCGGGTAGAAGTTGAGGGAATTTTAACCCAAAAGTTTCTACTGTCTCTCGGGGTGGAGATGTAGTGATTTGTTGAAAGGGCAGAAATGGGGAGGTGGCTGGCTTGAGGAAAGTGGTGAAAGTTTGAAATAACCAATGTCAAAAGTAACAGAGAGAACTGAGGTGAAACATGCAGAAAAATGTTTCAGCTGGGTTGGAGGTTACAAAGTTGTGCATCAGTCTTCATGGTGGTGTGCTTTTTTTTCCTTTCCCTGTAGCATCCAGCAGTCTCGGAGTAGCAGGACTGTGATGGAAGCGATCATTTAGGAAGAATGTGTATAATAAAGTTAATGAACACCATTGGGGATCTGCTCCCATTTGTTACTATAAATACTGTGACGGAATCTAAAAATTCAGTATTCTTACTCATGGTCAGAATTTTCTCTGGGGGCCTGGGTAGCTCATTTGGTTAAGCGTCCGACTTCAGTTCAGGTCACGATCTCACAGTTTGTGAGTTCGGGCCCTGCCTCGGGCTCTGAGTGGACCTCTCAGAGCCTGGAGGCTGCTTTGGATTCTGCGTCTCCCTCTCTTTCTCTCTGCCCATCTCCTGCTTTTATGCTCTCTGAAAAGTAAACATTAAAAAAAAGAATTTTCTCATATATATATTCTGTATTCTAAGAGATGGCTCAAATTTTTGATGTGGAGAAGGACTACCAGATGCAATTGACAAGGTGAGTACAATTAATAAAGTGGTCCGAAACGTCCTTTTAGATTTCTCTGATGACACGGAAATTGTTTTAAATTTCAATTTAATAGATAAAATAATATGTAATAAAAATTTTAATTAAAAAACGATTTAATGTATTTATTTCTTCTAGAACTATCTTCCAGTGTAATTCTAGGTCACCTCACTTCTTGTAAGTCTCCCATCCTTCTTCCTCCCTCCAAACCTTCCTACTCGTAGCGCCAAATTAATCTTCCTATTTGCTATATGACTTTTGCCTTCATTTGAAAACTTTCAATGGCTCTTTTGCCTATTGAACATTTATTATTATTATTATATGATATATAGTATCACATGTTATTATATGATACATAATATATATTATTCATTATTATTATATGAGTGATGATAATAAATAGTTTTCTGAGTCTCAGTTTGGACACAATCACTATAGAAGGCTGGTGGTTGTAGAAGCCACCCTGTAAAAGAAGAAATGGCTAGTGTAGTAGTCATGACTGTGGAACACAAATTCTCTTTTCCTCCTTCAGAGCGCACTGCAGAGTTGCATATCTCCATCCCTTTGAAGTCAGGCTTGGTCACATGACTTGCTCTGACCAATGAGATATGGGCGGAAGTAGCAGCTGTCATATCCAGGCAGAAGTTGTGCAAATTATCTCATTTTTTTCCCCACCGCTAAGGGTCCCAGTGCCTGCATCCACTCTTCTATGAATATACAGAGTAAATGAGAAAAAAAAATCATGTTAAAAGGAGCATAAGTTTATAGCCCCTTTGGTAAACTCAGAGTTCTATTATAATCCGAAGGAAACTTCAGAATTATTAATCTAGCCACATTTAGTGTCGTCTGTTCTCAAATTGTTTTCCCCAACCTATAATGGCTCCTCTTGTTGATCTCTCAATATAATTTTTGAGCCAGTAAATTTTTTTTTTAATTTTTTTTTTTCTGAGAGAGAGAGAGAGAGAGAATGAGCAGGGGAGGGTCAGAGAACGAGGAGGACACAGAATCTGAAGCAGGGTCCAGGCTCTGTGAGCAGAGCCAGATGCGGGGCTTGAACCCATGATCCGTGAGGTCATGACCTGAGCTGAAGTCGGACACTCAACCGACTGAGCCACCCAGGTGCCCCTGAGCTAGTAAATTTTTTCAACATTTTGCTGCCCTAAGGAGAATGAGCCCCCAAAGGACAGTGCTTTCAAGTACATTTTTTTCTTTTTTTACTTCCAGATTCTCCAGCCTTTTGGATCATCTAGACACACCAACAAACTAGTTTATCCTGGAACCAAACCCTTTTTTTGGTATAAGGGTAAATGTTTATACTTTAAAAGAACAAATCCTATTGTTTGAAACCTCTGATTTAGCGGCTACTACAGCTTAGCCTCGTCTTCCCTAACTAGTACAACTAGTGAAGAAACGGAACTAGTGAATGTAAGCCAGTCTGGAAGTTTATGTACTTATTTATTTTTTACCTTACAAATCGGGTGGCTCAGCTGGTTAAGCAGCTGACCTCCGCTCAAGTCATGATCTCCCGGTTTGTTGAGTTCAAGCCACATGTCAGGCTCTGTGCTGGCAGTGCAGAGCCCGCTTCAGATTCTCTGTCCCCCTCTCTCTCTGCCACTCCCTGGCTTGCACTCTCTCTTTCTCTCTCAAAAATAAATAAAATAAGCATTTAAAAAATCAACTTCATTGAGGTATGATTTTGTACAATAAAATGCATCCATTTTGGAGCACCTGACTAGCTCAGTCGGTGGTGGGGCATACACTCTGGATCCCAGAGGATCTTGCCAGACACAAAGCTTAGTTAAAAAATAAAATAAACTGTATCCATTTTTTGGGTATTCTTTGATGAGTTTTAATAAGTATATACATCTGTGGAACCATAACGAACTCTAATCCTTTCTTCTCCCTCCTCCTACCCTCAAGCAGCTTCAGGTAAACACTGATCAGCTTTTTATTACTATAGATCAGTTTCGCCTGTTCTAGAATTTCATATAAACAGAATCATATAATATGTATTCATTTTGTTTTGAGAAGTTTTAAAAGTACAAATGGACTTTCTAATTCAACATAACTTTGCACACATAAAAGGTGAGGGAAGGTCGATTCAGCCTAACTAGGATAATATGTATCTTCCCTGTGCTCCCTTACAAGGGCGTCCCCACCCGCCACAGCAAAAACGATTATTTTCTACTCAGTTGAGAATTTTACAAGACTTTAAGCTCCTTAAGACATTCTGGTTTTTTGATCGCTGTTTACTCAAATGCCTACAACAGTGTCAATAGCATAGTAATTGCTCAATAAATATTTATGGACTAAATGGATATATTTCCCTTGAATTGCCTTTATATAAATCTGTGTTAAATTACTTCGATGTTTTAAGATTAGAATTTTAATTCCCATGCACTCCTACTGGAAAACGTATCTAGGGCCTCATTCCACCTTGTGGAGGGAGTGGAACATCACAGTATCATGTGTTACCTTGTGGTATTAAAACGATGACCAAAAAAAATAATTCAGGAGAATAAAATTCCACTAGCAGCCAAGTCCGAATATCTTTCTTTACCGAGTCCCTATGTTATTCATCTTATGTCATGACAAGCGCCTCAAGTCGAATTCTGGGTATTTGGTTCTAAAACTGGGTTTGTCATAAGCAAAGCATTTGGCCCTAGACACTCACCTGTAAAGTGACACTCTGACTTCTGAGGCGTGTGGAGAAAACCAAATGGGAGGAAAAGCGAACTTCGAAAAAAATACCGAAGTAGGATACGTGCTACCAGTTTCAACCTTTTCAACCTTCACCGCCCCTTCCCCCCACCCCGACGGCCTCCACGAGGCGGCGCTCACTGCGCAGGCGCGCCCCAGTCTACGGCCGGCGCCCGGCGCGCGCACGCCGCCCGGCGTCCTCGCTCCCGGGGCGTCGCCCCGCGTGCGCCGCAGTTGCGGAGGCCACCCCTCAGCACCGGAAGTGACCCTGGCGGGTTTGCCTTCAAATTCTCGGCGAGGAGAAGCAGCGCCGGGGGCTGGTGACGGTTGGACCCAGCAGTGCTGCGTCCGTGAACCGGGCAGAGTGGTTGGGGCTGGGCAGGGCCCTGCTTCCTCGCCGCCTTGAGCCACGCACGGCCCTTCCCCTCCGCCTGGCGGTGGGCGGTTTCCCGAGGAGCCTCGGCAGCCCCAGGTGAGTGTTCCCTCTCCCGCCCGGCGCTCTGCGGACCCCCGACTCCCGGGGCCAGCTCGGCGAGGACTCAGGGCGGACGATGGGAGCCCGCCGCGCATCCTGCAGGAGCTGCCCTTGCCTGCGCCGACGTCTGAGGTCTGTGGTAGTGTTGCTGACACCTGTGGCTCAGGTGACGGTTCCCCTGCCTGAGGAATCTTGTCCATCCGAGGACTTTGGGGGGCGCTGGGCCATCCCGTTTCTAGGCCTGTGTCATGAGAGAAGCCTCTGGCCGGAAAAAAAAAATCGTCTGATTTTCTTTCTTCGCTTTTTTGAGCCGATTTCTCCCGAATCCATAACACGCGCCCCCGTCCCCAAACTCTAACCCCTGAAAAACCTCGAAAGCCATGACATTGGGATGCAGCTTCTTTTCTTATATTTTATTAGGTTGGTGTGATATTGTTGAGGATCTTCTTTCTTATTTATTCCGGGGCCAGCCGTGCTCTGGGAGGCTTTTGGCCCTTTTTGTTTAGAGTTGGTACCTTTCAGGAAAGGCATCCCTCTAAACATTTGTTTCATATAGGATATCATATGGTGACGGAGTTAGAGATAAACGTGGATCCTTAAGTGGCTAACAGTGGATAGTCTCAGCCCTGATTTAATAAAAAATAGTTTTCTCTTTTAACTGCCAAGTGCCATTTAAAAAATTTTTTTAAATGTTTATTTAATTTTGAGAGACAGTGACAGAGTAGGAGTGGGGGAGGAGCAGAGAGAGAGGGACACAAAGAATCCGAAGCAGGTTCCAGCCTCTGAGCTGTCAGCACAGAGCCTGATGTGGGGCTCGAACCCACAAGCCCTGAGATCATGACCTGAGCTGAAGTCGCCTGCTTAACCGACTGAGCCACCCAGGCGCCCCTGCCAAGTGCCATTTTTATATCAGTTACTAAATTCCAGCAGCACAATGTTGCATCTTTCTCTCTTCAAAGCATTCATTTATGTGTTTCTCTTTGAAATCAGACCTTTAGTTACTGCTGGAAACATTCCTAATGTTTTAGAATGTGTGCGATAGATCTTTGCCACAATGAAAGAACACCCCGGTGGTGAGAAAGAATCTTGTAAAGTTCAGAGGCCTAAAAGTCTCATTGTACAGCCCTATTATCTTTTCCAAAGGAGCTGATTTTTGTAATCACTAAGTTCTCACACAGAAATAGTGGCAGGACGCTTTATTTTTATTGCTATTAACTTGTGGCCTGAATCATGCCTTAAAAAAGGGCGGGGGTGGTGTGGTGGGAGTACTGATCGATTTCCAACATTCCTAGACTGTGGAAAGCTAAGCTCCTCTGTGGCTTTGGTTACTCGAGAAGCTTTTACATTTTACAGATTCAATAGTAGGCATTTTATACAACAGATTCTGCATCATATTTTTTATTGGCTTCTTTTTTTAAATTTTATTTATTTATTTACAAATAGTTTATTCTCAAATTAGTTTCCACATAACACCCAGTGCTCATCCCCACGAGTGTCCTCCTCCATGCCCATCCCCCCTCCCTCCCACATCCATCAGTCCTCAGTTTTTGTCAGCGTTCAAGATTCTCTCATGGTTTGCCTCTCTCCCTTTCCCCCACCATTTCCCCCCTTCTCCCCCTTGTTCCTCCGTTAAGTTCCTCCTAATCCTCCTATACGTGCAAACATTTGATATTTGTCCTTCTCTGCCTGACTTATTTCGCTCAGCATAACACCCTCAAGGTCCATCCATGTTGCTACACATGGCCAGATTTCATTCTTTCTCATTGCCATGTAGTATTCCATTGTATAGATAAACCACATCTTCTTGAGCCATTCGTCCGTTGATGGACACTTAGGCTCTTTCCATGTTTTAGCTATTGTGGAGAGTGCTGCTGTGAACATTGGGGTACATGTGCACCTATCTGCATCATAGTTTTTGAAACTGGTGTCATGGTTCTGACAAATACTAAGGGTTAGAGGATCTTGTAGAATTTACTGTACTAACATTGTTGAATTTCCCTTTACAACAGTGCTTTGGGTCCTTTTTAACTACTGCCTGGTTAAAAAGATAGTGTATCAAATCTATATGGTCAGTGTCCGTAACATGCTAAATAGATTTTGCTTGTGGTTTTTTATTGCCACAACTTGAATATAGCTTTTAAGTTACATTTTAATTTTTATACTCATTCATTTATTTTTTGTTTTATTCAGGGTAAACTGGGAGAAAGTTTACCAAATACATACATATGTATTATTTTTTCCTGAGCAGTTTTTTTTTTGTTTTTGTTTTTGTTTTATGTTTTTTATTTATTTCTAGGAGAGAGAGAGAGAGACAGCGTGAACAGGGGAGGGTCAGAGAGAGGGAGTCACAGACTGAAACAGGCTCCAGGCTCTGAGCCGGCAGTCAGCACAGAGCCCGACGCGGGGCTCAAACCCACGAACCGCGAGATCATGACCTAAGCGAAAGTCGGACGCTTAACCGACTAAGCCACCCAGGCCCCCCTCCTGAGCAGTTTTTTTATGGCACTCTTTTGATAACTTTCTCATGTGTCTTGAGTGTTAATCATATGATGATTGTAAAGGTAAGAAAAATGTATACCATGCTGTAATTGGTCATGAGTCACTCATTTATTGTATTTTTCATAATCATTAGTGACTGTCAATTAGCATTATAGTTGTTCTTATATCTCAGAGATGAACATTCTGAATGTTGCCTAATAGTGTGTTGTCACTTTTAAAGTTACACACACTTGATTTACTGAAATGCCTTCAAGAAAATGTATGATTGATGTTAATCTGTTTTTCTTTTAGGACATCAGTTTTACAGGTAAATATTTTTAACATTGATGTTGAATTTTTAGCCTGTGCTGTGCTTGTTTCCTTCTCCTAAGTAAAGAAAAACACCTAGGATAGATCAGATGATGTCCCTTCTACTAAACTTCATGGTTTTAAAGGTTTAATTCTTTTTTTTTTTTAAGTTTATTTATTTATTTTTGAGAGAGCACGAGCATGGGACAGGCAGAGAGAGGGAGAGAATCCCAAGCAGGCTCAGTGCTGTCAGTACAGAGCCTGATGCAGGGCCTGAGCCCACAAACTGTGAGAAAAAGAGTTAGATGCTTAACTGACTGAGCCACCTGGTAGCCCTGATTTAATTCTTTCTTTTTTTTTTGGGGGGGGGGGTCTTCTGTGCAATTCCTTGCAACTGAGTAGGTCCCCTGTAAATATCTCTTGAATGACTGACCTATGCACATTACAGTAAAAACTGCAATTATTAGTGGAGCCCAGTCTAACTTAAAAACAAGTGGATATGGTCTCCTCTTTTTAGGTGTGGAATAGGGAAGTCCCCATACTTGTTGTTTTGGAAGGGAGTAGGAATCTTGGAACTCAGATGTTTGCATCTGTTCCCTATTCTTTTTCTGTCTCTTTGATCGCTTCTTTTCCCTAATCCTGGAGGAGAAAAAGATACTCTAAGTCTCTATGTGGAGATACCACACCCACAGCAAAATTAAGTTTGCTAGAAATTTTGTACTATTTTTTATTTTTTAAAGTTTTTGACTCTGGGGGCACCTGGGTGACTCAGTTGGTTAAGCGTCTGACTCTTGATCTTAGCTCAGGTCATGATCTCACAGTTCATGGGTTTGAGCTCCAAGTCGGGCCCTGTGCCAATAGTGCGGAGCCTGCTTGAGAGTCTCTCTCTCTCCCTCTCTCTCTGTCTCTCAAAATAAAGAAATAAACTTTAAAAATAAAATAAAAGTTTTGACTGTTACTTGAATTAAAATTTTACGTTGCATCTTACTTAGTTTAAATAAATTGATGAGTCATCGGCTAAAGTAAATGCACAAGCCATGTAAGCAAGAGGTTGGTTCTGATAGGATAATGTAAAGGAAAAGCTTGTGAGATAAGTAGGCATCACCTACGATTATTTTTCTCTTTGATAATGTGTACTCAAGAATCTGAGTTTCTGGACAGTGTCATTTTTTAAAATTTTAAAACATTTTTTAAAGTTTATTTATTTTGAGAGAGAGCGCGAGCATGCAGGAGGAGCAGAAGGACAGAGAGAGAGAATCTTAAGCAGGCTCCATACTGTTGGTGCAGAGCGCACAAACTGTGATATTGTGACCTGAGCCCAAACTCAGAGTTGAACGTGTAACTGACTGAGCCACCCAGGTGCCCCATAGACGATCTCATTTTTATAAGTGTTCTATGACTTGAACCAGTAGATAGTCTTTACTGCTCATGGTGGTTAAAATTTGGTCTGTAGGCTTTTCTTCAAATATATTAATTTCTTCAAAAATTGCCAGATATTGGGGTGCCTGGGTGGCAGAGTTGGTTAAGCATCTGACTTTAGCTCAGGTCATGATCTCGTGGTCTATGGGTCTGAGCCCTCCGTGCTAACGGTGCAGAGCCTGGAACCTGTTTCTTATTCTGTGTCTCCCTCTCTCTCTGCCCCTCCCTGGCTCATGCACTCTCTCTCTCTCTCTCTCAAAGATAAATAAACATTAAAAAAAAAAAAAAATTACTAGCTACTGTGCTAGGTAGACCCATCTCTGTACTCCTATAGAGTAGTTTTAGCAATGATAAGGTAATATTCTTGGAAATTTGAGAATCTCATAAATTTGCAGTGTTGACATTCAATTGAGAAGGCTGTCTTTTTTTTTTTTTTTTTTTTTACAAATAGTTTATTGTCAAATTAGTTTCTACATAACACTCAGTGCTCATCCCCAAAGGGCCCCTCCTCCATGCCCATCTGCCCCGCCACACACACACCCCCATCAGCCCCTCAGTTTTTGTCAGCATTCAAGAGTCTCTCATGGTTTGCCTCTCTCCCTTTCCCCCACCATTTCCGCCCTTCTTCTCCCCCTTGGTCCTCCGTCAAGTTCCTCCTAATCCTCCTATACGTGCAAACATATGGTATTTGTCGAGAAGGCTGTCTTAGAGACTACTAGAAGAATAGGAAATTTTATTTTTGTCTCACATTTAGTCAACTAAAGACATTTTTTAAATGTTTATTTGTTTAATTTTTTAAATATTTATTTTTGAGGGGTGCCTGGGTGGCTCAGTCGGTTTAGCGTCTGACTTTGGCTTAGGTCATGATCTCACAGTTTGTGGAATCGAGCCCCGCGTCAGGCTCTATGCTGACAGCTCAGAGCCTGGAGCCTGCTTCGGATTCTGTGTTTCCCTCTCTTTCTGACCCTTCTTTGCTCACACTGTCTCTCTCTCTCTCTCTCAGAAATAAATAAAACATTAAAAAAATAAATATTTATTTTTGAGAGAGAGAAACAGAGCACAAGAGGGGAGGGACAGTGAGGAGATACAGAATCTGAAGCAAGCATCAGGCTCCAAGCTGTCAGCACAGAGCCCTATGTGGAGCTCAAACCCATGAACTGTGAGATCATGACCTGAGCTGAAGTCGGGGGTGCAACCAACTGAGCCTCCCAGGCACCCTTGTTTATTTATATTTGAGAGGGAGAGTGTGCAGGTGGAGGAGGGGCAGAGAGAGAGGGAGGGACAGAGGATCCAAACAGGATTCTGCGCTGTCAGCACAGAGCCTGATGTGGGGCTCGAACTCACAAACCGTGAGATCACGACCTGAGCCAAAGTCAGATGCTCAACCAACTGAGCCACACAGGCACCTCTGATATTATTTTCAGTAAACACATTGTTTCTTTGATAATCAAGAATTTTTCAGGTCATTTTTAATGTGGCCTTGGATTGACTTTTACATCTGTTTGTTAGAAAATGTCAATTCATTGGATGCTAAGGAATTTTATCTGATTATCTGTGTATCTATAACACAGAACCTTCACTGAAGGCCTGGAGTGAATTCTAGGAGTTTTGGGACATTGAATCATGGCCCTTAAAAATAAAAAAAGTACGGGAAGGCACCTATATATAAGTAACAACTTGATTTAGATTTTTTTTTAGTAGGGGGACATGAAGAAAGATCTGGAGGGAGTCAGTTAAGGAAAAGACATGAGGCTTGATATGTAGCTGCTCTAGAGCCACTCTTTACTGCCAGCACCTGCCCCAGATGTACTCTCCTCACATTTTCCCAGACTGGGTGTCACCATGGGGCATTTATAGCTTCAGGGCAGGAGCTATCACACAGCTCTGGGCCAGAAGAATTGAGGATCGAGGAATGTGAGAGTGCTGAGGGTCAGGAACTGGACAAAAATAAGAAATCTTAGTAGTTATAACAAAAACCTGGCAGTGTTCATTCACTCAAAGACTGGCTGACTGCCGTGTGCCAGAGCTGGCTCTGGGTACTGGTGATCTGTCAGTACATAACAGAGCTGTGGTCTCCAGGCCTGGGGCTCTTGTCAAGATGAAATATGAACAGTGGTCATGACTCTGTGGAAACGCTCTTTAGATCATTGAACTTCTTATTCTTTTGGACCTCAGATGCTCAAGCTTGAGTCAGTTCATGGCTATATTGCTTCATAACAAATTACTCCAAAACTGAGTCGCTTGAAACAAGAAACTGCTATCTCACAGTTTGTTTCATTAGGCTGTGGGCATGGCTTAGCTGGGTGCTTGTGATTCAGAGTCTTTCCCAGGCTGTAATCAAGGTGTCAGTCACGGCTGCAATCAGCTCAAACAAGACTTAAGTGAGGAAGGATCGGCTTCCAGGCCCCACTACGTTGTTACTGCAGGATTCCGCTCCTCCCGCTCTGTGGCTCTGAGGGCCTCAGCATCTTGCTGGCTGTTGGCCTGGGGTCTCCCTCCGTTCATGGCCACGTGAGGCTCTGTGCAGGACAGCTTAGAGCTGCCAGCAAGAGGTCATGAGCAAGATGGAAGTCACAGTCAATGCTCAGAAGTGACATTCCATAATTTTTGCTTATTCTGTTTATTAACAAGCTCATGTTCAAGTGAAGGTGATTACACAAGGGTATGGATACCAGGGGGCATCTTAGAGGCTGTCTGTGGTTCTGTGTTGATACAGGACTCTAATTTTGTAGTGTGTATTATTTCTTCCTGAGCTCTCATCATCTTTCTCCACTTATATTCTGTATCTTACCCTCCAAAGATACTCTAATATATTTAATATATGTTTTTGGATGTGTTTATATCCCTGACAAAAGAGTGTTTTATATAGTATATGTATTTCGAATTTATAAAATGCTATTGTGATCTAGATCTTGTTCTGTGTCTAAGTTTTTTATCACGAAGCCCTGTACTTTGATGATCTATTCATGTTGCTATTTTTAAATTCTTCTACGTGGTATTCCATAGTATGCACCCACCACATTTTCCTACTCGTTTCTCTAGCAGGGAATAATAGGTTGATTGCCTCCAACTCCTTGATTTCTCAGACAGTTCTGTCAAACATACTAAAACAAGTCTCTGGAATATTTACAGAAGAGTGGGATTTCTGGGTCATAGGATATTTGCATATGTAATTTCTCTACTTATAGCCAGATTGCTCTCCAAAATGACTATACCAGTTTATGTCTACGCATTATATACGAGGGTTTCTTTTTTCCCAAACCTTGACACTACTTAGTATTACTAGATTTACTGTTATGTTTATATAAGTACTGCACGCTAACCGATTGCGCCACTGGAGCCAAGCTACTATTTTGTTTTTAATCCAGTGAATGTAAAAGGGGTCTCTGATTGCTTTCATTTGCATTCCATCTGTTAATAGTATCTGTACTTTTAGCCATTTGGATTTTCCCTTCTATGCATGAATTGTCCTTTATTCTCTTTTTGTATGAAGTCCTTTTGTCTATTAGTATAAGGAATTATCAGAATGGATTTTCTTTTTTCCTTTTTTTGAGAGAGAGACAGAGACAGAGAGAGAGACTGAGACAGGGAGAGAGAACTGCATGGAGCAGGAGGAGGAGCAGAGGGAAAGGGAGAGATAATCTTAAACTGGCACCACACACAGCAGAGCCCAACTCAGGGCTCAGATCATGACCTGAGCCAAAATCAAGTCAACTTAACTGACTTGAGCCACCACCCGGTTGCCCCAAGGATAGGTTTTCTGATCTTAAATTATCTTTGCTTTCCTGTGATAAATCTTTTTTTTTTTTTTTTAAGTTTTATTTATTTAAGTAATCTCCCTACCCAACATGGGGCTCAAACTCACCCCAGGATCCAGAGTTGCATGGTCTTCCTGCTGAGCCAGCAGCCAGGAGCGTTCCCCACCCCCACCCCCCGCCCCGGGATAATTCTTTTTGATCAGAGATGGTGTGTGTGTGTTTTGAAACATTGTTTTCAATGTTTTGGAATTTTGGATTTCTGTATTTCCTTTTTTTTTTTTTTTAAATTTCTGAGAGAGAGAGAAAGAGAGGCAGTGTGAGCAGGGGAGGGTCAGAGAGAGGGAGACACAGAATCTGAAACAGGCTCCAGGCTCTGAGCTAGCTGTCAACACAGAGCCCGACACGGGGCTCGAACCCATGAACTGTGAGAACATGACCTGAGCCGAAGTCGGATGCTTAACCGACTGAGCCACCCAGGCGTCCCAGGATTTCTGTATTTCTGTTCAATAAGCAAAGTGGGCTTTATATTTTTCTTGCTCAGTTTTGAAATTGAGGTGATCCCAACTACCTAAAAGAGTAGGTTAATTTTTCCCTTGTTTTCTCAGTCAACTTTTATGTGATTAGAATTACTTTCTGTTTAGAAGGTAGGTAAAACCCACCTATAAAAAATCCTCTGGGCCTGAATCTTTTTAAAGGTCGAGGTCTTTCATTAAAACTTCATTTTCTAGGAAATAAGAAACATTTTTAAAGGAGAAAAAAGTTCGATTTTCTTTCAACTCGTATCTGTCTAGTTATTTCCTCTTTTTCATTTTGTATTTTATTTATTTTCATGTTCTTTTTTCTTTTCCTTTATCAGTTTTGCCAAGATTTGCTTCTCAAATTTTTTTTTTTTTAATTTATTTCTAGGAGAGAGAGAGAGAGAGAGAGAGACCGCGTGAGCAGGGGAGGGTCAGAGAGAGAGGGAGTCACAGACTGAAATAGGCTCCAGGCTCTGAGCTGGCAGTCAGCACAGAGCCCGACGCGGGGCTCGAACCCACGAACCGCGAGATCATGACCTAAGCGAAAGTCGGACGCTTAACCGACTAAGCCACCCAGGCGCCCCTTGCTTCTCAAATTTTTAATGACTCATATTTTGTTTTTTTTTTTAAGTATTTTCCAGTGTTTCAGGTTTTCTCTTTCTTTTTCTCTCTCTCTTTCTTTCTCTCTCTCTCTCTCTCCCTCTCCCTCCCTTCCTTTCCTCCCTTCCTTCCTTCCTTCCTATCTAGAAATTTTATTTGTAAGGAATCTCCATACCCAGTGAGGGGTTTGAGTGCACATCCTTGAGCTCTAGAGTCCTAGAAGCAGCTCCAGCTCCATGGACTGAGCCAGCCAGGTGCCCCTTTGTTTGTTTTTATTTAAATTTGGCCCTTTATCTTCTCCCTTCTTGTACTTTTTGGTCTGCTCTGTTAGTCTTTATCTAGCTCCTTGAATTGGTGGCTTAGCTCTGTTATGTTTACTTTCTTATGGTGATGGGGTGTGCTCAGTCTCTACTGTCTTAGCCAACCACCCCTCATCATTTCCTGATGTCCCAACTGCGGGCTGTCCCAATCCTGCCTTTAGGGATGCTCAGCCTGGAAGCTGATTTTCCTAAGAACTCTTTCTTGTTACCATCTAGCCTAATCGGAATGAAAGAGTGGCAGCAAGAGACCACTCACAGACCTGTCCTGTTGACTTCTGTTTTTATCAGCTCCCCTTTCTATCCAGGCCTAGGTTTGTCGTGATGTTTCCATCTGGGACCAGGCTTGCATTGCTGCTCTTCTGACCTGCAGCAGTAAGTGTGGGTAGGGTCAGCAAGGGTGAGCCAGGAGAACAGACCTCAGAAAGGCACAAACAGAAGAATCTAACCTGGCCCTATTTCCCACCAAGCTGCCTTGTACCTTCCCACACAGTGGTACCAAACTCACCATCTTGTATCTCAGTGTTTTTTTTCAGAATTTTATATTCAGTTCTAGGATCCATCAACCTTCTACAAAGTAACTGTGGCTCTTCTAGGATTGGTTTTCAGGAAGGGGTCTAGTTGCTGTCTTGACTTCTTCATTTGCCCCCTGCTTAGGAATTGAACCTGATACTGAGATTAGAGATGTTTGGGTTTAAAGATCCTAATAAGCGGCACCTGGGTGGCTCAGTCACTTAATATCCGACACTTGATTTCGTCTCAGGTCATGATCTCATGGTTCCTGAGTTTGAGCCCTGCACCGGGCTCTGCACTGACAGTTTGGAGCCTGCTTGGGATTCTCTCTCTCCTTCTCTCTCTGTCCCTCATTCTCTCTCTCTCTCTCTCTCTCTCTGTCTGTTTCTCAAAAAAAAAAAAAAAAAAAAAAAAAAACATTTAAAAAGAAGTCTAGTTGTGCCTGGGTGGCTCAGTCAGTTTACCAACCAACTTCAGCTCAGGGCATGATTTCGCAGTTCATGAGTTCGAGCCCCACATCAGGCTCTGGGCTGATAGCTTGAGCCTGGAGCCTGCTTTCGCTTCTGTGTCTCCCTCTCTTTATGCCCTTTCCCCACTTGGGCTCTCTCTCCTCTCTCTCTCTCAAAAATAAATAAACATTTAAAATTTAAAATAAAAAGTCTATAAAAAAGTAAAGATTTAGTAAATAATACATGAAATGTATTATTCAAGCCTAACTGGGTAGAGGCGCAGCAGTTATGCCTTTATTTATTTAATATTTATTTTTTTATTTTTGAGAGTGCACACACGCGAATGGGGGTTGGGCAGAGAGAGAGGGAGACCAAGGGTCCCAAGCAGGCTCTGTGCTGAGAGCAGAAAGCCCTGTGTGGGGCTCGAACTCATGAACTGTGAGCTCATGACCTGAGCTGAAGTGGTTGGTTAACCGACTGAGCCACCCAGGCGCCCCAGCAGTTGTGCCTTTGGCTGGTTAGAGAATGAGAACTGCCAAAGACTGACAGAGGATGGAAGCCTGAGGCTCTTGGTGTGATTTTGGCAACCCTGCTTCTCTGCCGAGGTGACCCCATCTCCCTGTAATCTCTGTCCCAGGGAGCACAGTGCCCTCCCTTTCCCGCTCTGCTATAGATAGCAGTACTGTTTTTTAACTTATCTGCCCACCAGCGTTTCCTGTTAATCTTGCTTTATACCATCCTCTAATTCGGGGCTGTGTAGATTTGATTACCTTCTCTTGTCAGTTTGGTAGAAAATCTTTCTGGTTCTGTATGTAACACACAGTGTTTGTTAGCTGTTCCTGGTTGGTCTGCCATTACTTTCTTTGCTCTGCACACTAGCTCAACAATCTACAACTAAACTCAAGAATTTTGCTTGGCATGCTTTTTCACAGAAAACCTCATCCCTGAACAGAGAATTTAAATAATAAAGAACATAAGAGCCATAGTGGTCTCTATCAGACTTAAGCTCTGTTGCATCACTTGACCTTAACCATAGACAGGGTGGGGGAGGGAGAGAGGGTCAAAAACTACAATTTTAGGTAGCGCCTCTGGCTAGATTAAGCTAGAGAGGGCCCCACATTGAAGTTGTCTCTGTTCATCTGTGAGACACATCTATTTGAGTATCCACTGTCAGAAGGAGCCAGAAAAAATGATCTTGTGTCCTTCACACACCTGTCTCTTCTCAGCTTTCCTGTGTTTTCTAGTTCCACAGCCTTGAAACTTCATTCATTTGAACTCTGAGCAGTTCTTTCACTGTGTTTCGAATTTTTTTTTTTTGAAAGCTGCTACCGTAACTTCTTGCCCTCTTAAAAGAATGCAGATCTTTCAGACTTTGAACTACACCATGGTCTGTACAGTTAGGAATAGTAATAATTGTCAGCATTAAAGAAGCTGATGTTCATCAAGTGCCTATTTCTGATGCTTTATATCCACATCCATATATCCATATCGTACTAATACAGACTGTGCTTGGTTTTCATGTAGAGATAGTTTCAGGAAAGATGCAGGGAAGGTTGACATCCTATTATTTATCATGTAGTATGCTAGGTATTTTGAATAGTCATTTATTCCTTACAGTGCAAGTCTTGGAAGTAGTTACTATCTCACTTTTACATATTTAAAAACTGAAGCTTAGAAATGTTAAGGGATTTGACCGAGGTGGCAGAATTACAATTCTAACCAAGATTGTTCTAACTTCAAAACACATGTGCCTTCTGCTGTTCCACACTGCCTTCCAGAACTATCTGACAATGTGCATTTGTTCTGCAGATGTTCAGTAAGACTTGTGTGTCATGCACTGAGGGTACAGTCTCACATCTTTCACATATAAATCCTCTCCAAGTAAAGATAAGACCTATATCAGTAACTGTAATTCAGAGTAGACACATGTCTTGATATGAAAGGTCCCATTAAAGTACCAGGGGGCATTAGAAGGTGGAGAGTTTATTTCGAACTGAGAAGTTCAGAGGGTAGACATACTGGGGGAGCTTCCCTCTAAGCTGGGATTTGACACATCAGGGTTTCCCTGTGATAACTGAGAAATTTCTCTGAAGAGGTGGAAATGGCATGAGCAAATACAGAGATGGAGAGTGCAGTGTGTGTGATTGCGAGCATCTTGAAGGAGCCCTGGAAAGTATACTCGGAAAATACTCTTTGTATTACAACCTATTTTTAGGAGACCTATAATATGAAAATATTTCTTTCTTGTCTTTTTCCTTTTTTTTTTTTTTTAGCTTACAGTTGAGCATGAGTCTTCTTATGATTAGTGAGAATGTAAAATTGGCTCGTGAATATGCATTGCTGGGGAACTATGACTCTGCGATGGTCTATTATCAGGGAGTTCTTGACCAGATGAACAAGTATCTGTATTCGGTCAAAGATACGTATCTCCAGCAGAAATGGCAACAGGTGAGAACCTTGGCTGCTCCGTGTTTTAATGGTGTGAGTACTCAGAAGAGGAGATGTGGAGATTGTCAGTGCTTTTTGCAGTTAGACATGAAGAGTGTATGCTTTGTTTCATGGGTTTGTTTATAATGTTACTTGAAATTTTATATATTATATTAGTAATAGTCTATATTCACCATCATCAGTATTATGAGTTCTACTCAATTCTAGTTGTTGGAATCTAAGAGATGAAAAAAAATTTTTGACATTTTTTTTTTACCTTTTACTTGGTAAAATTAGAATGGACTTTATTAAGCTGTTGTTGAAACTGCCTGTGACACCTGAATCTCATGGGTACTGGACTTTCTCTAGACCGTTACGAAGCAGACTATATTTGAATCCCATTTGAGGAACGTTAGTCACTGAGGACCAATAGAAGTTTACAGGTGGAAAGTGTAGAAGTTATAAGTCCAGTTGAAGGTGGCATTTCTAACATGGTTCAAGTATATCACAAAGGAAAGAAATACGACAGAATTTAAGTCTTTTGAGCTTGTCTTCTAGATCGAATATTTCCCTAAGAGTCTACTAAACTACTTTTTTGATAGTATTCCATATTTGTACTTAATTTCTTTAAAAGAGAAATATCCTCTTTGAACTTAAACCTTTTCCCCTAAATCTGCCTCTGCATGTCCCTTACATTACCAGAAGAGGGAAATATTTTATTTCATAGAGAGTCTTAAGTTTGTCACTGAAAGAATTTTTTGTTTGAAGGCTGGAGACTTACTTTAAAAGCCTAAGCCTTTTTTGTAAACATACTAAATCATTTGTTTTTATTTTTTATTTTTTTTAAAGATTTTTTATTTTTACATAATCTCTATACCCAACATGGGGCCCAAACTCATAACCCCGAAATCAAGAGTCACACTGAGCCAGCTTGGCACCCCTCTTTAGTTTTAAAACAAAACATTACCAACTTTTTTCAGTATGTTATATATATATTTTTTAAATTGAATCAGGAATGCTTAAAAAAATCTTGGTTGTGTGTGAATTGGGCCATTTTCATCTGAAGCCATATTTCTCAAACCGTGGGCTGCAGGCCATTTATGAGTTATGAAATTAGTGCATTCTTTTCACAATTTTAAAACTAAATTACATACTATAAAAACCATTTGAGAATCAGCTTAGAAAAGCATTATTTTTATCAGACTTTCTAAAAAGAAAGTTATAGCTAATTTCAGTTTATCATGCAGTTTGAATATGAATCATAATTCAGTAACGTGGTTTAATTATTCAGAATATTTAATTCACTTTGTCTTGCAGTTGAAAACAAAAAATGAGCCATTCTTAAAATTTTGACAGAATATTTGGGTGTGATTTACATGATAGCTGATGTCAAAATAGAGGTTTCTAACGTCTGTAGTAAATGGCCCTAGTTTAATCTTGGCAGTGATTCATCAGTTACAGATATTTAAAGAGTCCTATTCTCCTTTGAAACCAGGTTTGGCAGGAAATAAATGTGGAAGCTAAGCATGTCAAAGATATCATGAAAACACTGGAAAGCTTTAAACTAGACAATACTCCACTGAAAGCTGCCCAACATGAGCTTCCGGCTTCCGAGGGGGAAGTTTGGTCCTTGCCTGTACCTGTTGAACGAAGGTAAGTAGAGGCCTTTTAAGAAACAAATTAGCACAGGAAACTGATACCATTCGTCATATCTAGGAGAACCGGGTGGCAGAGACAGGACCGGGAGAGAGTTTTTTACTGAATGCCCTTTACAGCACTTATACTATGGATCATGTAACTATGACCTATGTCAATAAATTAATCTTAGGTGGAAATAAGCCAAAATATCCTTTTGTGAATGAACTTACAATAGTGGAGATATTATCTTAGGGAAGGAGCATGGGGTTAGGAACTGAAATATCTGGGCTTTCAGTATATCTTTTCCACTATCTGTAGCTTTGGGAGAAGCATGTATGTAATCTTTTCTAGGCCTCAGATTTTTCTTATGTAAAGTGAGGAAATTAGGCTAAAACAGTGGTTCTAAAACAGGCTATCACAGAATACTGGTGTTCATCAGAATTGCTAAAATGAAAAATGGGCTTTTTAAAAAAATAGTTTATTTTTGGGGCGCCTGGGTGGCTTAGTTGGTTAAGCGTCCGACTTTCGCTTAGGTCATGATCTCGCGGTTCGTGGGTTCGAGCCCCGCGTCTGGCTCTGTGCTGACTGCCAGCTCAGAGCCTGGAGCCTGTTTCAGTGTGTGACTCCCTCTCTCTCTGACCGTCCCCTGCTCACACTGTCTCTCTGTCTCTCTCCTAGAAATAAATAAAAAACATTTAAAAAAAAGTTTATTTTTTAAAGTTTATTTTGAGAAAAAAGAGAGAGAGAGAGAATGAATGAATGAATGAATGAATCCCAAGAGGTTCCATGCTGTCAGTGCAGAGCCTGAATCAGGACTTGAGCTCATGAACCATGAGATCATGTCCCAAGCTGAAATCAAGAGTTGGATGCTGAACCAATTGAGCCACCCAGACACCCCTATTTTTTATTTTATTTATTTATTTTAAATGTTTATATATGTTTGAGAGAGAATGCAAGTGGGGGAGGGGCAGAGAGAGAGGGAGACAGAGGATCCAAAATGGGCTCTGTGCCTAACAGCAGACAGCCCGATGCAGGGCTGGAACTCATGAACGATGAGATTATGGCCTGAGCTGAAGTCAGACACTTAACTGACTAAGCTACCCAGGTGCCCCTCTATTTTCTATTTTTTTAAAGTTCTGTTTATTTATTTTGAGAGAGCACGTGTGCACAAGAGAGCCCATATGAGTTGGGGAGGGGCAGAGAGAGAGGGAGAGAGAGAGAATCCCAAGCTGCCTCCACACTGTCAGCACAGAGCTTGATCTCATGAACTTTGAGGTCATGATCTGAGCCAAAGTCAAGGGTCAGATGCTTAATGGACTGAGCCACCCAGGCACCCTGAAAAATGGGCTTTTTTCTTTTTTTTTAAGATTTATTAATTTTGAGAGAGAGTGCAAGAGGAGAGAGGGGGCAGAGGATCCTAAGGGGGCTCTGTGCTGACGCCAGCGAGCCCAGTGCAGGCTCAGACTCATGAACCATGAGATCATGACCTGAGGCAAAGTTGGACACCAATCAGCTGAGCCACCCAGATGCCCCCAAATGGGCTTTTTAATTCACAGAAAGAAAAAAAAAAAAGAGATTAAATGTCCTCTATTTTCAGTTTCTCTTTGACATTTTCCCCCCAGGTTCCTATTACCTGGAGCTGGCAAATAGGACTTAAATGAAGGTGGTATTTCTGGAAATGCTCTACACAACCAGTCGTGCTTAGTTTCACTACATATTTTTTTAACTGGCAAGTGTCAAATGGATGTCACTTGTCTGTTTCACTCACATAATAGATTTCCTAGTTTGTATTGTGGGTTTAAATGTGCAAATAGATGCTAGCATTCTGTAAAGAACACTGACTTGCGGGTTCTTTGCCACCTACTCAGTTTGAGAACCTTGCACTAAGACATTGTTCAGGTGTTTTTCAGTTTCACGGTGTCGTTCTAATTCTTTTTTCTTTCTTCCTTCCTTCCCTTCCCTTCCCTTCCCTTCCTCCTTCCCTTTCTCCTTCCCTTTCTCCTTCCCTTTCTCCTTCCCTTTCTCCTCTCCCC
>NW_024080817.1:765936-943952 GCF_003009895.1 Hyaena hyaena | reverse complement strand
GGAGCCTGCTTGGGATTCCCTTTCTCCTCTCCCCTCCCCTCCCCTCCCCTCCCCTCCTCTCTCCTCTCCATTTCTGAGAGAGAGACAGCATGAACAGAGGAGGGTCAGAGAGAGAGGGAGACACAGAATCCGAAACAGGCTCCAGGCTCTGAGCTAGCTGTCAGCACAGAACCTGACGCGGGGCCCAAACCCATGAACCATGAGATCATGACCTGAGCCGAAATTGGACGCTTAACCGACTGAGCCACCCAGGCACCCCTCTAATTCTTAATTCTTGATTGTATTTTGTGATAGGTGCTAGATATTGAGTGCCCACCTGTCCTAACCACTATTAGAGGCTACACGTGTCATTTCATTTATTCACAATTAGCCTTTCAAATAAGCCATGTTCTTTTTTTATATATCAAATAAGATAGCTTGAAGTATTGTGAAGTTAAGTAACTTTTCCCTATTACCAAAAGCTAATAATTGGTGGAGCTAGAATCTGAACCCAGATATATTTGATTAGAAAGCTGGAATTCTCTACCATACTAGTTATTCTCAAACTCTAGTATCCCAAAGATCTCTTGGGGAGCTCATTAAAATGTAGATTCTAGGTGTTCACTCCTGGTAATCTGATAAAATACGGGCATATGTAGGAAATGATTGTGGGTTCAACAAAGTCATGTAAATGTTTTGGTTTCCCAGTGCATATAAAAGTTACGTTTACACTATACTGTAATCTGTTAGGTGTGCAATAGCACTATGTCTTTAAAAAACAATGTGCATACCTTAATTGAAAAATATCTTTATTGCTGCGGCGCCTGGGTGGCTCAGTTGGTTAAGCATCTGACTCTTGGTTTTGGCTCAGGGCATGATCTCACAGTTTGTGAGTTCAAGTCCCGCATCGGGCTCTGCAAAACCTGCTTGAGATTCTCTCTCTCTCCCTCTCTCTCTTTCTGTCTCTGTCCATTCCACATGGTCTCCCTCTCAAAATAAATAAACTTAAAAAATAAAATAAAAACATGCTATTGCTAAAAAATGGTAACCATCATCTGAGCTTTCAACAAGTTGTAATCTCTGATCACAGATCACCATAACAAATGTAATAATAATGAGAAAGTTTAAATCATTACGAGAATCACCAAAATGTGATGCAGAGACACAAAAGGAGCAAATGCAGTAGGAAAAATGGCACCAACGGACTTGATAGGTTGCCACCAACCTCAGTTTGTAAAAACACATACAATGTCTGCAAAGCACCACAAAGTGAAGCAGAGTAAAGCAAAGTATGCCTGGAGCTGGCAGGTGGTGCTTAGAGCCCGCGGCCGATTCTCATGCTCGTGGTCCACGGATCACACTTTGAGAAGCACCGTACCAAGTGCTCCCTTTCCACCTCGTGAGCAGCTAACAGGTACTGCCACTTTCATTTTCCTCAGCTCTGGGTACAAGTACTAGTATTCTGTTATTGACTCATACCTTTTGAATATTTACTAAACTTTTCCTTTGCTCATAAGCACTTTACTGTTTTTTCTGTTATATTTTGGTTTTAAAGGGTCATGTGTAATCTAAGTGGTTAACCATGCTCTTATTGGTTGTGTCTCCCTTTTTGTTACTTTAAAATCAGTATTTGTGGGTCAGTCTTTTTCTGCATTTATGATTACCTTTTTCTTTAAAAAAAATTTTTTTTAATGTCTTTTATTTATTTTTGAGAGAGAGAGAGACAGCATGAGCAGGGGAGGGTCAGAGAGAGAGGGAGAATCCAAAAACAAGCTCCAGGCTCTGAGCTAGCTGTCAGCACAGAGCCTGATTGGGGTTTGAACCCATGAACCGTGAGATCATGAGCTGAGCTGAAGCTGGACACTTAACCAACTGAGCCACCCAGGTGCCACTACCTTTTTCTTAATTTCAGTAGAACAAATAATAGATGAGTCAAGTTGAATTTTTATTTTTTCTTGCCTATAAATATGTTTTATGTCTATTTACTTTCCTCTTTTTGGAGAATCATCATTTGTCCCATGTATTATTAGTCTGTTCCTGTTGCCATAATAGAATATCCCAGACTGGGTGGCTTAAGCAGCAGAAATATATTTCTTTATTTTTCAGAGTTCTAGAGGCTAAAAAGTCCAAGATAAAGTGCTAGCCAGTTTGGTTCCTGGTGAAGACTCTTCCCAAGCAGAGACCTGCCTTTTCTCTGCCCTTACATGGCAGAGGGGATGAGCAAACTCTCTGGTGTCTCTTACAAGGACCCTGTCCTCAGATCAAGGCCTTATTTAACTTTATTTATTTATTTTTAAGTAGGCTTCACACCCAGTATGGGGCTTAAACTCACAATTCTGATATCAAGAGTCACATGCTCTACTTAATGAGCCAGCCACGCACCCCTAACTTTAATTAACTCTGTACTCTATTTTTTTTTTTTTTTTTATGTTTTTTTTATTTCTAGTAGAGAGAGAGAGACAGCGTGAGCAGGGGAGGGCCAGAGAGAGAGGGAGTCACAGACTGAAACAGGCTCCAGGCTCTGAGCTGGCAGTCAGCACAGAGCCCGACTCGGGGCTCGAACCCACTAACCGTGAGATCATGACCTAAGCGAAAGTCGGACGCTTAACCGACTAAGCCACCCAGGCGCCCCTTAACTCTGTACTCTAAATGATACCTGAGTTGAGATCAAGAGTCAGATGCTTAAAACCGACTGAGCCACCCAGGCGCCCCAAGTTGATTTCAGATTTAATGAATTATTTGGTCACCTGAATCTAACAAGCAGAAGCAGGAGGATTCTCTCTTGGGAGTAGTGGGAAGTTGAATTAGGTAAGCCTCTTCATCTAGAAAATTCTATAATGATGAGCCCTAGTTTTCCTCATTGCTTCTTGCTTGCTTCTGTATCTTTTTCTGTCCCTGATTTTAAATGCCCTGGATGGATTCCTGTTTACTGTAAAGTTCTCTTTGACTTAATTTGCTGCATCTTTGTTTCTTCCTGTAGTTTATTTTACTCACTCCCTCAACTGAATATCCCTCAAATCTGTTTTTTGTTAGTCTTCATTTGTACTTATGCTTAAGAGAGCTTATTCTTTCTTGAACTCTTTTGGTGATTTCTGACCTTGTCATCAGTTAGATTTTAGTTCATTTAAGAACAGGTTCAGTGTTCTTGTCTATGGTTGTGCACAGAAATGTTTACACAGGGAGCTTCACTGAGCCTTTTAGAGCAAAGATTAAAAATAGCTTCAAAGCTATTAAATGTGATTTTTAAGAAATATCTTTTAGGGGCACCTGGGTGGCTCAGTCGGTTAAGCTTCCGACTTCGGCTCAGGTCATGATCTCACGGTTCGTTGGTTCGAGCCCCACCTCGGGCTCTGTGCTGATGGCTAGCTCAGAGCCTGGAGCCTGTTTTGGATTCTGTGTCTCCCTTTCTCTCTGACCTTCCTGTGCTCACGCTGTCTCTTGTCTCTCTCAGAAATAAATAAAACATTAAAAAAAAAATTTTTTTTTATTCTTTTAAAAGCCAGCTAATAGAGCCACCTGGGTTGCTCTGTTGGTTGAGCATCCGACTCTTGATTTTGGCTCAGGTCATGATCCCAGGATTGTGGGATCCAGCCCCATGTGGGGCTTCCACACCGAGTGTGGTACCTGCTTAAGATTTTTTGTCTCTCTCCCTCTACCCTTCTCCCTAGCTCGTGCACTCTCTCTTTAAAAAAAAAAAAAAAAAAAAATAGGGGCACCTGAGTGACTCAGTCGGTTAAGTGTCTGACTCTTGATTTGGGCTCAGGTCATGATCTCAGTTTGTGGGATTGAGCCCAGCATCAGTTTCTGCACTGACCACATGGAGCCTGCTTGGGATTCTCTGTCTCCTATTCTCTGTGCCTTCACTCTCTCTCTCAATATAAGTAGACTTTAAGAAATAAAAAATAATTTAAAACCCTTTAAAGCTAGATAGTATCCCTCAAATACCTTCTCATCTCACAATAAAACCCAAAGTCTTCATCATATCCTTCAACAGCACATGAGCCTGGTTTCGCCCTACCTCTAGGATCTCAGTTCTCAGAACTCTCTTCCTCTATGAGCAAATCAAACACACACCACAGATGCTTCAGTTTTTTGCACTTGCCTTTTTTTCAGGTCAGGTGTTTGACGACTTGTTCTTCATTTTCTTCGGGTCTTGACTTAAATGCCACCTCAGAAGGGTCTCTGACTACCCTCTCTGAAATTCCATCCCCACAATCATAACCCCTACCCTTCTTTATTTTTCTTGACAGCACTTAGCATCATCTGATGTACCGTTTGTATCTTCATTGAAGCCCCCTATTCACACACACATACACACATGTATTTAAGTCTGTAAGAGTAAAGGTTTTATTAAACTTACATAAAAATGTTTTATCCCTAATGCATAGAGTAGTGCCTATCAATAGTAATGGTTCAGTAAATTATATTTTGGATGAACGAATAGCTACCAGTAAGAAGTGGATAAATGCGGCACACTTTATATGTAATTGCCAACTAGTCATTAAAAGCTGTTTATGAGGTGATGATACAGGAAATGCCTTATGATATGAGTAGAGAAAATATGAGTGCATGTGTGTACAATGGTTCCTATTTTGTTTAAATAAAAGGCAGCTATAAGAAGGTAAAATGTTAAGTGGCTAATTTTGGATAATAGGGTTACAGCTAACCTTTATTCTTTATAGTTGATTATATCTCAGTTGTTTATTTAGTAAGGGAGGAATAAATACATATTGTAAAGAAATATCTCCACTTGGTCATCCAGATGTCTAATTCCAAAATTGAACCCCCACCATTCCTTCCACATTGATTTGGCTTTTTTTATCCTGGCAAATCCTCATTCTCAACTTCCACGTCCAGGAGTATCCAAGTGTTATCTCCTAGACTCTTCTTGCCTACTGCCTTAAGCTAGGCCTTCATCTCATGCCTCGATAACATTTGAACCTGCCAGTATCTCCCTGCTTTCTGTTTCCTTTATCAGTGTATCTCATACCGCACTGGATTTACTGCTCTAAAACCTTTTCAACAGCATTTAGCTAAAAGCCAAGCCTCTTGAACTAGTATTCAGATTTTCTACTTACTGAACCACCTTCTCTGTTCAGTACCATCTCTGAATGCTCACCATTATTTTTATAGTTAGGGTCTTTATAATCCTTTACGTAGATTATGCTCATTTTGATTTTTTTCCTTTTCTACACTGATTTTCTTGTTTGCAGTTATACCTCTTGTTTAGTTCATCTCTTGTGTTTCTGGGCCCAGTTTATTTTCAGTCTTCTTGAGGTCATTGATAGCACTAGATCTCTTTTATACTTTCTTGCCTAGGTTTACATATCTTCTTTCTTACCTATACTTGAGGTATTTGAGGATTGGCCTCTCTTACCTTTATTATTGCTTATTTTAGTGGCCCCAACCCAGTGTAAGAGCCTGAGAAATATTTGTGAGGTCCAAATCCTGCCACAGAAATAAAGGTGACATGAGACAATGTATGTGAACGTAAAACACTATACATCAGTTCTCATAACTGTCCGTAGCTAGTGTTTATATCAGTTTTTAATTTTTTTTTTATATCTTTTTATTTATTTCTAGGAGAGAGAGAGAGACAGCGTGAGCAGGGGAGGGTCAGAGAGAGAGGGAGTCACAGACCGAAACAGGCTCCAGGCTCTGAGCTGGCAGTCAGCATAGAGCCCGACGTGGGGCACAAACCCACAAACCGCGAGATCATGACCTAAGCGGTCGGACGCTTAACCGACTAAGCCACCCAGGCGCCCCTATATCAGTTTTTTAAATGGGAAAATGATTAAATTTTATTAATTAAAATATAAGAACTATGATATATTATAAATAAAATAGTATCAGCCTGGGACATGTGGGTGGTTTGGTCAGTTAAGTGTCCAACTCCTGCTTTCAGCTCAGGTCATGATCTCACAGTGAGGAATCGAGCCCTCCATCGGGGTCTGTGCTGACAGCATATTCTCTCCCTCTCTCACTGCCCTTTCCTTCCTCTCTTTCTCTGAGAAAAAAAAAAATAGTGTCAACTTGCACACGTACCAATGGATAAATGTGAATTCTGTACTTGCTATGTTCTGGTTCTTTTTATAAAACTTTTTGTTAATTGCTGTCTTGTCAGTTTCCAAGAATCAGACTAATTTCTCACTAGTACACTAGTACTTGATGTCCACCAGTTATTCCCTGTCAAAGGAGAGGTGATGATCACTTCTGTTATGTTTGCTATATAACCATACTGCAGTCCATTCTCACTAAATCACCACAGACAGCTGTGTCAGATTTATACCTTAGATCTTAGATTTCAGTGACTTAGGTTTATTCAGTCCTGTCTTGTGTTCCATTATTGCCTTGGTTTCTTTAGTTCATAAACTCTTAACTTACACATGATAATGTGTTCGTGTATATTTGGACCTCTTCCAGAAGTTCATTATGATTTTTCACAATCTTGTGTCTAATTAGACCCTCGCCGGGACCTAGAAAACGCCAGTCTCCTCAGTACAGTGACCCTAAACCACACGGTAATCGACCAGGTACAACTGCCAGAGTCCACCGTTCATCCACACACAGTCTTCACAACGACAGAGGGAAAGCTGTTCGCTGTCGGGAAAAGAAAGAACAGAATAAAGGAAGAGAGGAAAAGGTAAATGTTACTGATTTTCATAAACAAAATATTTATTAACTTTACAAATGAAGACTATATAAATTTTAATAATTTTTAGTCATTAAAACTGCCAAATTGTATAACAAAACCTTAATCATATTCCACCTAGGATTTTTCCCACTCACTATTACAGATATTTTTGGGTATTTTTTTGTAGGCCCTCATAAAATTTAGCCAGTTACCCCCGGGCAGCAAGAGAAGCACATGCTGCATTTGGTCGTCATGTTTCTTTAGTCTCGTTAATGTGAAATGTTTGCAGCCTTGCTCTTTTTGACCTGGCATTTTTGAAGAGTACAGGCCAGTTATTTTGTAAAGTGCCTCTCGGTTTGTAAAGCGCCTTCTGATGTTTCCTTGTGAGTAGATTAAGGTTGTGCATTTCGTACAGGAATGCCATGGAAGGGAAGTTTTGTTCTTCGCAGTATATTATGTAAAGAGGCACAGGGTGCTTATTTGTTCTGTGACTTGTGATAGATTGGAGAGTTTTGTGACATCTGCCTGACTCTCCACTACAGAGTTATTCTTTTTCCCTTTATAATAATTTGGGGGGAGAGACCTTGAGAGTAAGTAAATATCCTATTTCTCATCAAAATTTCATCTACTTGTTTTAGCATCCAGTGATGCTTGCCTAAATCAATTATTCCTATGATAATTGAAAAATCATGATTTTCTGATCTAGTAAAACCTTGGTTTGCAAGCATAATTTGTTCCAAAAACATGTTTATAATCCAAAGTGCTTGTATATCAACGCAAATTTCCAAATTTCCAACGCAAAATAATGGAAACTCAGATGATTCAATTCCACAACCCAAAAATATTCATATAAAAATGATTACAATACTGTCATATAATACAAAATAATAAAGAAAATACAATATATAAAGAAGAATAAACAAATTAACCTGCACTTGCCTTTGAAAACCTTTGTGGCTGGTGTGAGGGAGATGAGGTGGGGAGGGTTATTGTGTAGGATGACTGTCACTATCACTAATGGAATCCCTGCTACCTATTGGCTCAGCGGAATCTTTTTCTGCACGGGGGCCATTGTAATACGCTCACACCAACGTTAACCATACAGTATTAATAGATTCTTGTCATATACTGTATTTAATGTAACTGGCAATAAGGCAGCAGAGGAAAGGGTCTATATCTGCGGGCAGCCTGACCTAGAATGAAGCGGAGCACTCCTAAACTTACTCTTGTTTGGAAAAGCAAAGGACTGTCCACAGGTGCTTTGTCCACAGGTGCTGCCCAAGTGACAAAAATACACTAGTGCCAGTTGTGGACACCTTCCAGTGTTCTGAAAAATCACTGATTTCTGCCAAACACCACAGCCTGAGACCTAGGATCCAAGCATGGGAGACGATCACTCACAATTCCGCAGAGAAAGAGAGAGAGAAGAACCATTGGCTCACTTGTGATCTTGTGACATTCAGCGTCACATACTACTCATGTTGCAAGACATCACTCATTTATCAACTTAAAATTTATTAGAAATATTTGCCAATCTTGCGGCACTCGCAGAACAAGTTACTTGCAGTCTAAGGGTTTACTGTAATTAGATGCTGAATAGTGGTAGTAACTAGTGACTGAAAAGAACAGACTTTCGGGTGGCTGGGTGGCTCAGTCAGGTGTCTGACTTCCGCTCTGGTCATGATCTCACGATTTTGTGAGTTTAAGCCCCGTGTTGAGCTCTGCGCTGGCCCTGCACAACCTGCTTGGGATTCTTTCTGCCCTACCCCTGCTTTTACTCTCTCTGTCAAAATAAATAAGCTTAAAAAAATAAAAAGAACAGACTTCTTAGAAGAAGAAGATGATTATAATCAGAAAATGTGGAATAAAACTATTAAGCCATAAAAGGTGAATAGACTTTTATCCTATTTAAAATCTTTTACTATATATTCATTTTAGAAAATCAGAAAATAGAGTAAGTAAAAAAAAAACCCCAGAAACTAATGCTCCTACTCCTCCTGAGATCTGTTAATCCCATGGAATATCCTTTTCTATATACATGATTCTTTTTGGCCATAAGTGAAATCATGAAGTAATCTGTTCTTTTCAGCAATCAGTGTATTCTGACAATCTTTCTGTATTGAGTTGGTCTGTTCTAAATAGTAGCTGTACAAATGATAGAGGGAAGGAGATAAAAGCACACAGACATGTGCTCGTCAGTGCTGTTTTTTTTATTTTAATTTAAAATATTTTTACATTTTTTTAACGTTTATTTATTTTTGAGACACAGAGAGAGAGAGACAGAGCACGAACTGGGGAGAGGTAGAGACATAGGGAGATACAGAATCTGAAACAGGCTCCAGGCTCTGAGCTGTCAGCACATAGCCCGAAGCAGGGCTCAAACCACAGACTGTGAGATCATGACCTGAGCCGAAGTTGGACGCTTAACTGACTGAGCCACCCAGGTGCCCCCTTTTTTTTTTTAAATTTTTAAAAAAATGTTGATTTATTTTTGAGAGGGAGGGAGAGAGAGAGTGCGCATATGGGGGGGGAGGGGCAGAGAGAGAGGGAGACACAGAATCCAAAGCAGGCTCCAGGCACTGAGCTCTCATTACAGAACCCGACAGGGGGCTTGAACCCATGGACTGAGAGATCGTGACCTGAGCTGAAGTTGCACACTTAATCACCTGAGCCACCCAGGCGCCCCACAGTGTTTCTCTTCAGGTCTTTTGCCTATTTTCAAAATGGATTGTTGTTTTAGTGTTGGGGTTTGAGAGCTCTTTATTATTATTATTTTTTATTTTTTTAATTTACATCCAAGTTAGCATATAATGGTTTCAGGAGTAGAATTCGGTGGTTCATCCCCTGTATAAAATACCCAGTGCTCAGCCCAGCAGGTATCCTCCTTAATGCCCTTTGCCTGTTTAGCCCATCCGCCCACCCACAACCCCTCCAGCAACCCTCAGTTTGTTCTCTGTGTTTAAGAGTTTCTTATTTATTGTCCCCTCCCTGTTTTTATATTATTTTTGCTTCCCTTCCTTTTGCTTATGTTCATCTGTTTTGTATCTTAAATTCCACATATGAGGGGCGCCTGGGTGATTTAGTCGGTTAAGTGTCCGACTTTCGCTTAGGTCATGATCTCGCGGTTCGTGGGTTCGAGCCCCGCATCGGGCTCTTTGCCGACTGCCAGCTCAGAGCCTGGAGCCTGTTTCGGAGTCTGTATCTCCCTCTCTCTCTGACCCTCCCCTGCTCACACTGTCTCTCTCTCTCTCTCTCCTAGAAATAAATAAAAGTATTAAAAAAAAAATTCCACATATGAGTGAAGTCATATGATATTTGTCTTTCTCTGCCTGACTAATTTTGCTTAGGATAACATACTTTAGTTTTATTCATGGTGTATGCAAATGGCAGGTTTTCATTCTTTTTGATTGCCGACTAATACTCCATTGACTGTATACACCACATCTTCTTTATCCATTCATCCATTGATGGACCTTTGAGCTCCTCCCATACTTTGGCTATTGTTGATAGTGCTGCTATCAACATCGGGGTGCATGTGTCCTTTCAAAACAGCACATCTGTAGCCTTTGGATAAATACCTAGTTAGTGCAATTGCTGGGTTATAGGGTAGTTCTATTTTTAATTTTGGGGGGAACCTCCATACTGTTTTCCAGAGTGGCTGCACCAGTTTGCATTCCCACCAGCAGTGCAAAAGAGATCCTCTTTCTCCGCATACTCGCCAACGTCTGTTGTTGCCTGAGTTGTTAACGTTGGCCATTCTGACAGGTGTGAGGTGGTATCTCATTGTGGTTTTGATTTGTATTTCCCTGATGATGAGTGATGTTGAGCATTTTTTCATGTGTCTGTTAGCCATCTGGGTGTCGTCTTTGGAAAAGTGTCTTTTCATATCTTTTGCCCGTTTCTTCACTGGGTTATTTGTTTTTTGGGTGTTTGTTAAGTTCTTTACAGACTTTGGATACTAACCCTTTATCTGTGTGTCATTTACAAATATCTTCTCCCATTCCGTTGGCTGCCTTTTAGTTTTGCTGTGGGAGTTCTTTATATATTCTAGGTACTGGCCATTTGTCAGTAATGTCTTCTGCAACTATTTCCTTTCACTGTGCAGCTTGTCTGTTCATCCTTTTAAATGCATCTTTTACAAGGCAAAAGATTGTAATTGTGATGAAGTCCAGTATTCCAGTTTACAAGTTGTACTTTTGGTATCGATTTTTTAACTCTTTGTCTAGCCCTAGATCCTAAATATTTTTTTTCCCTAAAAGTTTTATAATTGTATGTTTTACATTTACATTTATGATCTGTTGTGAGCTGATTTTTGTGTAAGGTGTGAGGCTTAGGTTGTTCAGTTTTTGCCTGTTACTATACATGTGTAATTGCTCCAGCATCATTTGTTGGAAAGGCTCTATTTTACTGAATTGCCTTTACACCTTTGTTACAAAAATGAGTTGGACATATATGTGTGTCTTTAGTTCTGGGTTCTGTTGTGTTTCATTGATACTTTTATCTGTCTCTCAACCAGTATTACCCAGTCTTGGTTACTATAGCAGTAGAGTAAGTCTTCAAATTGGGTAGACTGATTCATCCCATTTCATTCTTTCTTTTCAAAATTGTGTTAGCTATTCTAGTTCCTTTCTGTTTTCATATAAAATTTAGAATCAGCTTTCTACATCTACAAAGAATCTTGCTCAAGTTTTGATAGGAGTTACATTAAATCTGTATACAGCTTGGGAAAAGTTTACATCTTTATTATGTCAAGTCTTCCAATCCATGAACATGTTACTTATCTACTTTTATTTAGATTTTTTAATTTCTTTTGTCATCAATGCATAGTTTTCAGAATATAAGTCTTGCAGATGTTCTGTTAGATTTTACATCTGTTTCACTTTTTTTAAGTGATTGTAAGTGGTATTGTATTTCTAATATCAGTGTCTACATATGCATTGCTAGCACTGTATATGGAAACAATCAACTTTCTAAAAAAATTTTTTTTATTTTTGTTTTTTTTTTTTTTATTTTTTTTAATGTTTCATTTATTTCTAGGAGAGAGAGAGAGAGACAGCGTGAGCAGGGGAGGGTCAGAGAGAGAGGGAGTCACAGACTGGCTCCAGGCTCTGAGCTGGCTGTCAGCACAGAGCCCGACGCGGGGCTCGAACCCACGAACCGTGAGATCATGACCTAAGCGAAAGTCTGATGCTTAACCGACTAAGCCACCCAGGCGCCCCAATTGTGGTTTTAATATAATGTAACATAGGGGTGCATGGGTGGCTCAGTCGGTTCACCATTTGTGGGTTCAAGCCCCTCATCGGGCTCTGTGCTGACACCTCAGAGCCTGGAGCCTGCTTTGGATTCTGTGTCTCCCTCTCTCTCTGCACCTCCCCTGCTTACACTGTGTGTGTGTGTCTGTGTGTGTGTCTGTGTCTCTTTCTCTCAAAAATAAACATTAAAAAAATGAATACAATGTGACCAAATTTACTATTTTAACCTTTATATATACATACATATGTATATACATATATACATATGTATGTATATATAAAGCCTTTATGTATGTATATATTTTTTATTTAAATTTTAAAAATTTCTTAAATAATTTATCAATTATAATTATATAATCATAATTATAAAAATAATTAAAATATTTTATTTAAATATAAATACATATATATTTTAGAGAGAGAGGGAGCTGGGGAGGAGCAGAGGGAGAGAATCTTAAGCATGGGGCTCAATCTCACAACCCTGAGATCATGACCTGAGCCAGAATCAAGAGTCAGACCCTTAACTGACTAAGCCAACCAGTCTCCTCCCATTTTAAATAAACATTTTTAAGTGTGCAGTTTAGTGAACTTAAGTACATTTATATTGTTGTACCATCTCCACCATCCATCACGGAATAATTGCAATTTTGCAAAACTGAAATTCTACCCATTAAACAGTAGTTCCCTGAAAAGGAAAAACTCTGTCTTCTGCCTACTCCCTACTCACAGAACACTTCTGAATTCCAAGTATATAGGGTTTTTCCTCCACACCCCAACCAGCTGTCCAACACCAGCTGAGTATCCTACAACTTAAGTTTGACACTTATCTATGTGGAGTTAGCATCAGATCTCACAGGTAAGGGCTCAGTCCCACAAGATCGCTTCCACATCAGTACCAGTTACAATTTGGGATGTCACCTGTGCTTCTGACCAACTGGTATAAATCAGAGGTTACCATGACCCCCTCCTTGTTTCAGTAATTATCTAGAGCAGCTAACTAAAAGAAATAACAGCTTATTCCAGATTACCAGTTTATTACAAAGGATACAACTCAGGAACAGCAAGAAGAGTAGCATAGGGCAAGGTATATGGGAGCTTCTGTGTGTTCGCCGGGCATGCCACATTCCTGGCACCTTCACGTGTTCACAAACTAGAAGGTCTCCGAACCACATCCTTTTGGGTTATTATGCAGCCTTCGTATTTGATTAAAACATTGATTGAATCATTGTCCATCAGTGATTAATTGAACCTCCAGACCTCTTCCCTTGCCAGAGGTTGGTGGAGTGAGGCTGAAGTTCCAACACTTGAATCACATGTTTGGTTCCCTTGGCAATAGCCCCATTATGTGGTTTCTAGGGGCTTTCCAAAATTCACGGTGTTAACATAAGCTCAGTATGGTTGTGAGGGGCCTGTTAAGAATAACAAAGGACACCTCTTTCATCTTTACTACTCTGGAGCAATTTTAGGAGCTGGAAACAAAAACTAAATATTATAGCAAAAGATCTTCCCATTGCTCTTATCACTTAAGAAATTGCAATGGTTGGGGCACCTGGGTGGCTCAGTTGGTTAAGTGTCCGACTTCGGTTCAGGTCATGATCTCACGGTTTGTGGGGTCGAGCCCCGCGTCAGGCCCTGTGCTGAACCCTTGCTCAGAGCCTGGAGCCTGCTTTGGATTCTGTGTCTCCTTCTCCCTCTGCCCCTCCCCCGCTCACACTCTGTCTCACTTTGTCTCACAAAAATAAATAAATATTAAATATTTTTTTTTAAATAAAAAAGAAATTGCAAGGGTTGTAGTAGTTGTTTGCCAGGAATAGGGGTTAGACTGAATATATGCCTACTACAAATCATACTCCCTGTTCCCCCCCTTTCCCCCTGCCCCTGGCAACCATTATTTTACTTTCTGTCTCTGAATTTGATTGCTTTAAGTACCTCCTATGAGTGGAATCCTACAGTATTTGTCTTTTAGCTTATTCTGCTTCGTATAAGGTCCATCAGAATTTCACCAACTCCCTTGGTGTTTATCCAGTCATCCATTAATGGACACTGGGTTGCCTCCATCTTTTTGGCTGTTGTGAATAATGATTCCATATCATTGGTGTATAAAAATCTCGAGACCCTATTTTCGAGTCTTTTGGAGATATATGGATATATACATATATATATACATGTATACATATATATATATGTATATATTCATCCAGAAATGGAATTGTTGAGTCATGTATAATTCTATTTTTAATTTTTTGAGGAACTACCAAACTTTCACAGTGGTTGCACCATTTTTACATCTCCATCAATGATGCCCACAGGTTCCAATTTCTCTACATTTTTGCCAACACTTGTTATTTTCTGTGTTTTTTAATAGCCATCATGATAGTATGAACTGGTATCTCATTGAGGTTTTGATTTGCATTTCTGTAGTGATAAAATTGATTTTTGTATGTCACTCTTGTGTCCTGCCACCTTGCTGAAGTCATTTATTAATTTTTGGAGAATTTTTCTAGATTCCTTACCATTTTCTGAGCAGACATCATGTCATCTGCAAACAGGACAGTTTTATTTCTTCCTTTTAGATTTAGATGCTTTCATCCTTTTTCTTTCTCTGTTACACTGGCTGAAACTTCTAGCACTATGTTGAATTAAGTGTGATGAAAGTGGACATGCTAGCTTGTTTTCAGTCTTAGGGGGAAACCATTCAGTGTTTCTTTATTAAATGAAACATTAATGCTAGGTTTGTTGTGTATTGAAGAAGTTCCTCTTGAATCCTGGTTTTCCGAGAGTTTTTATTCTAGATGGATGTTGAATTATGCCAGGTGCTTTTTTAGCATCTATTGTATGATGCTATAGTTTTCCTTCTTTAGTGTGTTAATATATAGATTACATTGATATATATATATATGTACACACACACATATATATTTATGTATTGAACTAGCCTTGCATCTCTGGAATAAACATCACTTGGTTATGGTATACAATTCTTTTTCTTGCTATATTCTGTTTGGTAATATTTTGTTAAGGATTTTTGCATATATATTTATGAGGGATGTTGGTCTATACTTGTTTTTTTGAACTGTTTTTGATTTGGTATCACAACATTAGCTTCATAAAATGAATTGAGAGCATTCCTTCTATTTTCTGGAAGAGACTATGTTTGATGTAATTCTCCAGTGAAACACCTAGGCTTTGGATATTTCTTTTTTGGTTTTAAAGTTATGCGTTCAGTTTCCTTGGTAGTTATAAGGCTGTTCAAAGAATCTTTTTCAGATGAGTTGTGGTGGTTTGTTTTTTTCAAGGTAGTGATCCCTTTTGTCTAAGTTATCTAACTTATGTATGTAGAGTTTTTGTAAGATTCCCTATTACTCTTTGGGTATCTGCAAGTCTTTAGGTCATTCTTGACATTGATAATACATGTTCCCTGTCTTTTTTTTCATTTTCAGTGTTGCTAGAGGTTTTTCAGTTTTATTTACCTTTTCAAAGAACCAGTTCTTTGTTTTATTGATTTTTCCCTATGTTTTTATTTCATTAGCTTTTGCTGTTATCACTGTTATTTCTTGTTTCCTCCTTTAATTTTCCTCTTATTTAAAAAAATTTTTTTTAAATTTTTTTTCCCCCTAAATTTCCAAGAGAGCGTGAGCAGGTGAGAGTTAGAGAGAGAGGGAGACACAGAATCTGAAGCAGGCTCCAGGCTCTGAGCTAGCTGACAGCACAGAGCCTGACGTGGGGCTCGAACCCACAAACCATGAGATCATGACCTCAGCCAAAGTTGGACACTTAACCAACTGAGCCACCCAGGCACCCCATTTTTTTTTTAAATTTTTTAAATGTTTTTATATTTTTGAGAAAGAGAGAGCACAGGCGAGGGAGGGACAGAGAGAGGGAGGCAGAGGATCAGAAGCACCCTCTGCTCTGACAGCAGAGAACCCAATGTGGGGCTTTAACTCATGAACTATGAGATCATGACCTGAGCTGAAGTCATATACATAACCAACTGAGCCACCCACGTGCCCCTTATGTTTCTTTAACTTTTTTCATAAGTAGATTCCATGCCTAACGTGGGGGTTGAACTTAACAACCCTAAGATCAAGAGTTGCACGCTCCACCCACTGAGCCAGTGAGGAGCCCCTGTTTTGCTCCTCTTTTATACATTCTTAGATGGGACTTTAGATTATTAGTTTAAGACTTTCCCCCTAATATATGCATCTAGTGCTATAAGTTTGCCTCTCAGTACTGATTTAGCTGTGTTCCAGTGGTTATGTTGTATCTTCCTTTTCATTTAATTCATTTTATTTTTAAAATTTCTTAGACTTCCTCTTTGACCCTATGATTATTTAGCAGTGTGTTATTTAGTTCTGGTTGTACAGAGATTGTGTTACTTTTCTGTTACTGATTTCTAGTTTGAATCCTTTGTGCTTTGAGAATATATTCCATTTGATGTCAACTCTTTTAAAGTTGTTGAAGTTTGTTTTATGGCCCTGGTTATGTCTGTCTTGTTATGTTCTATGAGTACTTGAAATATATTCTTTGAGCATTGAAAATAATATAATATGTATTTTGCCCTTATTGGGTGGAACTATCATAATGTCAGTTTGATTTTGCTGGATGATGGTACTATTGAGTTTTTCTATATCCTTGCTGATTTTATTTCTGGTGATTCTGTCAATAGTTGGAGAGAGTTGCTGTATTCTCCAAGTATGTCTAAAGATGTGCTTATTAGTTTCTGCTTCCTATATTGTAGCTTTGTTGTTTGGTGCATTTAGGGTTGCTTTCTCTTAGAAGGATTGAACTGTTTATCATTATGTAATATCCCTCTCTGTCTCTTGTAGTTTTGTGGGGTTTTTTTGGTTTTGGTTTGAAATATACTTTATCTGATATTAATAGGCATGGCTGTTTTCCCTTGATGAATGTTTGCATATTAAACCTTTTTCCATTCTTTTACTTTCAGCCTACCTGTTATCACTGTATATGAACAAGTTTCTTGGTGACTGCATATAATTGAGTCATATTTTTAATTTTGCCAAGTTTTGTCATTTAATTGGTGTATATGGTCCATATACAGTTAATGTATTTTGTTATGTTAGGGTTTAAGCCTGCCATTTTATTTTTTGTTTTCTGATTGTTCTGAGGGTTTTTGTTTTTGTTTTAGAATTCTGTTTTGATGTTCTATAGTGTTTTGCATATTTCCCTTTGTATTAGCTTTTTCAATGGTTGCTCTAGATATTACGTATACAGAACTTGTACAGGTTGACTGGTATTGTCATTTTACCAGTTTGAATGAAGTGTAGAAGTCTTATCTTTTTGTATCCCTTTAACTTCCCCTGTTTACAATTATTTTAAATATTTCCTCTCCATTCATTTAGAGTCTCATCACATAGTGTTAAGATATTTGCTTCACCTGTTAAATAAATTAGAAAACTCAAAAGGAGAAAGAAAGTCTGTTGTAGTTACGCATATTTTTACGTACTGTGCTTTTTCCTCCTTCCCACTGTTTCTTTTCTGTTTAGAGAACTTCTTTTTTTTTGTTGTTTTTATTTATTTCTAGGAGAGAGAGAGAGAGAGACAGTGTGAGCAGGGGAGGGTCAGAGAGAGAGGGAGTCAGAGACCGAAACAGGCTCCAGGCTCTGAGCTGGCAGTCAGCACAGAGCCCGACGCGGGGCTCAAACCCACGAACCGCGAGATCATGACCTAAGCGAAAGTCGGACGCTTAACCGACTAAGCCACCCAGGCGCCCCTAGAGAACTTCTTTTAATCATTCTTTTAGGGTTGGTCTTCTGGCAACAGAATTCTCTTACTTTTCCTTCATCTAAGAATGTTTTGATTTTCCTTTCATTCCTGAAGGACATTTTTGCTTGATAGAGGATTCTGGATTGACAGTTCTTTTCTTTTAGCTCTTGGAAAATTTCATGCCATCTCCTGTGGCCGGCCTCCTTTTCTGAGGAGAACTCTGCTTTCATTTGAATAGTTTTTCCCTATAGGCAGGGTGTTGTTTTTGCTCATTGCTCTCAGTTTTTCTTTGTCATTAGTTTTCTGAAGTTTAATTATGATATGTGTTGGAATGGATTAATTTGAGGTCTTTCTGAAGTTTTCTGTTTTTTGGTTTGTTTCAAACATGTTCATAATTGCTTGTTTGAAGCATTTTATCATAGTGGTCTCAAAATCCATCAGGACATCCTTTCTTCACGGTCTTGTCATGTGTTGATTCTCGTTTTGTTAAGCTTGAGATCTTTTTTTTTTTTAAGTTGATTTATTTTTGAGAGAGAGAGCATAAGCGGAGGAGAGATAGAGAGGATCAGAAGTGGACTCAGCACTGACAGCACAGAGTTCACTGTGGAGTTCAAACTCACAAACTGCAAGATCATGACCTGAGCCGAAGTTGGACACTTAATTGACTGAGCCACCCAGGCCCTGAAGTTTGAGATCTTTGTGGTACTTGATATGACAGTTAGTTTTAGATTGAAATTTGGACATTTTCATATTATGTTATGAGGCTCTTAGATCTTATTTAAACCTACTGTTTTAACTGACGTTTTCTAACACTGCTGTGGCAGGAAAGCCAGGGGGCCATCACTCACTATCAGGTGAAAGGTGAAGTCTAGGTTCCCACCCCAGCCTCTTTTTAACACCTGAGTTGAGGAGGGCGTCTTCTCATTACTGCTGAGCTGTGGTGCAAGTTCTGCGTGTGAACTCCGGTGACACTGTAGTGGGAGTGACCTTGTCTTGACTTTCTACGAGTCTTCCTCTGACACCACCCCAGTGCCCCATACTGTCCAGTGTGGATGTAGTCCAGGTTCCCTCTGTGATCTCCACTGACTGAGTGAGAGTCTTGTTCCTGCTTGGCAGGGATGAAAATTCCAGCTACCTGATTGGCTTCTGCTACCACCGTGACGGGGGTGTAGAGTGCGTCATTACAGCCTCCCCAGGGTGGAAGTCTAGGCTCCCCACTGGGCTTTTTCTTGCCTGCATAGGGGTGATGCTCAGCCTTATCTGAGGTGCTTGACTGGAGTAGAGTATAGGGGTCTAGAAGTTTCGTCTTGCTAGCCTACCTCTTTCTTGGATTACTGGCTAGAGAGAGCAAGCTTCTGTTGGGGTTTTTTTGTGTGCCCGTGTTGTTGTTTCTGGGTTTCCGGCTTCTTTGGCCTTGACTGGATTTATGAAGGAGGGAAAAAAACCTGGAGAATGCATCACTTTGTCCAGGTTCCCTAGTTTGCCTTTCTTTGTACTTTCCAAAGCCCTGTCTTTTTTAATGTATAATGCCAGGTTTTTTAGTTCTCTGTAGCAGAATAACGAAAAGTACATCTGCTCTGTCTTCCTGTGAGTGAAAGCCTAGCTGTCATTTCTAATTAACTCTTTTGATTGAGACAGTGGATTTGGATTTTGTGTTGATAATGTTGCCAGCTTTTACACTAACTGGTTTTGGGACGCCTGGGTAGCTAAGTCGGTTGAGCGTCCGACTTCGGCTCAGGTCATGATCTCTCTGTGAGTTCTAGTCCCGCGTCGGGCTCTGTGCTGACAGCTCAGATTCTGTGCGTCTCTCCCTCTCTGCCGCTTCCCTACTTGCACTTTGTCTCTCTCTCTCGCTCTCTCTCAAAAATAAATAAACATTAAAAAAATTTTTTTTAACTAACCGATTTTCAACCTAACTAGGTATTTATCTCCTGGTTAATTGGTTCCTCTTCAGTTTTATTTTGAGCATCAAAAAGGAGGCTATGTTCTGTTTAGTCTCTCTCCTGCCCCCTTTCACCTCCTAGTAGTTGCTAGCACTTTTATTCAGAGCAGGTTATTGAATCCATATGTGCTTAAAGGAAATCGTGCTGTTTCAGCTAAGTAAAGTCCTATCAGAGATGTCAACATTTGAAATTCTCTCTGTTTGAGTATTTTTTACTTTTATTCGGTTTGACTCTTTTATTGAATTATTTCTCCTTTATGCCTAGCTTAAAGTCATTTGGCTTTGTCTGCAGACATTGCCGTCAGCACTGTGTTCTGTGGGAGGAAAGAAGGCAGCTAGAAAGTACTTTCTAGGGCCGCCTAGGTGGCTCAGTCGGTTAAGCGCCCTATTTTGGCTCAGGTCATGATCTCATGGTTCATGGGTTTGAGCCCCGCATCGGGCTCTGTGCTGACAGGTCAGAGCCTGGAGCCTTTCTCAGATTCTGTGTCTCTCTTTCTCCGCTCCTCTCCCATCATGCTCTCTCAAAAACAAATAAACATTTAAATTTAAAAAAAAAAAAAGAAATAAAAGAAAGTACTTTTAAAAATTTAATTTATAAAGTAATATCTATACTGGTAGTTCACCCAGTGTTCACCAGATACTGCTGGGTTTCCCATAAAAATGTAAACTGCCCTGCAGTGCTCTGTGAGTTTGCCGTGTGCCCTGCAGGACACAGTACACGGCTTAAGGAGCTGCGCCCCGAGGCCTGGTGGCACAGACGAGGGGCGGGGACCGCACCTAGGGACCACGGTGTCTCTTGAGTGGGGTGGGAACTGTGAAAAGGAATGTTTTTGGAGCCTCGGTGAGGGCTGAGGAGGTGCTTATGAGTGAGCTGTAATCTTAGCTACATACACCGTCTGTCTGTCTTTAACCTTATCTCCTCTAAAGCTTTGAGATAAATGTCACACATATCAGTGGTAAGCACAGTTCATCTCAGTATTGATTTCTTAATTCTTGCCAGTTCGTATACATAATATTTTTGTTTCTCTTGAACACTTTTGTCATACTTTTTATGTAAAAGTAGAGGTTGAATTTGAAACTCTGATAACACTGATGTTGGTGTAGCAGGATGATGTCACAGTCTGATTCTCTCTTTATTACTTGTACTATTATATTAGCTCTTTACAAATATCACTGGAGTCCAGTCTTTGTGTCTGACTTGCAGAAACAGAATACAATTTTTGAGGCAATCAGAAGCTCTTTTTTTTTTTCTCCCAACTCAGAACAAATCACCTGCTGCAGTTACGGAACCGGAGACCAGTAAATTCGATAGCACTGGATATGATAAGGACTTAGTAGAAGCTTTGGAAAGAGATATAATTTCTCAGAATCCCAACGTTCGATGGTAAGTTGTATCACAACAAGATAATGGGATAAGGCTTTTAGGAGAAGAGAACGGAACCAGTGCGGGCGTGCACTGAAGATTAGTCCTTGGGGATGGACCCAGTGTACACACGGTGTGAACCCAACACTTGGTTCAGGCTATATCAAGTTTCTGTCTGAGATTTTTTTTTTTAACTTCATAAAATAACAAATGATTATTTGTTAGATTAAAAAAAATCTTCCATACCGAGCAGGAGGAAGATCACAGAAATTTCCATCTTCTTCTGGCACGTCCTCCAGTGGGGAAACGGCAATGACGCTTATTGCATGTGTGTTGCTTGTTTTTGTCTTTACGGGAGCTCTGTGCCCAAGTGGGGCTTGGACTTACAACCCCGAGGTGAAGGGCCTCCCGTTCTAGTGACTGAGATTTCCAGCAGCCCGCGTTGCTTGTTACATATAGGTTTATCCCGTGGGTGTTTCTTTTATTTTCTATGACTTTTAGCAGTGGTTCTCAGCTTGTTTAATATTATGTTGAATCAGAGAACTGTAATTATCACACTGAGTTCTAAAAGCTCCCTTAATGATTTTTAGGTATGGTTTTGGGGATATTTTAAAAATAATCTTTGGTGTTTGATATTTATACAGTGAGCGTGTATTTTCATGACTGTGCCGCATGTGGCGGCGGTGGCAGCAGCAGCTGGTTGGAGATGACTACGTGGCAGTCTCTGTGATACTGTCTCTGGGTTGGAGGCAAGACAGCAGTGTTGCAGCCTGTGTCTCCTTACTGCCCTTCCTATTCTTTATGGATTTTTTTTTTTTAACGGGTTCGTTGTTTCTAAACCACAGGGTTTATGACATGAGCATCACCAGAGCAGGAATGTAAAGTGAGATGGCCTGATCTTAAGAGTGGGCCTGTAGACCCTGCTTCCCTGAGCAGACGGTCTTTCCTGCCAAGAGCTGATGGTTGAGGCTGCATAGCATGGCGGCCTCCTGGCGGCACACTGGCTCCCCGGGGCCTGCGGCCCATCCGGCCCTGCGTGGGCGCCGTGGGGCCGTGTGCTTCAGCGGCTCTCCAGGTCCCATAGAGCCGGAAACATAACCTGTGACGTCGGTGATAAAGTATCTCCTCTTTCAGGGATGATATTGCTGATTTAGTAGAAGCTAAGAAGTTGCTTAAGGAAGCTGTGGTGTTACCAATGTGGATGCCAGAATTCTTTAAGGGCATCAGGCGACCATGGAAGGTAAGTGCCTTACCATCACGGCATTGTCAAAGTGAACGGCACGTACACTGCTGTAGAAAACTAGTATTTATCTTATTCAGGGAAGAGTGGGGAGTAAGAGTAGGTAAGGAAAATTTTTAATTAAAAGGTATGTTATTCAGGATTTTGTTTAGATCAAAAGCTATAGCAAGGTTCTCAGAATATAGGTACCGTGTGACCTTTGGAGAGTTGATTTCAGATGAGCTTGTATTTTCAGATATGAACAAGTTGCCTAATGCAGAAAAACTCTGTTTTATATATCATGCTATGGAACTTGTCTACTTCTTGCATTTGTCTTTAAGAAACTGAGACGCCCACATCTAGTAGGTACTTTCTTAAGAGTCATGAGCTGATCTGAAAAGACACTGAAAAAAACTTTCTTAGATTTGGAAAATGTGCTAATGGCTAACTCTGCTGCACTTATTTTTTTTTTTTAATGTTTTATTTATTTCTAGGAGAGAGAGAGAGAGAGACAGCGTGAGCAGGGGAGGGTCAGAGAGAGAGGGAGTCACAGACTCTGAAACAGGCTTCAGGCTCTGAGCTGGCAGTCAGCACAGAGCCCGACGCGGGGCTCGAACCCACGAACCGCGAGATCATGACCTAAGCGAAAGTCTGACGCTCAACTGACTAAGCCACCCAGGCGCCCCTCTGCTGCATTTATTATTAAGAATTCTTGAAATATGAAGTGATAAGCTACAAAGTTCTAGACCTACTTTGAATACAAATGTGTAACAAAAAAACTAATTTGTCCAACCAAAAGCCTAGAAGGAAATATATCCAGATACTATTGGTATTTGTATTAGAGTAGGATTATTATAATATCAGTATTATAATATTGATTATATTTTTCTCATTTCTGAGTGCCAAATTTTAATAACATAGTTCTCTTTTATCATGAAAAATTTAAATTTATGATAAAGTATCCTTTTGTTTGTCTTTTATTTGTCTTACTATTATATATTAGTTGAAAATTCTTAGTCATGGAATCCTTGTGAATTAGAACAGTAGCAGAGAAACCTTTGACTTATGTCCTTATCTCCCCAACAGGGAGTGTTGATGGTTGGGCCGCCGGGCACGGGAAAGACCCTCCTTGCTAAAGCAGTAGCTACGGAATGCAAGACAACATTCTTCAATGTGTCCTCATCAACTCTGACTTCCAAGTACAGAGGAGAGTCTGAGAAGCTTGTTCGTCTTCTGTTCGAAATGGTGAATGTTTGAGCCAACTGTAAAGATTCTTTACCTCTAAAAGGGGAGAAAGTGAGTCGTAGCTATCTCCAGTGTATAATAGACTAGTGAGTCAGGGAGATGTGCCCAGAGTGTAATTCTGGGCCCTCAAAGCTAGAATCCTTTAATCACATGAGTAAATCGACTTATTCTGTGTCTCCTTTCCTCTAGAGGCAGAGCATCTCTGATGGCTTATGGGCATGCTCACATTATGGGGTCTGCCTTACCAATCTACTATAGTAGGGGTTTGAAATCACTGTTTTCTAAATCAGTAGGCTCAGTTGTAATATGGTAAATGCAGTGTTATAACAGTAATGCAGAACAGTGAAAATCAAGTAGTTATGGAACTTAGATCATCTCCAATCTATTAACTATATACTAAATACTTTGAGTTTAATGCCCCAGCCTTTGGAATGTTACTTCTGCACTTGTTACTTTGAGTTTCCTTTTTCCTTCTTCCACCCCCACTAATCTGAATATCAGAAGGAATGTAATTCAACAAATTCTAGTAGAGTGTTTAGATTGAATTCGACAACTTTTTAGACTTCCAACTGTAAGCTTCACTGAGTATTTCAGTTTTGCCTTTTCTAAGACATTGTATAGTTTAGGGGCACTTGGGTGCCTCAGTTGGTTAAGTGTCTGACTTCAGATCATGATCTCGCAGTTTGTGACTTCAAGCCCTGTGTCAGGCTCTGTGACAGCTCAGAGCCTGCAGCCGGCTTCAGATCTATGTCTTGCGTCTCCCCTGCTCACGTTTTGTTTCTCTCAAAAATAAATAAACCTTAAAAAAAATTTTTTTTTAAAAAGGAGGGGTGCCTGGGCTCAGTCAGTTAAGAGTCCGACTTCAGCTCATGTCATGGTCTCATAGTTCATGAATTCGAGCCTGGTGTCAGGTTCTATGCTGACAGCTCAGAGCCCGGAGCCTGCTTCAGATTCTGTGTCTCCCTTTCTCTGCTTGCACTCTGTTTCTCTCTTTCTCAAAAATAACTTAAAAAAAAAAAAAAAAGCAATTGTGTAGTTACATGTATTAGGAAAGAGATACACTTATTATATAGAGAATAACTTGCATTCTTAACTCTAAAGTGTCCATCGTAGATGAAATCTTAGATATCTGACTGTGTTAATATGACACTAGATCTTACTTCCTTAGGCTCAGAATAAAAACAAGCAAATGAAAACCCTTATAATTGCAGGTTATCCATTGTCTTTTAAAAAAAATTTTTTTTAATGTTTATTTCTTTTTGAGAGAGAGAAAGAGAGAAAGACAGCATGAGTGGGGGAGGGGCAGAGAGAGAGGGAGACACAGAATCTGAAGCAGGCTCCAGGCTCCGAGCTGTTATCACAGAGCCCAGTGTGGGGTTTGAACTCATGGACCATGAGGTCATGACCTAGGCCTAAGTTGGATGTTCAACCGACTGAGCCCCCCAGGCACCCCAGGTTATCCATTTTCTATAAAGTCTTCTTCCTGTTTCAATTCCCATTTTGTCCTTCAAGTTCAATAATTTATAAGGCAGGATGCAAATTCTAACAGGTTCTTAATAGCTTATCAGTAATGTATACCACAAGAGGAATCTAGTGGAGAACCTCTTAGATCATTTATTTGCTTCAGGGGAAAAAGATTATACTGTCAAGATTTTAGAATAACTAGGCTTTTTAAAAATGTAAGCTAAGTAGCGTGACTGGCTAAGCATGGAGTCTTTAGAGCCAGATAGCCTGGGTTCAGCCCCTCCTCTCTCACTGTCCTAGCTGGCTACCTGTGGGCAAATTCCGCTCCTCATCCTCAGTTGCTTGATCTTTAAAAAGAGGACCCTTGGGGCGCCTCCATGGCTCAGTGAGCTCAGGTCAGGAGCTCACAGTGTGTGAGCTCGAGTCCCATGTGAGTTCAAGCCCCGTGTGGGGCTCTGTGCTGACAGCCAAGAGCCTGGAGCCTGCTTCAGATTCTGTGTCTCCCTCTCTCTTTGTCCCCCCCCCCCCAAATAAATAGAAAACATTAAAATTAAAAAAAAATAGAATAAAAAGAGGACCATTATATACAGGAGTTACCTCTGTGAAACGAGCTAATGCATGTAAAGTGTTTAACGCAGAGCCTGATTCACAGGGGCAAATAGAACTCAGCTGTTCTGTATAAGAATTATTTGATATATTTTCTGTTGGAGCGTTTATATTTGTGGAAACTGACCATTTTCATCTGTGTAGGGAAGCCTCTTATAAAGTACTAATTTACATTATTTTTTATAGTGAGGTTTATGAAGGCATATCAAATGGCTTGTTTTTTACTGGCTTCGCTGGTGTTTACCATCCTTAAATAAATGCCTGCTTATCTGCAGTGCGCTGCTTTGAGTTGCCTGCTTGAGTGGGGCTCAGTTCCAGCCGGCGCCTGCCTGTTTGGAGCTTTTGCCCTTGTGACTTGTGATTAGGGCTCAGATCTAAAACTAGCTTAAGGGTTTTTTGTTTGTTTTTGTTTTTTTTCCCTGTTCACCATGTGGACTCTCATGGAGTAAAGTGATCCTACCTCTCATATCTTGATTTGACTGCTCCACAGAGGACTTGCCTCTCCGTGACGGCCTACCCCACCCCCCCGGAAATCTCTCAAAGCAAACATGCCTCAAGGCTTGTATTTTAAATAATGTCACTTAAATTTAAGTCTGTCCAGGAATTTTCTCACGACATGGTAACAAACACATACAAAAACTTAATGGTATAATTTTTGTTGCATTGTCAAGAACTTTCAAGTGTCAGAAACCTAATCAAATGAGCTTAAACCAAAAGAATAATATATTAGGTCATGTAACTAGGAATTTGGGGAGGTTATGTTTTAGATTTTTTAGGCCTGCCAGGATCTAGCAACTCAGATGTTTTGAGGAATGTCTCTCTGACCTTTGCCTCTGGGTTTACCTGTGGGTTGGCTTTGATTTGGGGTAGGCCTGTGTGGTGGTCAAGATAGCCATCAGAGCCTTAAGCCTTGTTTTTATTTTCTTTATGGTAATCCCAGAGGAATTAGCCCTCATTTCTCAGTTCTTACAGAAAAATCCCAGGGATTAATGTTTGGCCTATTTGAGTCAAATGCCCATGCTTGAATCCATCATTTTGGTCAGGGAATTGGAGTGATCTGATTGGCCAGATCTGAACCATACCCCTAGAACTTCAGAAGAGTTGGCGTCTCTTGAAGTAGCGGAACTAGAATGTAAAGGGATGGTTAATGAATAAAAAGGTGCATTTCTCTTACCAGAAGGGATGCTGTGCAGGCCAAAGCATTTGAATCTTTCTGTAGTATATTCCATGTCCTCCAAAGCCAATTTTACACGTGCCATGTAGCCTCTGCTCTAAGACCATTCGGCAGACCCTCAGTAGTTGGGAAAACTCTACTAGGTTTTTTCTTGTTATGGAAACAAGTAGATTGAAATTTAATTTTTGTCAGTGTAGGCTCTGTTGACAGATGGCTTCTTGATAGAATTTCAATTGAAAATTTTCTTGGGTGCTTTTTTCCCTCCTTGTTTACTCTGCTGTCCATTTTTTTTCTTTTTCTATTTTTTGAAAAGAGTACAAAAATTTTTCGACATACTACCTAAAATCCAAATAAGGACACCTTATTAAAAATTAAATTATCCAGGGCGCCTGGATGGCTCAGTTGGTTGAGCATCTGACTCTTGATTTCCACTCAGGTCATGACCCCAGGGTTCCTGATTTGAGCCCCACGTTAGGCTCTGGGTTGACAGCATGGGGCCTGCTTGGGATTCTCCCTCTCCCTCTGCCTCTGCCCTCCCGCCCTCCCCCCCCACCCCCCAGTTCTCTCTCCCTCTCTCTCAAAATAAACAAACTTAAAAATTAAATTGTTCCTGTGACGGGAACTGATGACTTAGAATTCAGACTTTCAACTAGAAGAGAAACAGAGATTTAAGTAAGGATTTTCCAGGCGGACAGACTAAAACTGAATCCATCCTTTGGAGGCACAGCCCTTCCAACCCAGTGAATTGCCTCGTAGAGGATGCTAGATCATGACTCCTGGTCCGAGGGAATTCATAGACCCAGTGTAACTGCATGTTCAAGTCCATAATGTTCACTTGCCGTTATAGACTTTTATTTTTGGAAAAACTTTGAAAAGTGCTGTGTGTTCACTAAGCCATGTTTTGAGAAATCTTTGTCATCATTTAGCTTCAAACCATCTTGTACATTGATTCTCCAAGTTTGGATATTTCATTTAAAAATGATTAACGGGGCGCCTGGGTGGCTTAGTCGGTTAAGCGTCTGACTTTCGCTTTGGTCATGATCTCTCGGTTTGTGGGTTCGAGCCCCGCGTCGGGCTCTGTGCTGACTGCCAGCTCAGAGCCTGGAGCCTGTTTCAGTCTGTGACTCCCTCTCTCTCTGACCCTCCCCTGCTCACACTGTCTCTCTCTCTCTCCTAGAAATAAAACATTAAAATTTTAAAAAATAAATAAATAAATAAATAAAAATGATTAACAATGGGGGCGCCTGGGTGGCTTAGTCGGTTAAGCGTCTGACTTTCGCTTAGGTCATGATCTCACGGTTTGTGGGTTCGAGCCCCGCGTCGGGCTCTGTGCTGACTGCCAGCTCAGAGCCTGGAGCCTGTTTCAGATTCTGTGTCTCCCTCTCTCTCTGACCCTCCCCTGCTCACGCTGTCTCTCTCTCTCTCTCTCCTAGAAATTAAAAAAAAAAAAAAAATGATTAACAATGAACTTCTTTAGTTACTGTAGTAAGTGTATTGCCAAATAAAAAATGGCAATTTAATGAGGATTTTTAGAGGAAGTCTATATGATTTTATTTAAGGTAACGGTTCACTGTAACCAGTTTTTTTTCTAGAACTTGAGAACATTTACGAATATCTGTAAATGTTTTCCCGTCATTGTTGTCCTTACTGCTGTAACATACAAGTTAATTCTGTACGTCTCTCACCCACCAGTAAATCAAATTGCCAGCTTAAGTACTGAGTGTTACAAAAATTGCCATGTAGGGTTTAAGTATATGCTAAGCTTGTATCAGAAGCTATCTTGTAGCTAGCTGCTCCAGGTTACCCTCTCCCCCACAGAATTAGGACGAGAGAGACGCATTGTGGCAAACGGCACAGCTCTTTCCTAATTGCTCTAGATTATTTTTAAATGAAATAAAAGCCTGGTGTTACCTGGTTTCTTTATTTAGGCTCGATTTTACTCTCCGGCCACTATATTTATCGATGAGATCGATTCCATTTGTAGTCGCAGAGGAACTTCCGAAGAGCACGAGGCAAGCAGGAGGGTGAAAGCTGAGCTGCTGGTTCAGATGGATGGTATGCACGCGTCTGTGCCCTGACTGGGTTCTCTGCCGGGTGCCGCCCCAGGATGGCAGGAGGGGGCTTCCTACCCGGGTGCCCGCCCAGGACGGCGGGAGGGGGCTCTCTGGCTGGGCTGCTGGCCAAGGACGGCAGGAAGGGGCTGGCAGTAAGTCCTGGAGGCTGACGATGTATTGGGTACACTGACTAGCGGGACATTCCAGAAAAGGCTATTCAGAGTACGCATGGGCATATGCCTGGATTTCTTATTTTTAGCAATGAGATTGAAATAAATGCAAATAAATTGCCTCAGGGATATGGATGTTTTGAAAAAGCTTAGAAATTGGTATATTGTTAAGCTGAGCTATCTTTGATTAAATCTATTTTGAGTCCTATTTTGTTGCTATTGTTGTCTTTTGTTTTTGTATACTAAAACTTCGTGTTCTTGGGCCCCAAATTCATATACATACCAGTTAGCTTTAGAAGTCTTAGGGATGCTTAACAATTACACTACCTCGTAATTTAGTGCCAAATATGTGATGATCTTTAAGTAGTTGAGCTTTAGTTTGTTTACTGACTTAATATCTTTTTTACGTTCTCCTCGCCCTTCTTAGGTGTTGGAGGTGCTTCTGAAAACGATGACCCTTCCAAGATGGTTATGGTTCTTGCAGCCACCAACTTTCCCTGGGATATTGACGAGGCATTAAGACGCCGCCTTGAAAAAAGAATCTATATTCCATTGCCATCAGGTATCTTCATTCAACTCTTGCCAGAAAGCCATGTTAACTGTTAGGTCATTTGGCTTAGAGATTTTAAAAATTTGGTATTAATTGGGGTGCCTGAGTGGCTCAGTCGGTTAAGTGTCCGACTTCAGCTCAGGTCATGATCTCATGGTTCATGGGGTCGTGCCCTGTGTCGGGCTCTGTGCTGACAGCTCGGAGCCTGGAGCCCTCTTGGGATTCTGTCTCCCTCTCTCTCTGACCCTCCCCTGCTCACGCTGTCTCTCTCTCTCTCTCTCTCTCTCTCTCTCTCAGAAATAAATAAAACATTAAAAAATATTTTTTTAAAAATAAAATATGGTATTAATTGACTTTCCTTTAAAGAGACAAATGTAGGATGTCTTTCCTTGTATTAATAGGTTTGGCTCTCTCTAGAACTTGAATGCCTTGATACCAGAAAATTTTAAATTTTTAAACAAAGGAGCTCTAAGAATTGGAAAACCACCTTCTCATACAAAGTAGACTTGATTACGTTTATGTTGAAGGCTTACATTTTAAAATTTGTTTCCATCATTAGCGAAAGGCAGGGAGGAGCTGTTACGAATAAGTCTGCGTGAGCTGGAACTGGCTGATGATGTTGACCTTGCGAGTATAGCAGAAAATATGGAAGGCTATTCAGGTGCAGACATTACCAACGTATGCAGGTATGAATTATCTTGAAAGCATAGGTTTTTGTGGGTATTAACCTATGTTATGAAGCTTTTATGCCGAATTAATAAGGTAGGTGAAGATTAAAGACCTACATGATAGTTTCTAGTCAGAGACACCAGCTTTGGTATGAAGCTCGTGGTAAGGTGCTGGTAAGAATCGGAGTGTCTCGCATGGCACTGAATAGTCTGGTGCATTTGAAAAAAGTTTGAGAATTTACTATTTTAGAACAACTGGTATAAGATGGAAAATCAGCGATTATCTGGGATGAAAAACACGTTGATGTGCCTTTTCCATGTACTTGTAAGAAATAGAGCCATGGGACTGGTTGGGCATACTCAGGGAGAGGACAGTCTCCCTGTCAGTGCAAGTGTCCCGTATATGATAGGAATGACAGTAGAAAAGAAAAAAGACAGCCTCTAATCCAGTTGACTCCAGTAGGTTTTGTCCTAATCTAAGCACTAGTTCATATGTTTATTAGCAAAGGACTCGTAAAGTAAGCACCCCACGCAGGTGGTTGTGGGGATTGTGAGAACGTGTGTGTGTGTGTGTGTGTGTGTGTGTGTGTGTGTGTGTGTGAAGCAGCTGTTTGTTGCTGTCCCTTTGCATAAATGGTGGCTGTTTTCAGAGATGAAACTTGGTGAAAGCAGAGGTCCTTGAATCTGAAGTTTCTTTAAAGACAAAAACACAAAAACTCAAAAGACAAACAGACCAAACCAGTACAGAGGAGGAAAAAACACCTTAATTTGATCATTTAGTTTTTCCTAGAAAACAGGTAGAAAAAAATATTTTTCAGCTAACAGGTTCCCTCCTCTCTAATGTTTATTTTATTGGATACTTACAAAGAAGTTCAGTTGCTAGCTTCTTTGTTATATCCTTTTACTTTTTCTTGGGCTTCCTGCTCAGTATCATTAATTTAACCAATATCCTTATTTTCATCATGGAGGATTTAACTGCTACAGAGCAACTCAGAACCAGCCCATGTATTCTGATAGAAGATTCTATGAATACTACATACATGTAGTATGGATGATAAGAGTACCACATACTGAAAAAATTTTCTTTTCACAGGTTTATATTCAGTCAAAATAATGCTTTGTGTGTGTGTGTGTGTGTTTTCATTTAAAAACTAGGGATGCATCCTTAATGGCAATGAGAAGGCGTATTGAAGGTCTGACCCCAGAAGAAATCAGAAATCTTTCAAAAGAGGAAATGCACATGCCTACAACTATGGAGGACTTCGAAATGGCCTTAAAGAAAGTTTCCAAGTCAGTTTCCGCTGCAGACATTGAAAGATACGAGAAATGGATATTTGAGTTTGGATCATGCTAAGCTCTCACATGTAAAATGTTGAGAAACCTGCCTTAAGTGTTTGAATAATAATTAAATGTAGTATTTCATTGCACCGAGTGCTATATTTTTTTAAACTTTCATGATGGTAAGATTTAAAAAAAATACGATTCTGAATAAAGGCAATTTTTTAAAGCTGCACGCAAATTTGTTTTAGTGTTACCCGATTTCTCTTTCACTGACCATGCGGGCAGCACCAATGTGATTACATAGCTTGGAAAGGTGTCTTTACACGCACTTCTAGGCACAGCGTCTGATCTGCCCTGTCCGGCTGCCGCTCCTCCTTCTAGAAGACCGGCTGCAGCACCGTGGGCGCAAGCAGGTAACGGGAAGTTCCCTAACATTTTTACATAAGTAGCCAGTTGACACATGAACCACGCATTGTGCGCCTTCCTTCCTATATGCTGTTCCAGTAGCTTCCCTCCCTGTCCTGGGAGCCTATAAAGCCCCTTCATTTTACAGTGCGCTTAAAAGGAAGAAATATAGATCTACGTATAATTCTTTCAATGTTCATTTTCTTTAAATTTACTTTTAAGAAAGCGCGTGTGAGAGAGGGGTAGGGTGGGGCAGAGAGAGAGGACACATCCCAGACAGGCTCCACACTGTCACTGCAGGGGCCGACACAGCGCTCAGCCCCACAAACTGTGAGATAGTGACCTGAGCAGAAATCAGGAGTTGGACACTTGACCAGCTGAGCCACCCAGGTGCCTCCATATATACTCTTGCTTGACTTTATTCTGCCCATGAGGCTGCCCTATAGGCGAAAGTTGATGCTTGTAAGCCTGTGCTGCTCGGTGTGCCCTAATGAGTGACACTCATTAACCCATTCACTCATGGATACCACGCATAATTAAAATAGCAGTTTATGGGGTCACTTGGGTGGCTCAGTTGGTTACATATCTTGACTCTTGGTTTTGGCTCAGGCCATGATCTCACAGTTTATAGGATCAAGCCCCGAGTTGGGCTCCTGTGTTGGCGGCACGGATCCTGTCTGGGGTTCTCTCTCTTCCTGTCTCTCAAAAATTTTTTAAGAGGTAATAGTTAATGGTGCAACTATAAGTTAATAAATGAAATAAAAATTAATGGCATACAATCTTAGGTAAGATTCATTTAGGATTACTTTTTTTAATGTTTAATGATTATTTATTTATTTTGAGAGAGACAGACTGTAGGGGATGGGTGGAGAGAGAGTCCCAAGCAGGCTCCTAGCTGCCAGCACAGAGCCCGAGGCGGGGCTTGAACTCATGAACCATGAGATCATGACCTGAGCCAAAATCAAGAGTGGGATGCTTAACTGACTGAGGCCCCCAGGCGCCCCAAGGATTGCTTTTAAAAAGACAACTTATTGTATCATCTCAACCATAGAAAACAGATCCTCAAGGACACTTGAGTGCTGGGGTGCCTGGGTGGTCGATTACGTGGCCAACATTGGCTCAGGTCATGATCTCGTGGTTTGTGGGTTCAAGCCCACATCGGGTTCTGTGCTGACAGCTCAGAGCCTGGTGTCTGCTTCAGATTCTGTGTCTCCCTCTCTCTCTCAAAAATAAACATAAATAAAAAAAGACTCAGTGCCACTCCATGGTCCCAGGTGTCACTGGTAAGGAGGCAGCACAGGGCTCTGCTAACTGCAATGCCTACACTCGCCAAATGGCCATGTGACGTTCTATAGTGTTCTCTTTACTAGAGTCTATAGGCACTAATGCTTAATGGGTGCAGGAAGACTCCATTATTTGGAGGTGGAACTGGTAATTTCTAGCAGCTTTGAGGAAGGACATAGTTACTCTAAGCTGGGTGACTTTAGGATCAAACTAAATGACAGGTTATTATTCTTCTGTAATATGGAGAACATGTATTTCACAAGGCTGTTAGTCTTTATTAAAAACAGCTAGGCAAAGTGAAACCTCACGCCTTCACTCTGCCGCCTGTCATCCTTCCCCCCCACATACATCTCTATTTGGCCTAATCTAAGGTTTTATCTTTTACCTCCTCTTCCCTGAGGTGGTCTTAAAAACCAGTCATTACTTTCTTAAAGTGTTTAAAATATGGGTTGCAATAAAAAATAACAGAATAGGAAACATCAATCCCATGGAGCAAAGGTACTATCTATTCCAGATCACATTATAAATAGATGTCAATATAAGAGATTTTTTTTTTAAAAAAGAGACCAAACACTGTTGAAGGGTCAGCAGCACTCAGAACGACACGAGCCAGGACCAGGGCACCGCCTAGTTCCAGCACGCTGAGGGGCTCACTCACCAACCTGAGCCCTGGTTTCAGCCAGTGAAAGGAGCTCTTACCAAGAAGTTACTTCTTGCCTGGGAAATGCTTTTAGATCAAAACTCTATACTGTTTTCCTCAAAAAAAGTTTATTTTGGGGTGAGAACACATCACTACTATTTTTAAATCCTCGTGCATTCAAGGTCTAAGTAGTCTTGGTACAGGATACAATCAAATCATGATAGGTTTCAGTGATTTTATATGGAGTCACATACTTACTATAAAGGCACATTTTACTGAATAAAAAAATAAGTGTTAAATTCTTGAGCTTTTAAATTAGAATTTCATAAAGTGCTTTTCATGAAGTCTCATGTTCTAGTAATTAAGTGGATATAAATCCTTTACAAAGGCACCTTGAAAAGTATTGGCACGTGGCGTTTCGTCTTGCCCTTTTGTTTCTTTTTGGTAATTTGGAAGTTTCTTCACGTCTTCTCTTCCACTTCATTTAGATTTTTCTTAACAATTCATCATCTGAATAGCCAGCCCTGTTCTAGAATAAGGTGAACTTTAACATGTCACTTTAAAGGTCAAGTTTTAGGCAGTTTTAGGAGCTTAGCAATTTCCCTGGTGTATAAGCAGATTCTTAACGATTTAAACGAAATTCAGGTGGCAAATTTAGAGCCAAATGACTAATTCAGAGTCCATGACTTGAGATGGTGTTTTAGACACATGTTTTATCTTCAAGGTTTTTTTCTCTTTTCTCAGTATCATCTGGAAATAAGTTGATAGCTGTCACAGATACAGTATTTGCTTTATCCAATTGAAGAATTCCTCTGAAATACAAAGATAAAAATTAACCATTTCCTCTGTCTATAGTTTGGTAGTAAGAAAGGCCTACCTACTTCACGGTTATAATTAAATGTATACCTGGGGTTAAGTGCTTTTGCTTCATTTTATTTAGTTTATAATAGCTGGGCAAGCTCTGAGTCCAAAGCTCGCTTTAGCCGAACTGACAGCGAACAGAAAGGTGTTAGGGGAGGTTCCTCACTTACACGGCAGGTGGGGACAGGGCCGGGAAGTACAGGTCTCCAGGGCAGACACACCCCAGATGTGCACAAGTTGGTCTAAAAGACCAGGCCCAGCAGCTTTGTAACTGGTACCACTGGGATGCAACCTTATCTATTTAGACCGCATTTTCCCTTTTTCTCCTCAAGTGCCTGACCAGGGAGGAGATCTCTGGATTGTATCCTAGACCCTCTTTGGCAAGTTCAGTGTCATCCCAACCGAGATGGCAGCAGAAGGTAGTTGTTTATGGAGCTCATCAAGCTGAATCTACAAGTTCACAAGGAGAAACTGTAAGAACAGTTGTAACCATGTTTTGAAAAAGAAGGACGGGGGGGGTGAGGGGGGACGGCTGCTGGTTTTATGAAGGCAGAACAGTACTTAGGAGTGCGCCGCTGGCACGGTACTAGACGAAGGTACTAGACGAAGCGGTGGGAGAAGAGGGTCCAGAGAGAAGAGTAATGTAAGCAGGAATCCAGTTCATAACAGGGTAACGTTCCGACTCAGTGGGCACATTATAGCCGGAACAACAGCCTCTCTGGAAAACAAAAACTCAGAATTCTAGCTTAATCTATACACAAGTGATGGTAAAAATGTTTTAAGATGACAAATAATTTTAAGAAGGGAAAGGTCTACTTAAGAAAAATGTAAAACCCTTAAGAGCCACAAAGGAAAGGCATGGGTTGCTCTAACCCCAAACTTAAACTTTGTCCTTTCCTTTTTTTTCTAAGGAGGCCTCACACCCAGCACAGATCCCATTGAGGGCTTTGGCTCACGATCCCGAGATCAAGACCTGAGCTGAGATCAAGAGTCAGACACTTAACTGACTGAGCCACCCAGGCACCCCCCAAACTTAAAATTTCTGTATGATACTAGAATTTAGAGCAAAAGATAAATCGCAGTCTAAGATAGAAAAAAAAAATTGGAATAGATACTAAGTGTGTATAACAAATAAAGGAGCTCCAATGATTACAAAGGGCAGCACAACCGGAAAATGACCAAGGCGATAAGCACGCATGTCACGGGAGAAACACCCAGCCCGCTCCCCGGGGATGCTCGACTCGGCCAGGCCGCGGCTGGCAAGTGGGAAGAAAATGCAAAGTAACTGAAATGAGATACTTCTGTCTCCAGCAGCAAAAGCAGAGCAGATTGCCGTCAGGTGCCGACAAGATATTAAATACATAGATTTTAAATACGTACATTCTTCGACCCAGCAAATTCACTTCTAGGGATCTATTCTACATTCAACACCCTTGTGCAAAGAGATGCGTGTGCATTTAAGATGGACACCAGAGCGGCCCTGGAGAGAACGTGAAACTGGAGCTTCCCTGAGTGTCTAGTGGAAGGGTGGGTAGGTGGCAGCATATTCATCCCGTAGAACACTATGCAGCCCCGGGGGGAGTCAAGAAGCTTCCCTAGGTGTGGGCACGAGAGCTCTGAAGCCCACGTTCCCCGACGCACAGACAATCCTGGGGCGGCACTGCCACCTCGGGGGGTAGTTTCCAGTTCCGACGTGAGACTGCTACACTGTCCTTTCAGTGAAGTCCGATCTTCGCAAAGCTGGATGCTGGCAGTTACTGTGGTAAGAGACAAATACTGTACGAAAGCTAGTGTTGAACAGGAAATAGGGTGGAAGCGTCCAGTCTGATTCTTAGAGATTTGTGTAGTGGCCTACAGGCGCATACGTCTCACTGGAAAATGTACATGTATATGTGTGTATGTAATTAAGAATTAAATAGACATTTTTTCTTTTAATTTCTGGCCTAGATCGGGGCACCAGGAAAAGATTACTGGCACACTAAGAGTGCTGTGTAACAAGAAGGTTTAGGAACTTCTGTCATTAAGTGAATAAGGCAATTTGTGGGGCAGTTACGGCTCTAGGATAGGATGATCAACAGTTACAATGACCTTAGCATACATTTATACATACAAATTATACATATATAATTACATAGCATACGTTCATACATACAAAGAATTTGGATAAAAGATGCACACCCTAAAAGTTACCAATGATTCCCCCTAGTGACAAGAACTAAAGAACAGGGAAAAGAAAGAGGTATTTTAACTGCTCTCTATATTTCTGCATTGATGAAATCTTTTACTACTAGAAAGTATCCTTAGTACATCGGCCATTGATAAAAAGTACCACTGCAAGGGTGCCTGGGTGGCTCAGTCTGCTGAGCGTCCCCTTGGTTTAGGCTCAGGAAATGTTCTCACATTTGTGAGTTCAAGCCCCACGTCGGGCTCTGCACTGACAGAGCAGAGTGTGCTTGGGATTCTCTCTCTGTCTCCCTGCCCATTCCCTGCTCTCTCGCTCCCTTTCTCTCAAAATAAATAAACTTTTTTTTTTTTTTTTTAAAAACAGAATACTGCAAACCTGGTTTTTAATTTACATTCTTTTTCCCACAGAGAAGCCCATAACAAAACATTTGGTAAAAGAACAATAAAAAGAACTATAACACAGTTTTCTGTGCAGGTTTGCCTAAAAATGTTCAAAAAAAGTCCTGAGCTTCCTAGCAGTCAAAGGAAATAGAAAGAAATGATGAAGTTCCAGAATTTACAGTTTTAGAAAGAAAGGGGAAATGTGAATTCTTCAGGGGAAACCAAACTAAAATGTGGGAGGGGTACTAACATTTCTTTTCTTTTTTTTTTTTCCTAACATTTCTTAGCAGGCACTTCGCTTGCAATACGGCCTCTTAACAACCCTTTTAAAGGAGGCATTAGTTCAATGTTAAACAAAAGAAATGGGAGCTTTGAAGACCTTAAGCAAGTGGGAAAGTGAATGTTTAAATTGGGTCTTTTTTTTTTTTCTATAAACCCTATGGTCTTTCCAACATAGTACAATATAGTTTAAGCCAAAAATTGTGGTTGTCTCTAATCTACTGAGATTTACCTCTACTAAGACAACTAAAATGACTATGTAACTAATCTTTCTTTCTTCTTTCTCTCTTTTTTTTATTTAAACTCCCCCCTCAACGAGGGATTCCAACTCACACCTTAAAATCAAGCAAAGCTGCATGCTTCAACCGACTGAGCCGGCCAGGCAACCCTGTTTAACTTGCAAAAATGCTAACAACAAATTCACTTTTAAATTTACAAGATAAGTTCTTACGGTTAAAAACATCAAGCTGTACAGAAAGGGAAGAAGTGAAAGTCATTCTCTCGATCCCTGCTCTCATCCTTAGGCATTAGAGATTACTTTGGCATCCCAGAAATGTTCTGTGCTTTTATATACATAATACTTTTGTTTTATGCAAATGAAATCAGACCGTTATACAACGCTGTTCCCCACCTACTAGGCTTGGGGCTGTTTGCATCTCACCTGCACAGAATCCCGCTGCGTGTGTCAACCACTGGTTAGTGACTCCCCACAGATCAACGGTTCGGACGCCTCCTCTCCCGCGTTCTGTTAGGAGCGGTGCCGCCCCAGCCACCGCGCCAGTCCTCTCAAATCCACATCATTTTAGATTGGTGGTGTGAGGTAGGGAACACACAGGGAGGCCCTCATTCTGGTTGCTAACCTAACGCTGCACTTTCCAGTACAGACACAGGCTTCCACTCTCTCTCACACTCAGTTCTTAGAGAGCAGTCTGTCTTGTTCACGTCTGCACGCCCAAGGCCAGTGTCTTGTTCACGGTTGATACCCAGTAAGCACCTTAATCGTGCGACAGGCGGGAGATGAGCTAAAACAAAAGCGGACATTATTTCCCTCCCGCTTGCCTTACAGCCTTCCTTATAGTTACAGATTTCCTACTTTAAAACACAGTAAAGACAACTTGCTTTTTAATTAGTAAAAATACTAATGTTTCAAAAATAAGAAATACTTACTTGTATTCACAAACTGGGAAAAGCACCTTTAACACGGTTATTACCACAGCTGCTCCTAGAATTCCAACCACCATGACGTTCAGAAACATGAAGAACACAGGAAGAACACTGCTCCAGAATCTACACAGATCTTTTCTGAACTTTTCCATCCACTGACACATCACCTAAGAAAGGAGTTTTCATTAGATGAGCCAAGTATCATCTGATCTAAGAAACTTTAAAAATTATGGTCTAGTTTGGGGCCCCTGGGTGGCTCAGTCGGTTAAACATCCGGCTTCGGCTCAGGTCATGATCTCACGGTTTGTGGGTTCGAGCCCCGCTTTGGGCTCTGTGCTGACAGCTCGGAGCCTGGAGCCTGTCCTCAGATTCTGTGTCTCCCTCTCTCTCTGACCCTCCTCTGCTCACGCTGTCTCTCTCTCTCTCTCTCTCTCAGAAATTTAAAAAAAAATTATGGTCTAGTGTAGGTTGATGATAAAATTCTGTATTCTGATGGTGATGCTGGTTACACGGGTGTCTACATTTATCAAATCTTATTTTACTGTACATTTTAAATGGGTGCATTTTATTTTAAAATGTATCTTGATAAAGTTATTTACGGTTTTAAAAATTATGTTCTAGTAACACAGGCACAGGAATGTTATTTTATTTATTTTATATATATATATATTTTTTATGTTTTATTTATTTCTGAGAGAGACAGTGTGAGCAGGGAAGGGTCAGAGAGAGAGGGAGATACAGAATCTGAAACAGGCTCCAGGCTCTGAGCTGTCAGCACAGAGCCCAACGCAGGGCTCGAACCCACGAACTGCGAGATCATGACCTGAGCTGAAGTTGGACACTTAACCGACTAAGCCACCCAGGTGCCCCAGGAAAGTTATTTTATCATCCTTTACAATTATTTATACTATTGTCTATAAATTAAGTGAAAGTAATTGCTTGGTTAGTCTACGCAAAACAGACCAGAGGCAGCAATGAGTTTCCAGTACTCGGAGGACAAGAGCAGGAGAGAAAGGCAGACGTGTTAGTAGCCTTTGGTCCAGAAGGGGAGTTCGCTGTGCACAAATACAGTGACTTTGCTTAGAGTCAGAGTCGACACTAAGGTGCACGTGGACGGTGTGGGCTGCCTTGCCATGAGGAAGGGAGGTAGACACGGTCAGGGTGATGGCATTCAGGCAGCAAAAAGCGACCTGACCCTTTCTAGCAACCCCAAATAAGTAATCTCAACCTTCAGTGGGAACTTCAAAGAAGTCTCTGGAATCTGTTGAGACTAACCACAGACCTTGCTCACTTAAATTGAAATTATTATGAATATAAGACCTAGCTCAGGGGCGCCTGGGGGACCCAGTCAGTTAAGTGTCCAACTTTGGCTCGGGTCGTGATCTCACAGTTCGTGGGTTTGAGCCCCACGTTGGGCTCTGTGCTGACAGCTCAGAGCTTGGAGCCTGCTTCAGATTCTGCGTCTCCCTCTCTCTCTGCCCCTCCCTTGCCCACACTCTGTCTTCTCTCTCAAAAATAAACAAAAGAAAAAAAAAAAGAGAGAGACCTAGCTCATACATATGGAGAAATCAAGATACTCAGCATGAACCGTACATATATTCTCAGGCAGCCTTATAATGTCTTAGTGATCCAGGAATACTTAATACGAACAAATACACACTGTGTTTGTACCCAGTTTATTTAATCCGAGTAACGACTGCATGGTTTTACAGATTTAAGGAGATGCCCCACTGTACAGATAAAGTGGGGTTAGAGAGACCAGGAACTTGTCCAAGATCACACCACGAGTCAGGGGCAGGACCAGGACCCAGCCCCATGCCATCTGACTCCTGGCGTGTACTCTGAACCAAGCGTGCTCCGTCACTGTTCAGGATCCTGAGGGCACCATGTGTGTTTGTGCGTGTGTGCGTGCGTGTGAGGTGTTGGTCAGAGAATACATGGGAACGTGGGAATGACTCTGGACGTGAAAAGCCCCCCCCCAGAATGAAATCCAATGACTTGATAATCACGTAACTATATTATTAAATGAAACTTGAAAGGAAACAGGGATACCTAAAAATATCACACCAAAACAGCGATGAGCCCGAGATTAACGTTTCATACTTCCAACCCTCGTGGTTTCCGCCTCACTTGCAAGGTTATTTCTTCCAAAAATGCTTATCATATACAGAGAACCCCAAATCCCCGGCCTACCTTATATGAAGACGGAGGCTCTCCTCTGAGAGGGGTCTCAGGCAACTTGCCCGGCAAAGCGCCTTCGTCCGCGGTGGTCTCCACACTCCCGGTGAGGTACTGGCTGGCGGTCTGCAGCGCACTGACGCCCTCGCCTGAGGAGGCAGAGCCGAGTCACCAGAACGCCGGGCGCACGCCGGTGTCTCTCCTACCAGTTCTAACCTTACCAGTCCAGAAATTTGTGGGACACTAAGAGCACGTGTTTTGCCCCGGTAGAAAAAACATGACATTTGATTGTCCAGATTTAAATGCCAGATAGGAGCCCTACACCAAAACAGCTATGAGGAGCCACACCAGTTATGATTCTATTATCCAGAAAGTCAAAGCTCCAAAAAGTTCCATGTTTCAACGGGAAGAATGAACACTTCTTTGTCTCAATGAACCTAAACAATATTCTTTTTTTTTAAATGTTTATTTATTTTGAGAGAGAGCAAGCACGCACGAGCGCGAGTAGAAAAGGGGCAGAGAGAGAGGGAGAGAAGCCCATGCAGGCTCCATGCTGCCAATGCAGAGGTCAACATGGGGTCTGAACTCACGGACTGTGAGATCATGACCTGAGCCGAAATCAAGAGTCGGATGCTTAACCAACCGAGCCACCCAGGCGCCCCATAATCAATTTTCTTATTGTGTATTTTGTGATGACCGCCCAGAGGAAGAGTAGATAATTATAAAATGTCACTAACCAGTCATCACTGATCACTTTTTTGTGATCACTTTCTATTAAGACCCAAAACAGGTTCCTAACGTTCTTAGAAGGACATATAAAGTAATAGGCGTTGTAAAACATTTCTGAAAGAAGCCTACTTCCAAAGATATTAACTACAATTAAAAAGCTACCCACTTAAAAAAATAATAATTTCCTTAATACTTTAAGTAACAGTCTTTTAAAGTACCTTTTCTGGAGAGGTTAGGCAGGGTAAATAAAACGTCACTGTCTCGGGAAAGAGAAAACAGCATGCTTTCTTCCAAAGGTAGGGTGTAGCTTGAGTGCCTGAGAATTCCCTGGTTCTTAACTAAAATGTCAATTTCAGTAACTTCCTTCTGTTGAGCCTAGGAAAGAAAAAATGAGCAATGACTCTTTGTTTGCAATAATGGCACAACCCCGTAAGACTCTAAAACTAACTTTTCCTCCTTGATCTCTTTAACTAAAACGCTTACCCTCACAATCACGCTGTATTCCCCTCACTTGGAGGCATTTAATCAGCAGCTTTAATCTGAGTGTGTTAGCCCTCAGAATTACAAGGCTTGCTCTCCATTCTACTTCGTTTACTTAGACTTGGCCAGAGGACAAAGGTAGCAGAGCCATGAACCAAATTCAATCTTTTCATTCACTTTTCTGTTTACTAATGTTTACAATATTTTAAAGTGATATAAATATGTACAAATATAATCAGTGTTTTAAAAATGAATACTTCAAATGGTGAACAAATGCTAAACCAAGTAAAAAAAAATTCTAAGTGACTGGCTACAGGCAACATTAGGGTACAGTTCTTCCTTATCAAGTCGATGTAAATGATAAAATAATGGAACACAGGCATAACACTTAGCACAAATCTTTACAATTTAATTCCCTATTAATAATCGTACTCTCTTACTTGTTTTCCATCAATCTCTACTACCTCTTCTTGAATGACAATTAGTTGCAAACTGGAACCAGACGTCATAGGCCACTCGTGAACTAAAATCCTTACACTGACAATTCCAAAATATTCTTTTTCCTGCAAATTTTCCAGATTTTCATTCTTCACTACAAAAAAAAAGAAGTAGTGACAGCTTTGAACAAAAATTCCACCAAACCTGTCACTGAATTTGATTACTTTGAGGACTTGTGCATGGAACAAGACTGTTGTGTAACAGTTTCTTTGCCTTTCTTCCTCTCCAACTTCACTGATGTTACAGAATTTAAGAAAATAAAGACAACTTGACAAATCCTCACGATGTTCACAGTCACGGGAAAAGGGAAAAGCGCCTGGTGGTCTGTAGACCCCACCGCAGTAGCAACATCACTCTTCCTGTACGGAGCTCGTCAAGGAGGAACGAACGAGGCATAACTACTTCGAAAGCAGCCGCAAGACACAGCCAATCCCTGTTTTAGTTGGGGAAGTACCTTCATCCATCCATTCACTCATTCACAAAATCCAGGGATATAAGGGGCCCAGGCGGTAAAGACACTGAGTTTTTTTCTCAATTCTTTCTCCAGTAAATGAGCTGTTGCTACTGGAAAGGGCAGGCATGGGGAGGAGGAGGGGAGAGCCCTGCGATTACTCTCCACCAATGGACGATGGGGTAGGATTAGCTACTGGCTATGGTCCTCTTGAGCTAAGATCTCCCCAGTCCACACCAGTGGAGGTGTGGTGTGACCGTTGAGCTGGTCTACAGAACCAGCAGGTACCCTATTAAGGTAGAAAACACTACAGAAAACGACAAATCAATATAATTCAATGAAACTAGTGCAAAAGGAGCACTGAGTTTCTCAACTGTTAGTCCCTCAAATGCTATCATATGAGGATTGTTAGAATAAAAGGAACCAAGAAGGATATTCTGCACGCAAATCTAGCTCTTTAAATCGATTCAGGGGGCGCCTGGGTGGCTTAGTCGGTTAAGCGTCTGACTTTCGCTTAGGTCATGATCTCGTGGTTCGTGGGTTCGAGCCCCGCGTCAGGCTCTGTGCTGATTGCCAGCTCAGAGCCTGGAGCCTTTTTCAGAGTCTGTGTCTCCTTCTCTCTCTGACCCTCTCCTGCTCACGCTCTCTCTCTCTCCTAGAAATAAATAAAAATATTTAAAAAAAAATCGATTCAGTGCTTGTACAGGGCTATTCCCTTTATCTGGAATGTTCTCTACTACTCCCTCTCTCCTCATCCATTTTTGATAAACTACTGAGGTAGTTCTAGCTACTGTATCCCTACATTGCAGAGTTTGTGCTGTTTTTCTTTTTGAGAGAAAAGAGTGTGCGTACACGTACGCACCTGGGTGGGACAGGACAGAGAGAGAGAGGGAGACAGAGAAGCCAGAGCAGGCTCCATGCCATCAGCACAGACCCTGACACGGGGCTCAAACTCACAAACCGTGAGATCATGACCTGAGCCAAAGTCAAATGTTCAACAGACTGAGCCACCCTTGGGTGGCCACCTTGCCTTTTTTTTAAGCACTTTCTCGCAGTGTAGCCCTTCACTTATCAGCCTGTCTCCTCAACTAGGCAATGTTCCTTTTTTTTTTTTAATGTTTTATTTCTGAGAGAGAGAGAGAACAAGGGAGGGTCAGAGAGAGAGGGAGACACAGAATCCGAAGACAGGCTCTAGGCTCTGAGCTAGCTGTCAGGACAGAGCCCGACGCGGGGCTCGAACCCACGAACCGTGAGATCATGACCTGAGCCGAAGTCGTACGCCTAACCGACTGAGCCACCCAGGCGCCCCAACTAGGCAATGTTCCTTGACAGAACGCATTAAGTTTACTGTTCTATGGCTTTTGTTCAGCTGTGATTCCACCCAGAATTACTAATACGTAATTTAAACTAGATATGCCCTCATAAGTTATCAATACTGTTCAAATACCTGGTCAAGTGGCTGTCAATCCTAACTATGCACCAGAATCAACTGGAAAGCAGTACAGACAGCCAGAGCCTCATCCTAATCTCAATAAACCAAAATCTCTCAGAGGTACGGACTAACATTTCTAACTTTTTAAATAGTAGAGACATTTCCATTGAGAACCAAGTGACCTACCCCTTTAGTACAGCCCAAGCGTTCACAAAACTGGTTCTCCTAGACTTCGCTGTTTCCATGAATAAATTCACCCATCTCCAAACCAGCAAAGACAAAAGTTACTAGGTTACATTTGATTTCTTAACCCTCATTTTCTGTATCCGGCTCGTTGCTTCCTTCTGGTCATTCCAGGTCCAGTTTCTCTCATATCTGTCCTTTCCATCGCCCCTCCCCCACCACCCAACATGCAGTTCATGAACTACTTACTGTTATAATACTTCCTGAGCTATTTGCTTCCTTAATCTTTGCCCCTTTAAGCCGTTCATACAACACTGCCAGATTATCCTTCTGTAATAGAGTTTTGATTACACAGCCTCCTTGCTCAAATGCCTCCAGCAGCATCCCTGTGAGTTTTTTGGTAGTTCGCTGAACGGTCCTTCTGTAGGCTCCGTAAGGGGGCACTCGTTGCTCCCTTCTCTCTGGTCTGCCCACCTCCCTCCTATCTTCTAAGGCTCCTAACTGTAAAACTTCCCCTCTTGTGGTGCATCTCCGCGTCTTCCCTGTTTGCCCATCGGCCTTCTCAGAGAAGAGCAGGCTCCCTGTTAGCATATCTGTACGTCCAAAGGCTGGTGCGCTAGGGCGCAGGGGAGTCAACGGATGAGAAAACGCAGTCTTAAAAATACATCAGAGTGGTGAGTCTTCAGTCCCCAAATCTGGTAACTGTGCTGCAGAATACAATTAAAGTAAAAACGACAAAAGCCCTTGATATTCTGACTTTCCCTACTGTGGTAGGCAGCTTTCAAAAACAGCTCTCAAGGACCCTTGACCCCGATAATTCATGTCCCTGTGTAATTCCCTCCCACTAAGTGTGGGCTGGACCTGGTGACTTGTTTCACAGTAACAGGGATGGAATGGCACTTCTGTGATTATAGAAGGCTAGGACTTCTGTCTTGCTGGTACTCTTGCCGACAGTCTCCCCTGTCCTCTCACTGATAAGGCCAGCCACCATGTTGCGAGATGCCCTACAGAGGTCCACGTGGCAAGGGAATGACGCAGGCCTCCAGCCAACCTCCTGTGAGGCCTCAGTCTAATGGTTCACAAGAACGATGTCCTGTCAACACCGGGGACGAGCCAGGGAGCAGATCTTCCCCAGCGGAGCCCTGAGATGACCGCGTCCTTACGACAATGCTAGAGCCAGAGGCCCCAGCTAAGCCAAGCTCGGATTCTTGACCAAAAGGATCCATGAGATAATACTGTCACTGGCTCCTAAGTTTAGGATTACATTGTTACACAGCAGTAACGAATACAACTACCAAAGAAGACTTTTTTAAAGAATTAAAAGATTTAAGGAAAGAAGACTTTTTTGTCGCTGTATTTAACGTTTGGAAGATTCTTGTAACTGCTAAGATGGGCATTTACTTCAGCTATCAAAGAAACTCACTGCAACGACTGGGACGACTAGCAAGGTGGCTGGAAGAGAGACAGCACCAGGCCACACTCTGTAGCAAATTCCATAATGGATATAACATCAATAGAATGATTACTTAAACCAGTAATAGCACTTCTTTTCCTAGCTAGGAGCAATTCGCTTGTTGTACACCAACTTTCTTACTAAGCCACTAAAAATGGTGTAAAAAAAAAATAAACACACTGGGTGCCTGGGTGGCTCAGTTGGTTGAGCATCTGACTTTGGCTCAGGTCACGATCTCATGGTTCATGAGTTCGAGGCCCTCATCAAGCTCACTGCTGTCAGTGCAGAGCCCACTTGAGATCCTCTATCCCTACCCCACCCCCCCAAGGGCATACATATACACCCATAACTCAAATCTGTCCAGAGGCACCAGAGAGCTTTTAAAAAGATGGCCAGTGACCCCACAAGGTACTGCTGATGGCCGAGCTGAACAGGCAGAGGAGCTGGAAAGCTCAATAGAAAGCAGTGACAGAGAGAAAGCAGTGACCGGACGACCTCGGCAGTCTCATTTAGAGGGGCATAAAATAAGATTATGGCTCCAAAGGTATCCAGGACTTGGGACAAGACCCTAGAGAGAAGGGAAGCACGGAAGTAAGCCAACATTCCGTGCAGTTTCCCCACGGAAACATTTGCTGCTTAGTAAGTGGGGCTGGTTGAGGAGCCAAGCACACACCTGAGACACTGAGGAGAACTTCTGGAAGGCTCAGAACAGCACTCCCAAGCAGGAGTTCGGCACCCACACAGGGAGGGGCCCTCATAAACACCCCAAGTTATCACGTGGGACCTATGACGAGCTACATCTGAGGAACAACAGTTAATGAGAAACAGACGAAGCCTCACAAAGATGAGAATCCAGCCTTCAAACAGTCTACTCCTCAATTTAAAAATTAAGGTACTCTGCCTCTTAATATCATGACTGCCAGGGACTAAAGTAAATCCTCTTTGGAGTAAAATAATATTATCCAGAGCCTTTATAACTTTTCCTACTTAGTATCAAAAATAACAACACATACTGGAAGAGAAGCATCAAGAGGGAAAAAAAACCCTGGTGCCTGGGTGGCCCAGTCAGTTAAGTGTCCAACTCTTGATTTCGGCTTTGGTCATGATCTCATAGTTTGTGAGATGGAGTCCTATATAGCATGGAGCCCACTTGGGATTCTCTCTGCCACCCCCAACCCGCCCTCCCCTGCTGGTGCTCTCTCTCTCTCAAAATAAATAAATAAACATTTAAAAAAAAAGGAGGGGGGGAACAAATCCAAAGGGACTAAAGAAATTAGACTGGTCAGACATGAACTTCAAAGTTACTGAAAGTAGGGGTGCCTGGCTGGCTCAGTCAGCAGAGAATGCAATACTTGATCTTGGGCTTGTGACTTAGAACCCTACACTGGACATAAGAGATTATTTTTTAAAATAATAAAAAAATACAGTTACTGAAAGTAATAGGTTCGAGAGAATCTAAGGTAAGATGGAGAATTTCACCAGACTAGTCTACGCTATTACAATAAAAATTAAAATTGAAAAAGAATTAAAATAAAAAATAAATAAAGGGTGGGCCCATATCCGGGGCCCAAGTGGGAGATGATAAAGCAAAAAACAAAAAAGAAGAAGAAAGAAAATGGAAATCCTAGAAGCAAAGTTCAGTAAATAAAATTAACTCAATTAGACAGAGCTGACGAATTTGTGTGGAGAGAATGGAAAGAAAAAAAGGATAGTGAAAAAAGTGTAAAATATACATGGAACCCTGTGAAAGTTTCAAACATACGTGTAAATTTGAAGCAAGAAGAGAATAAGAAAAAGGATGAGGAAGTAGCACTTGTTCAAAAGATAATGGCCCCAAATTTTCCCAAGCTGACAAAAGGTATCAAGTCACAGATTAAAGAACCACACACCTGGGCATGTCACAGTAAAACTACTGAAAACCAAAGACTCAGAAAAAAATACCGAGGACAACCAGAAAAAAGGCCCATATCATCCCCAACAGAGGAATGAGCCCGACACAGACTCACAACAGAAACTACAGAAGTAAGAAGACCATGAAATCAGCCTTTAAAATGCTAACTTATGAAGTACTAACTTATATTTCCATACCCAGTAAAAAAATCCTCTTAAAATGAAGGCAAAATAAAGATGTTTCCAAACAGCAGCTCACATAATTCACTGCTAACAAATCTGCATTAAGGGATTTCATAATCCCCTTCTAAGGGGAATTTTTTAGGCAAAGGGAAAGTGACCTCAGAGAGGAACACAGATACTCAGAAAGGAATGAAGAGCGAGGGAAAGGGTAACCATTAAGGTAAAAATAAATGAGTTCTGGACTACACAAAATAATAAGAACAATTATGCTGCAGAATTATGGGTGTGCTGTATGATATTAGGGCTTGAGAACACAGAGTTGGAGCCCCTGGGTGGCTCAGTTGGTTGAGCATCTGACACTTGATTTTGGCTCAGGCCATGATCCCAGGGTTATGGGATCGAGCCCTTGCACTGGGCTCTGTGCTGAGCCTGGAGCCTGTTTAAGATTCTCTCTTTCTCTCCCTCTGCTCCTCCTGCCCCAACTCTCTCTCTACAATTAAAAAAGAAAAAGAAAAAGAAAACACACACACAAAGAGTTAAAATGTATGACAATAACAACACAAAAGCAGAAAGGGAATAAATGGAGTTTATGTGTTCTAAGGTTCTTATATTGTTTGGGAAATGATAAAAATACTAGTTTACTGGTTTTAAGGGTAACCATTAAAAGAATAGTAAAATAAAATAAAAACCAATATGATAGAGGGGAATGATGAAACAAAAAATAAATTAACCAGAAGAGGACAGAAGGAGAAAAAGGAACAAAGAACAGGTAGGACACAAATAGGAAACAAATAATTAAGAAGAAAGATTTAAATCCAATATATTAGTTATTACATTAATGTAAATAAATTAAAATCCCAATTAAAAGACAAACTGACAGACTGATTTTAAGAAAACATCAGTGTATGCTGCTTATAAGAGATTCACCTTAATTGTAATGACCAAGAAAGACTGAAAGAAAATGGAAAGATACCACCTCCCTCCTATCCACCAGGCCAAAACCCAATTATTGTCAAGATAACAGTGGTAAAGCTGATTTTAACACAAAAGTATCAGAGATAAAGAACCCCGTATAATGATAAAAAAGTTGATTTAAAGGAAGACATAACAGTAAATCTGTATGAATTTAGTAATATTGTGCCAAAATATAGAAAAGCAATAATTAACAAAGGCTAAGACAACAGACAAATCTACACAGTGGAGATTGTAACATACCATTTTCAGCAACTGCCCAGGCAAGCAAGCAAACCAATCAAAACAAATACGTAATTCCATAATATATGAACAACATGCTTGGCCAAATTTTACCTGACATACACAGATCATATCCAAGTAATTATGTGCTGTACCTCCTTTTTTTTTTTTTTAATGTTTTAGCATTTATTTTTGAGAGAGAGAGAAAAAAGCGCCCGGGTGAGCAGGAGAGGCGCAGGGAGAGAGGGGGACAGAGGATCTGAAGTGGCTCCAGCAGCGAGCCCAATGCGGAGCTCAAACTCACGAACCCTGAGATCATGACCTGAGCCGAAGCTGGATGCTTAACTGACTGAGCCACCCAGGCCCCCCGATGGACTTTCTTTTAAAGGACGCATGGACATCACCACTTACTAACACTGACCATCTGTCAAGCCACAAAGCAAGTCTCCAATTGCAAAGGGTTAAGATTACACACAGTATAGGGGTGCCTGGGCGACTCAGTCAGCTGAGGCTCTTGATTTCAGCTCAGATCACGATCTCATGGTTTGTGAGATTGATCCCACATTGGGCTCTGTGCTGAGGGTGGAGCCTTGCTTGGGATTCTCTCCCTCTCCCTCTGCCCTGCTCGCAGAGCACACTTTCTCTCTCTCTCTCTCTCCAAATAAGTAAATAAACATTAAAAAAAAAATTATACACAGTATAACTCTAATGATAGAGGTGGAAACAGTAAAGACAAAAGTTCCAAAATGTTTGGAAATTAAGTACTTTAACTTCTAAATGAACCACAGGGACAAGGGAATATCACAACAAATAATTTGAAAACACTATGAATTGAATCGACAATAAAAGTACATAATACATCAAGTGTAGAATACAATTGTTTGGAAAAAAATTACTGCTTTAAATGCATATATTAAAACAGGTAGTAAAAAAAAAAAAAAACAGGTAGTAATGCTATACATATTTCTCATATTCTTTATTTCCTTCACATACTACGGTACAATATAACATATCTGCTTGTCTTTAAACAATTCAATATTTAAATTTTTTTAATGTTTTATTTATTTCTAGGAGAGAGAGAGAGAGACAGCATGAGCAGGGGAGGGTCAGAGAGAGAGAGGGAGACACAGACTCTGAAACAGGCTCCAGGCTCTGGGCTGGCAGTCAGCACAGAGCCCGCCATAGGGCTCGAACCCACGAACCACGAGATCATGACCTAAGCGAAAGTCGGATGCTTAACCGACTAAGCCACCCAGGCGCCCCTCTCTTTACTTTTTTTTAGATCTGGGATAAGCACTCTTATCTTCCAAGATTTTGCCTCCTACTTGTAATCTCCACTTAGGAGCTTCCTCTACTTCCTTACATTGATGTCAATCTACCAGAAATGCAGCTCCAATCAATGCCCATCTCATGAAAAAGAAATGTGAATATGCCAGGAATGACCAATGTAAAGTAGGATTTGAATTTTAAACACATAGTATTATTATATACTCCAGTAATGATGCGTATTATTAACTTAAAATGGAAATACACCAAAGAACTGGATTTCACAAATTTAGTATTACTAAAACTGGAACAATTATGGAAATAATTTAGTGGTACTCACCTATCGAAGTCTGACAGCTTATTCGGGTGACACCACTATTGACAGGCAAGTCATTTACATATACCTGTCCACCCTCGTAGGTTACGTTAAGAATAACCTTAAAATAAAGCAGCACAGACATTAATTCCAATTGTTTATAAATGATGACAAATTCTTCGTGTAAAGAATGCATGATCTAACTAAACTAGATGTGCAGACAAAAATAACAGAGGCTACCTAATCCTTAGCTAAGTGACATATTAAAAACATAATCAGAAGGAGACAAACCTGTTCTGTAGACACCTCCCCATCATCTTTCAAGGTAGTTACATTAATTCTGAGGCTGTCCTGCAAAATACGTATAAATTGGATAGGTATACATTTCACAAAATGAGAATAACTCAATTCTTTTTCTTTTCCCTTCAATTTTATTTATTGTATAATCACTTATAACATCAACATTTTTTAAAACCCAGCATTTTTTATGCCCTTATTCACAATTCCAACTTTTCATAATCTGTATTTCTTCTACTTAACTGTGAACTATATCACCTTTAAGAGCCTATAATATGCAAATGTAAACTTTAAAAGAAAAGATTAACACACATATACCTACTACCTAGGTTAAAAACTAGAGTACTGTCCACACCTTATAAAGTGCCCCCTCTCAATCATGTTCTCCTATTCTCAGAAGGAATCCCTAGACTGCCTTCCATATTAATCTTTTCTTTTTTTTTGGAGAGAGAATGAGAGCGTGGGAGCTCACAAGCGGTGGGTGAGAGGGGCAGAGGGAAAGAGAGAATCTCCACACTGAACATGGAGCCTGATGTAGGGCTCCATGACGTGACCCCGAGATCATGACCTGAGCCAAAATCAAGACTACTGACACCCAGGCGCCTCTTTTGCTTATCTTTATAGTTTTACTGTCTCTCTCTCTCTCTCTCTAAACGATATATTGTTTAGTTTCATCTGTTTCTTTTTTTTTTATGTTTTATGTTTTATTTTATTTTATTTTTTATTTTTATTTATTTCTAGGAGAGAGAGAGAGACAGCATGAGCAGGGGAGGGTCAGAGAGAGAGGGAATCATGGACTCTGAAACAAGCTCCAGGCTCTGAGCTGGCTGTCAGCACAGGGCCCAATGCGGGGCTTGAACCCACGAACCGCGAGACCATGACCTAAGCTAAAGTCGGACGCTCAACCGACTAAGCCACCCAGGTGAAACAGTTTCATCTGTTTCTGAGCTTTATGTAAGTGGAACAATTCTGTATGTATTCTTCTGGAAATTCTTTTATTTAAAACTGTTGATGCATGCAGCTGTGAACATTTATTTACAGTACTGTATAAAAAGCCCATCAAATGATTACCAATTATTTGTTCCACTATCAATGCGCATTTGAGTTGTTTCCAACTTTTTTGTTTTCATAAACAAAATTGCTCTAACCCTACTTAAATGTGTCCCCGAGTGCCCATGGACAAGTGTGTATTGTGCAGTTTTAGTGCCTCTCAAGGCATGCTCAAAAGCAGTTACTCAAATATTTTTTTATTTACTTTTATTTTGTAAAAATTTTTAATTTTTTATATGTTTTTATTTATTTTTGAGAGAAAGAATGTAAGCAGGGGAAGGGCAGAGGGGGAAATACAGAATCCAAAGCAGGCTCTAGGCTCCAAGCTGTCAGCACAGAGCCTGGTATGGGGCTCGAACTCGCCAACGGTGACATCATGACCCGAGCCTAAGGCAGACGTTTAACTGACTGAGCCACCCAGGTGTCCCAAGTTTATTTATTTTTTTAAGTTCATTTATTTATTTTGAGAGAGAGGGAGAGAGCAGAGAAAGAAAGGGAGAGAGAATCCCAAGCCGACTCTGCAGCATCAGTGCAGAGCCTTATATGGGGCTCGAACTCACAAACTGTGAGATCAGGACCTGAGCCGAAATCAAAAATCAGATACTCAACTGACTGGGCCACCCAGGTGCCCCAAATATTTAAGTTTATTAACGACATGCTTTCTATAAAGAAGAAAGCAGTATTAATTCACCAATACTCAAAGGAATTACAATGTGTCATTTGTAAAACAAATCCTTCCCCTAAATTTATCCACAGATAGAATCTGTTAATCTAGAATAAAAAAATATTTTGTGGGGTATTCTTAACTTTGAAAATTATTCATACACAAAATAATATGTAAGTGAATCTCTTGGCACTGTGACTACTTCCAATACTTTATATATTTCCAACAAAAGAGAGAATAAAACTGAAGTGATTTTATGAGGTTGAGGTAATCCTACCCAAAGAACAGGATTCTATACTGAATGTTGAGGCTCACTGTGATACACCTGCCAACTTACGTAGGGGCCTATGAAGCTTCGGAAGCACCCTGGCTTTCTCCTGGCCCACGCTTTTCTAGAATTAAGCAAGGGCTAAAACCAACACACTCATCCTTAGAACAAACCAACATTCAGTAAGTCATCAAACTGGTGGTTATATTTTTTTGTGTTCTAATTCCAGCCAAGAATTCTTCTTTTCAAACTAGAGGATCCGTTAACTATAGACTATTGTTTCTTCTAAGAGCCCAGAGAAAACCCTCCAATGATGGTATTCTAAGAAACCTTTTTATAGCTTCTGCTTTGCAGCAGTGAACATACACTATATAACTTGTAATTTACTGCACTTACATATATCACTTGCCTCGTAAAATCTGGGATTTGTAAAAGACAATTAACAGATGCTATCATGCTGTATTTTGCAAAGAACCAAATTCAATTAAATTTTTTAGTCCTCCCGAATGATTTCATTTCAGAAGAGATTCTAATCCCTTACTACCTCCTGGGCCTAAATTCAGAGATAGGTCATATTTCTTGCTCTCCCTGAGAGCCTCTAACTGAACTGGAAGTTCAAGCTTGTGAGCAAGGGTGGCAGATACTTAAAAAGTGGGTGGCAGAATTGAAGTTTCTACCCACCCATTTTCAATTCTTCCTCTAATTCCTTCACTCACAAGATGCCCAGCTGGTACACAATGGCCTCCTAAGGACAAAAGATAATAGATACTTGGCTTAAAATAAATGAATTATGTCTGAGGGAAGTACATGAAATAAATATTTACACATATAAGAAAATAAGTGCAGGGGCGCCTTGGTGGCTCAGGCAGTTGGGTGTCTGACTTTGGCTCAGGTTATGATCTTGCGGTCCTTGCGTTCAAGCCCTGTGTTGGGCTCTGTGCGGACAGCTCAGAGCCTGAAGCCTGCTTCGAATTCTGTCTCCCTTTCTCTCTGCCTCTTCCCCACTCACGTTCTGTCACTGTCTCAAAAATAAATAAACGTTAAAAATTTTAAAAAAAAAAAGGAAGTGTCCTCTGGATGCCTCCCTTTGGTAACCAAGTAACTTTAATATTAGAAGAATGTACTTTAAAATTTGTATTATTTTACAATCTGGGTAGCCTCAAGTTCTAACAATTGGAGATGTACACAAAACAGAAAATGATTATACTCCAGTAGATCTGAGCCACAGAGGGGCTATGACAAAAATTTCCCTCACTTCAACCAGTTTTCTTACATTCAGATGAGGTTAGCTACAAAAATGAACAGATGAACCGATATGTCATAAAGTAAGTCCAGGGATGCCTGGGTGGCTCAGTAGGTTAAGCACTGGACTCTTGATTTCAGCTCAGGTCATGATCTCACAGTTTGTGGGACTGGTGCCCTAACAGGGCAGAGCCTGCTTGGGATTCTCTCCCTATCTGTCTCCTCCCAGCCCACCTTCTTTCACGCACAAAATAAACAAACATTAAAAAAAAAAAGCAAGTATAGTGAAACATTAATGGCAGTCTAAGTTTGCACTATTCAATACTGTACCCACTAACCACATGTGGCTTTAAATTACATTTAAACTCACTAAAATTAAACAAATAAAAGTTCCTCAGTCATCCTGGTCAGCCACATTTCAAACACTCATTAAGGACAGTAAGTTACAGTGGCTACTGTAACGCAGAGAGCAAACACCATCACTCCACAGTGGTCTACTGGACAGCACTGATCTAATGTGGGGTCCACTGTAAAATGGTCTGTACATTTGAAAATTTTCACAATGAAACTGAATAAGTTAGCTGAAGAAGCTTCAACTCTTTTTAATTTTTTTTTAATGTTTTATTTATTTCTAGGAGAGAGAGAGAGACAGCGTGAGCAGAGGAGGGTCAGAGAGAGAGGGAGTCATAGACTGAAACAGGCTCCAGGCTCTGAGCTGACAGCACAGAGCCCGATGCGGGGCTCGAACCCACGAACCGCGAGATCATGACCTAAGCAAAAGTCGGACGCTTAAATGACTAAGCCACCCAGGCACTCCTCTTTTTAATTTTTTTAATGTTTTATTTATTTCTGAGAAAGAGAGAGAGACAGTGTGAGCAGGGGAGGGCCAGAAAGCGAGGGAGACACAGAATCCGAAGCAGACTCCAAGGTAGCTGTCAGCACAGAGCTGCACACAGGGCTCGAACCCACGAACTGTGAGATCATGACCTGAGTTGAAGTCGGACTCTCAACCTACTGAGCCACCCAGGCGCCCCAAGAAGCTCCAACTCTTGAAAAGCTCTTGGAAAGGCTTCCTTTCCCAAGAATGAGACTCTCCCTCTCACGGTTCAGCATTCTTTCATCTATGAAATTCTGAGTTTAGATCTGGACTTTCCAAAAGTGGAAGGAAATCATCATAAAAAGGGAGAACTGAAATGAACTCACTGGCCCCACAGTGCAGTGTACTTTCAGCTCGCAGTCAAAATGTATTTTTCTCAGACTATAGGGACTCAAATGTCTTGGGGCTTAGAAGTGATTATGATGAATCTTTAAAATTTGGAAAACAGTGTATTTCCGGAATCTCAGGAGTCATTTCATTTGTACTTGGTCTCTTAGTGCTTGCCAATCACATTCACATTGTGACCAGTTGTAACTGTGGTCCACATACAATTTCAGATACAAGTGGTTTTTAGGGCTTGCATTGTTGTGGCTTCTTGAAATGCCCCAGCAGAACTGAAACTGACATACACTCATTATTTTTGTTCCCAGGGAGAGTAATGTCATTGAAAATTTAAAAAAAAAAAAAAAAAAGTGACAATTATGGTGTAAGTCACCCCTGGACGTGGAGTATTCAAGTCTTGCCCAGTAAGAAAAGGTATAGCTATATTGTTTCTTTTCATTTTGGGAAAACTCCCATTTTATTTATTTATTTTTTTTAATGTTTTATTTATTTTTGAGAGAGTGAGAGAGAGAGACAGCATGAGTAGGGGAGGGTCAGAGAGAGAGGGAGACACAGAATCTGAAGACAGGCTCCAGGCTCTAAGCGAGCCGTCATCACAGAGCCCGACGCGGGGCTCGAACCCAGGAACTGTAGATCATGACCTGAGCCAAAGTCGAACATTTAACCGACTGAGCCCCCCAGGCGCCCCGGAAAACTCCCATTTTAAAATCTTCAAACTTTTCCCAACCAAACAGGCACTTGATGAACTGCAAACGCTGGTTTATTTCAGCATGACCCCCTGGCAGAAACGGCAAGAACGAGCCACCCTCTAGTACAAGGATGCAGTGGTTCTCCGACTCAGCCGGCCCCGGCTTCACCTGGAGGGCTTACTGAGAGACACTGGTGGGCCTCACCCCCAGAGCATGGGACTAGTGCGTTTCCAGCAGGTTCCCAGGGGATGCTGGTGCAGCCGGTCCCGCCACGCTCGAAGATCCACTCCTCCTAACACCCACCAAAGGGACGACGTCAGGTCTCCAGCCCTTCTCCCGCCCCGTCGGCCCGGCGCAGGCGCACCCCGGGGCCCTGCCCGCCGGGGCAGACAGGTGGCCCGGAATCGTTCTCGTTTTCTCACCGAGCCGCTTCTACCTTTCCCGTGCACATAAGGCAAAAACACCGCCTTGCCCAGTCCTACTCTACCCCGGGAAGGCGCCATTACAAAAGGCTGAGAGCACTTGTGGTCGGGTACTTTCGACGGCAAAAACCCCCTCGGGCTGGCAACGGCTGGGGCTGTTGTTAAGAATCCCTAAGTGTCGCTGCAGAAGGCTGAACCGCACATTAAAGAGCCCTTTTCGCTCTCTCGCTTCCTCCCGGGCCGCCCCCATTTCCTTGGGTGCTTCTCCCCACAACTCTCTCAAGCGCCCGGACCCCCGCCCCTGGCCCGTCGGGCAGGGGTATGAGGAGGCATCGACGACGACGCCGCAATCCCAAGGCTCTGGCCCGGGCCTCGCCGGAGGGTCCGGGCGGAGGAGCGGCCGAGTCGCGCCCGCCCTGCCCTACCTTCGGGGCTCGGGGCGGCAGGGGCAGCTCATGGGTAACGGTCGTCAGCCACCCGGCGGCCGGCAGCGCCGCGAGAAGGAGCAGCCGGAGGGCACACGGCGTCGGCGGAGAGCCCTCCATCTTGGACAGGCCAGCTGCGGCGGACGGCCGGGAGCTCAGGGCCCAGCCAGCCCGAAGGGCGGGGACGGGGCGAGGCTACTAGGGGGGCGGGACCCTGAGAGGCGGGGCGGGACCCTGGGAGGCGGGGCCGGAGCGAGACGGTCTGGGGAAGGAGCCGGCGGCGGCGGTGGGCGGGGACTCGGGGGAAAGCGGGCTGCGCACGCGCACCGCCGCGGAACGTCGAGGGGCGGAGTGAAGCCCGGGAAGGTCCGATTTCGTCCTTAGAGTGGAGGTGTGGGTTGGAGGGAGCTAATAAGACAACGGAGTGAAAAGCTTTTCGATGCCGTGATTTTAAAATTAGTATATTCTAGCAAAATTAGTATATATATGTATGTACAAAGCTGTAGCTGTGTGTATGTATTTTGCATAAATAAAATGAAAATAATGGTAATGTAGGTAAAGACTTGTGCATTATAAACAGTATGTCACGTTTAGAGGTGAAATTTTATTAGCTCGGTAGTTCTCACCCTTGGCTGCACCTGGGAATTGCCTGGACAGTTTTAAAAATTACTGACTCTGGGGTCTTCTGGGGCACACGAGATTCTGATTTAATTAGTCTGGGCTGCTGCTCAGGCGTTGGTAGTTGTTAACAAGTTCCCTAAGTGATTTATTGTGACAGGGTTGAGGATCAACCACACATCGAATGTTCAACATTCAGCGTATCACGGAAGACCGCACAGGAACAACATTCTCCGCAGGAAACCAGTCTACAGGGGCTCTGGGGGCCTTTCTAGTCAGTTTCTTAATCTACAAAATAAAGATGATGTCTTCCCCCTTATTTATTACTAAAACATATTTTATGCAACTCTCCAAAGCAGAGAGTGCCAAGAAAGTCAGGCATTTCAGATTATAGGTTTGCATATTGATTGAGAAAAACTTGGAGACATTGCCATTCAAGGCAGAATAAGAAATGTTTAGCCTTTTTTCCAAAGTAAAACTTTTGACTTGGAAAGAACCCAAGCCACTTTTCTCTCTTAGCCGTTCTTTTATCAACCCCTCTCCCCATGCCTGCTTTTCTAGCTGGGGTAAATTTTAAAATCTTTGTGGTATACTACAAAATCATTCCACTAACTCCTTGCCTACTATGAGATACGCAAGGACATTATTAGCTTGCAAGTGGTTTCTGCAATGAAGTCCTACCCACTCTTGGATTCCAACTACAACCCCTGGGGTTTTCACTCTATTTCAGACTGCCAGGATTAGAAAGAGATTAGCACATATGACATGTAGATTTGCATAATTTTAACTGGTAACATATGTATAAGATTATAAAGTACCTTTACATGAAAAAGTGGATGGGGAAGATGCAGTAGTCTGTGGTTTTGAACAGAGCCCTCCCCATAGTCTGACCATCCATTATTCTTCCACTTGTCTGTCTCCATAGCTAGGTCTGAGCTCCGGGAAGGCTTTGGCCAAACACAGTAAAAAAAAACCCTGCTCGCTTAGGGGTTTGTTGGAGGCTTCGGCACACACCAATAACCAATTCTCTGCCACACCAGCTATGTCCTACAATTTAATTCTGACAGCATCTACTTAGAGATGGCATCCGATCCCACAGGGTAAAGGCTCAGTCCCATGAGACAGCCCATACCTACCTTCACCCACACACACTTCAGATGCCAGTTGCAAGCCCAGGTTATTCTGACCAATCAGCTACAGAGCAGAGGTTCCAAAGACTCCCTCCATGGACTAGATTAATATGCTGGAGCAGAACTCGGGGAAACACTTACGTTGATCAGTTTATTAAAGGATATAATAGAAGGTACAGATGAACAGCCGGATGGAAAGAGATGCATAGGGTAAGGCATGCGGGTAGGGACAGAGTTCCCATGCCCTTTCCAAACATGCCATACACGTCCCCCTGTTCACCAGGCTTGAAGCTCTCCAAACCCTATACTTATGGGCTTTTAACGGAGGCATCGTCAATCACTAACTCCATTTTCAGCCTTTGGGGCATCTGAAGAGAATCAGGGGTAGGGCTGAAAATTCTAAGTGTCTAGTCACATCGTGGTCATTCTGGTGACCAGCCCTCATCCAGGAGCCAGCCAGGAGCCCACTAAGAGTTACTTCATTAGAACAAAAGACACTCCAGTCACCCAGGAAATCACAATGGTTTCAGAAGCTCTTGTCAGGAACAGAGTCAAAGACCAATATTAGACGTGCCTGGCTGACTTAGTTGGTGGAGCATGTGACTCCTGATCTTGGGGTTATGAATTCAAGACCTACACTGGGTCTAGAGCTTACTTAAAAAAGAAAAAAAAAAAAACAATATTAGAACAAGAGATGCTCCTACTATTCTTATCACTTAGGAAATTACACAGTTTTCCGGGGCTCCATGCCAGGAACTGGGGGCAGAGACCAATACGTATTTTCTGTTAATTCACAGCATGTCTTTTATATGAAAAACAATCAATCCAGAGCCCATATTCTGAGTCCCCTCCTTTACCAGGTTGCTAAGGTTCAGGAGGCAATATTCCTCTGTCCTAATCATCCCAGAGCCAGGTACCAGACAATTAGAGATAACCTATATACCCCAGAGCCCGCTGCAATTATTCAAACTAGCCAACTCAGTCTGTTTATCCCACCTTGTCTCGCTTTCCTCATAGAAACCACAATATGAACTTTTGCCTATAGTTTCCTCTTGGCTCCTTCCACCTCCTGACCAACTCTGGTAACTTTCTATTCAGCCCTGCATGGCATGTGTGCTCCTGCCTGCCTTGGGAACTGTGAGTAACCATTTTTTTTCTCTTAAGTTTATTTATTTATTCTGAGAGAGAACAAGAGAGAGCAGTGGAAGGGGAGAGAGAGAGAGAGATTGAGAGACAGAGAGAGAGAGAGAGAGAGAATCGCAGGTAGGCTCCTCGCTGTCAGCATGGAGCTGAATGGTGGCTTGATCTCACAAACTTCAAGATCAGACCTGAGCTGAAATCAGGAGTCAGATGGAGCCACCCAGGTATCCCCAAAACTATTTTTTCTTTCTTTTTTTTTTCAACTTTTAATGTGTTTTTATTTATTTTTGAGAGAGAGGGAGAGAGAGGCAGCATGAGCAGGGGAGGGTCAGAGAGAGGGGGAGACACAGAATCCGAAAACAGGCTCCAGGCTCTGAGCTGTCAGCACAAAGCCTGATGCGGGGCTCAAACCCACTAACCATGAGATCATGACCTGAGTCAAAGCTGGATGCTCAACCCACTGAGCCACCCAGATGCCCCCCAAAACTATTTTTTCAATGGCATTCATCTCCTGACCTTTGGCTTCATCATACATGAATAATAATAAAACCTACATTCTACTTTTTTAAAGGTCTTTTTTTTTTTTTTAAGTTTACTTCTTTATTTTGCGAGAAAGAGAGAGGGTGCAAGGAATGGGCAGAGAGAGACAGAAAGAGAAAATGCCAAGCTGTCAGCACAGAGCCTAACACAGGACTCAGTCTCATGAACCCTGAGATCATGACCTGAGCCGAAATTAAGAGTTGGACGCTTAACCAACTGAGCTACCCACGTGACCCAAAACCTGCATTTTAAAACACCATACTAGGGGTGCCTGGGTGGCTCAGTTGTTAAGCATCTGACTTCAGCTCAGGTCATGATCTCACAGTTCAGGTTTGAGCCCCACGTCAGCCTCTGTGCTGACAACTCAAAACCTGGAGCCTGCTTCAGATTCTGTGTCTCCCTCTCTCTCTGCCCCTCCCCTGCTCATCCTCTGTCTCTCTCTCTCTCTCAAAAATAAATAAAAAATTTAAAAAAAAATCCCACCATACTAATGTCTACTGAAAAGATCAATGCTAAAATAATCACAACAAAGAAACGGCAGCTAAAGTTCTTGACAAGGACAGGCAGATGAAGAAGCAGGCTTTTCAGCCAGCTAAAATTGTCCTGAAGCCCCTGGACTGCCACTGTTCCCGATATCTTACTGTAAATGTTATGACAGAAGTGACTGACTAGGATGAATCTCAGTTCACCAAACTGAGATTTCTTAGTGTGTGAGGGGAGAAAAGCAGGAAAAGGAACAGAAGTTGAATAAAGGAAATCATGCTGGACTTGTCAAACATGTGAATACTTCTACAACATATATGATCATAAATATGGTGTGTGTGTGTGTATTTTAAATAGGCTTCACGCCCAGCATGGAGCCCAATGTGGGGCTTGAACTCATGACCCTGAGATCAACATCTGTGCTGGGATCAACAGTCAGATGTTTGACCGAGGAACCGGGGCACTCCATGTGTTTTTGGTGTTCATATATTTAGTCATTTAATAACAGGACTTTACTTTTGACAATTTTAGTAAGGCTAAAGACTTAAAAACTTTTTTTTAACATTTATTTATTTTTGAGAGAGAGAGAGAGAACACAAGTGGGGAAACGGGCAGAGAGAGAGAGAGACAGAGAGTTCAAGGCAGGCTCCAGGCTCTGAGCTGTCAACACAGAGCTCAATGCGGGGCCCCAACCCATGAACTGTGAGATTTTGACCTGAGCCAAAGTCGGACACTTAACCTACTGAGCCACACAGGCGCCCCAGGCTAAAGACTTTTGAATGTGGTTGTTCAGGTTAGGCATATGAAAAGATTTCAACAGAGAAATTAGTCATGATGGTTGGTGATACTGATATTTGGAAGGCAATACAAATTTACTAATCTTTTCTCTAAATTAAATCTACTTGAGTATTTATTTTTGGTAGAATTGTGAAGGATGTATCTTGTTTCTTTTCACCTATGTATCTACTATATAAACCACTTAAATACTTACACCATTGGAAATTCCAAGTGTAATATGATGACAAGCATAATGTATATAATGTCATGAAATGGTATTTTTCCCTCGAAGGTAGAATATTTGATATTTAATGATATGTCAGTGTGTGTGTGTGTGTGTGTGTGTGTATTCAGTATAGCATAATTTAAAGATCTAGCAAATTATACACTGAGTAATAAATAAGGTATTCTATCTTGGGTGTAAGATATACACACGTGGGCCTGGAATCTGCGAAAGAGCCTGGCAACATCATTTATGGTCATTAGTGAATCACTTAATATGTGAAATGATTCCTCATATTTATTATGTCCATTTCTAATTCTTTTTGTAATAGTCCAAATTTGTCATTAAAAATTATTTAATTTTTCCAAATCCTCTTTTTTCCCCCTTGATCTGTAAAATTTCTTTTAAGCAGACACAGAATTTTACCAAATATTACCCTGTAATCCCTAGTCTTACTATATTGGGAAAAGATTAGAGGAGTCCTATACAGTGTCCAAAATAGCTGTACCATTTTACATTCCCATCAACAATTTCATTGTTATTTTCATCTGCATTTCTTTAATTGAAGAGCCTACTTAATGTCATTTTGAAATTAAGGCCTCCATTAAGAGCAACCTCGGGCTGCACATAGCCCCAGTTCCTCAGATTGCTCAAGGCTAAAGCCATCCTTGGACCGCCCTCAGATCAACTAATCAAAAACATTTCTGTGGTCTGAGTCAAGGCTGGGAACTGTAGACAGTTATTCTGTACAAACTAGCCAATTTCTCACCGCTTGCCTGAACCCCATGTGGGCCCTTAGAACTCACCTCACAATTGGTCATTTTCAAAGGATTCTCGAAAGTCATGATTGGGTCCCACCAAAAGTAATGAATGCTTCACAGATACTGAATGGTCAAAGCTATTACCATGGGTGCTGCTGTACAATTGTAACTAGTGCTTATGTGATGATGCTATACGTACAATGTGTACACCGTAACACCCCCATGCCTTACCCCATAAAAACCCTGTTCGCTATTGTTCTTGGCTTCACTCTTCTGCCACTACACCGGTAGGCGGGTGAGCCCCTGCTGGAGCTTGTAATAAAGACCCTTTTGTACTTGCATCGGTGTCGGCTCCTTGGAGGTCTCAGGGGACTCGCGAATCGGGCACAACAATTAATCACCAAAATTCATTAATTCACTCAGCTAATATTTATTCACCCATTAAGTGGCAGGCTGTCACAGGCACTAGGGATACAGCAGTAAATAAGTCAGGCAAAATTGGCTATAGCTTTCTTATATTTTATTTTATTATGTTTAAATGTTTATTTTTGAAAGAGAGAGGGCGTGCAATGAGGGGAGGGGCAGAGACGGGGACAAAGGATCTGAACCAGGCTCTGGGCTGAGAACAGAGAGCCGGATGCAGGGCTCCAACTCAGGAACTGTGAGATCATGACCTGAGCTGAAATCAAGAATTGAATGCTTAACCGACTGAACCACCTAGGCGCCCCTAGAGCTTACATTTTAGGAACAATATAAAAATATAAATAAATTCATAAATAGCAATTTAGATAGTAAAAAGTGCCATGGAGAAAAAGTTGTCTGGTAAAAAAACAAAAATGCATGTGTGTGGGGTTAATTTTAATTACGGCGACCAAGGAAGGGTTCACTGAGAGACGGCATATGAGCAAGAGACGTCTTCGAGGTGAAGGAGACCTAGGCCAAGTATCTAGAGGGTTCTAACCTGAACGCGCAGCAAGCCCAAACGCCTCAGGCAGAAGAATGGCCAACAGTGTTCAAAGGACAAGAGTCTAGTGTGTGTTCAGAATAAGAGAGAAGACAGGTAGATACGGCAGCAGAGTATCAGGTATGGCTTTGTAGACCATGCCGGCTTTTAGTTAGATGTGAAGCAGTTGGAAGCTATATGTATAAAATGAGAATAAAAGTGAGTGATCTGCTTGAACAGATTTAGGAGAATAAACTGCAATAGAAACCCTTAACAGAGACCAAAAGTCATTTTGTAAGTCTTCAAAGTTAAAGATTATGGCTAAAACCACTAGAAACTTGGGGCTAAAGTTTTTAGCTTGTCGCACTAAGAATCAGTCGCTATCTGCTGCCGTTAACAGAGCTCTGGCCTGGGCACCACTAGCCAGGGAGGAACTCCCTGCGAACCGTCTTTCTGGGTAACAAACCGTACATTTAAGGCTAAAGGTTTTGATTTAGGGAGACGGGAAGACACTGCTCAGGAGTAGTACCCACAGCACAGGCGAAGCTGGCGCCACTGGCGCCCTCCAGGCGGCCCGAGGAGCAAAGAAACGGCTGCTCGAAGGTCCGCCTCGTTCTCGAGATGGACACAACAGAGGCCCAATACTCTTTACAGTTGTCCTTTCGGGCGACAGGCTTCCGTGCCAGTCGCCCGGGGCGAGCCAGGATCTTCAGAAGGACCGCGCCAGGTGCGGGACCCAGGAGCACAGCACAGCGACCGCGTGTTAAGCGTGACCCGGGCCCGCTGGGACGGGGGCGGGGTCGCCGGAAGAATGACGTAGAGGAAGGCGTCGCGCCGAGAGTGACGCGTGGCGTAGAACGCGGCGGGCTGCGCCTGTCACACCCGCGCCTGGTTGCGGAGGAGCAGCGGGCGCCATGGCGGTTCTGCTGGAGACCACTTTGGGCGACGTCGTCATCGATCTGTACACCGAGGAGCGGCCGCGCGGTGAGGCCCGGGCCCCGCTCACGTTTCGCCGGGGCCGCAAGCTCCTTTCCCCACTGTCGCTTCGCTGCCCGGTCCTCTTGACCGGGTTCGAGCTTCTGGGCTCCTGGCGCCCACGGCTGGGCTGTTTGACTCTCGGGCCGCGGTTGGAAAAGTTTCTGTGAGGAGCGGCCTTTCTCTGGTGTCTGGTGCTGGCCAGTCTGGTGGCGGGTGCTTGTGGCGTTAAATGCCCGTGTGTGCGCGCGTGCGTGCGTGCGGGCTGCATATACCATGCCTCTAGGTTTTGCGGCTGTACTGAGCTTTACTTGTGAGAGGAACACAAGCAGTGTGCCTTGGTGTGTAACCTGTAAGTCCTGATGGAAGTAGGAGGGATGTGTTCGGAGCAGAGAGTGTGGGCATCCAGTGTGGGCGGGGGAAGGGCTGTCCCGAGGTGCGCACGGTGTGCCATAGCAAGCCCTCATTGATCGCCTGCTGTGTAGACCGTGCCAAGCTCTGGGATCGGCGTCTTGTCCTTGAGGCTCTGATTTGCCTCTGAGAGAAATAGGCGTGGGAGCCCCTTTAAGTGCTGTTAAGTCTTACAAACCCATTGTAAGCGGTGGAGTTGAAGAGTGTGTGAGTTGCCATGGAAACCAGAGGGGGGAGTAATTCTTCCTGGTTGGGGGCGGGGAGAAGCGAAGGCTGCAAAGAAAGCAGAACACTTGAAGTAGCTCTTTCAGAGATGAGTGGGAATGAGGGTGGTTTTTTTTTTTTTTTGAAGTTTGCTGGAAACTTTCTGGAAACAGTAAGTAGTTTGACATGACTTGAAGGAATGATACGTGCCATGGGATGGCAGACCCAGTGTCTGGTCGTATAGGTTAAATTGGTTAGGTCAGATGTGCATAGTCTTTTTTTTTTTTTAACGTTTTATTTATTTCTGAGAGAGAGACAGCGTGAGCAGGGGAGGGGCAGAGAGAGGGAGACACAGAATCTGAAACAGCCTCCAGGCTCTGAGCTATCAGCACAGAGCCCGATGTGGGGCTCGAACCCAAGAACCATGAGATCATGACCTGAGCCGAAGTCGGACGCTTAACCGACTGAGCCACCCAGGCGCCCCCAGATGTGCATAGTCTTGTGTGCTCTACTGATGAGGGTCTTGGAAGGTTTTAAAAGCAGCACTGAGGCACTGGCAAACTTGTTTTAGGAGATAACAGGCAGCAGCGGAGGATATTTCAGAGCAGGGAGATTAGTTACAATTAGGATCCTGCCCCCTTGGAATGTGGGAGTCTATCAGAGAGGATGAAACAAGCCAGAGTAGGTACAGCAAGTGCTTTCCTGCCTTGGCGCAGTAGCCCACCGCCCGCCCCGCAGCACTACACTCTCCATCATCCGTCGGTGCCTGTCTCATACTGTTGCCTCTAACCCGCGTTTCCCTCTCCTGTTGTCCTGTTCCCGACTTCCCGCTTATTATTCACTCCTGGGATCTAAACACGATTTCTTCTGGGAAGCTCTCCCTCGTCCCTAAGCAGAGTTAGATCTGTTTGTCTGAGATCTTTTTAAAGAGCATGTAACATTTTGTTATCTCGTTTACCTGTTATCCTGTAACCGTTTGCAAATCTTGTCTCCTCTCATGAATGTAAACTCCTGGAGACCAGGGACTGTGCCTTCCTTGTCTTTCTATCCTAAGCGCTTGGTGCAGTGCCTGCCCCTTGCACACGCTAAAGGCTCATGTAGTGACTAATGTATATAGATGTGTTTATTAGTTAGGATTCTCCGTGCGGATGATAGAAACTCAACTCAAGCTGGCTTAAACAGAAAAAAGAATTGAGTGCCTCCTTTACTGGGGTAAGCTTGGCTTTAAGGATGGTGGGATCCAGGGGTTCAAATGACGTTATAGGGAATTGTGTTTCTCATCTCTTGGTTTTGCTTTCCTTTGAGTTTGTTTCTTCATGTGGGGCAGCACCTGGCAAATGAGTGGGGCCTCTTTCTCCAGGATTGTGAGGAGCTGCAGAGGGAGAAGGGTTAGCCCACCTAGTGAGCACCGACAGAATAGACTAGCAGTGATTCTGTAAGGGTAGTTTGGAACACTAAACATAAGCTCACCCCATTTGTATTTGCAAGCATGTGATTGGATATTTACTTATGTGTATAACTACTTATTGATTTATTTATTTTATTTTTTAGTTTTTAAATGTTTTATTTATTTCTGAGAGAGAGAGAGAGAGACAGTGTGAGCAGGGGAGGGTCAGAGAGAGAGGGAGATACAGAATCTGAAGCAGGCTTCAGGCTCTGAGCTAACCGTCAGCACAGAGCCTGATGCGGGGCTCAAACCCATGAACTGTGAGATCATGACCTGAGCTGAAGTCGGACGCTTAACTGACTGAGCCACCCAAGCTTCTCACTTATCGATTTATAGTAAACCTCTCCAGGCTTATTTTCCTTCCTCCCTCCCTCTCTCCCTTCTATTTCTTTCATTTTTTTACTTTTTGTTATAGAAAACTTGAAACATATACAGAAGTAGAAGAGTCATGTAAATAAACCTTCATGTGCCAGTGACCAGCTATAATGAATAGTCGTCAACACATAACCAATATTGTTTCATTTGTACTGGATTTTTTGTCATAAATCCATTACATCAGATTTATTTAATCTGTAATTATTTCATTTTATATTTTTTTAATGTTTATTTTTTTAAACTTTTTTTTTAATGTTTTATTTATTTCTAGGAGAGAGAGAGAGAGACAGCATGAACAGGGGAGGGTCAGAGAGAGAGGGAGTCACAGACTGAAACCGGCTCCAGGCTCTGAGCTGGCAGTCAGCACAGAGCCCGACGCGGGGCCCGAACCCACGAACCACAAGATCATGACCTAAGCGAAAGTCGTACGCTTAACCAACTAAGCCACCCAGGCACCCCTAATGTTTATTTATTTTTGAGAGAGAAACAGAACACAAGCAGAGGAAGGGCAGAGAGAGAGAGGGAGACACGGAATCCGAAACAGGCCCAGGGCTCCAGGGTCCAAGAGGTCAGCACAGAGCCAGACGCAGGGCTCAACTTGGGAACAGCGAGATCATGACCTGAGCTGAAGTCAGACGCTTAACTGACTGAGCACCCAGACGCCCCTCATTTTGTATTTCTAAAAAACTATTTAAGGGGCACCTGGGTGGCTCAGTCGGTTAAGCGTCTGACTTCAGCTCAGGTCATGATGTTACAGTTTGTGGGTTCAAGCCCCATGTCGGGTTCTGTGCTGACAGCTAGGTGAGAGCCTAGAGCCTATTGAGGATTCTGTGTCTCCCTCTCTCTCTGGCCTTTCCCTGCTCACGCTGTCTCTCTCTTTCTCTCTCTCTCTGTCAGAAATAAATAAAACATTAGAAAATTAAAAAAAAATAAAAAATTATTTAAAAAACATAACCCCAAATCATTATCATAGCTGAAAAAATTAGCAGTAATGTTTTAATTTCATTCATATTTTATTATGACCTCATAAACGTCTTAAAAACATTTGGTAATTTTGGGGCATCTGGGTGGCTCAGTTAAGCGTCCAACTTTGGCTCAGGTCATGATCCCACTGCTTGTGGGTTCGAGCCCCGCATTGGGTTCCGTGCTGACAGCTTATAGCTCGGAGCCTGGAGCCGACTTCAGATTCTGTCTCCATCTCTCTGTCCCTACCCCATGAAACTCTGTCTCTCTCTCTCTGTTTCTCTCAAATATAAATAAAAACATTAAAAAAATTAAAAAAAATTTTTGGTAATTTAAATAAGGATCCATACAAGGTCCATTATTATATTGGTTGATACAGCTCTTAAATGCTTTTTTTAAAGAATTTTTAAAGATTTCATTTTTATTTAAAAAATTTTTTTTCAATGTTTATTTTTGAGAAAGAGAGAGAGACACACACACACACAGAATCTGAAGCAGGCTCCAGGCACTGAGCTGTCTGCACAAAGCCCAGTGCAGGCTCACACTCATGAACTCTGAGATCATGACCTGAGCCAGAGTCGGACGCTTAAGTGACTGAGCCACTCAGGCACCCCTGAAGATTTTATTTTTAAGTAATCTTTACACACCCATCGTGGGGCTTGAATTCACAACCCTGAGCTCGAGTCCCATACTCTACCGACTGAGCCAGTCAGGCACCCCTCTCTTACATCTTTTAAGATTTAACATAAGGTTCATAGTACAACTGAGGGAAAGGTATAGAGAGAGATTTCCCATATACCCACTACCCTCACGTATGCACCTCTCCCATTTTCAGTATCGCCTGCCAAAGTGGTAGCTTCGTTGTACATTTGTACCTCATGTACTATGTAGCACTGTATTTAACAGTAATCCCAGAAATCTATTTTTTCCAGAAAAACTATCAAAAGCCTGGTATTCAAGACCTTTATAGACTAGCCCCATCCTACCCCTTCAGTCTCTCTACCCTCTCTCACTCTAGATCTACCAGGGTGTCAGAGAACTTCAGCTGGTCTTTTGGATCCTTCAGAAAACATTTAAATTTGCACTTCCAGACTTACTCATGATGTCTTCTCAGCTTGAAATGCTTACTCGGTCTTCTCTTTGCCTGTCTGGTTCTTTTAATGTCCACCTTAAACCTCCGTGCAGTCTTCTAATTTTCCTGGCTAGAAACAATCTCTCTTTTGAACTCTTGTGGCTTTTTTAAAACCACGTTTTACTAATTTACTATTTAAGTGGCACAGATGGTATTATCGGGTTTATCCAGTATTGTAACTGTTTTTGTTTGAGTACAAGCACTCTAGACAGCCTCATATGCCTTTCTGTCTGGTTTCTAGCTTAATGTTCTGAGAGCTTGTTAGTGTATCTCTCCACAGTTAGACTGTGGACTTGTTGAGGACAGGTACTGTGGTGTCATGGCATTTGTGACAGTGGTGCCAAGCACCTAAAAAGTACTCAGTAAATGTTTATTGAATAAGTGAATGAATTTATATGATAAGGCTGGTACGTGATCAGTGTATGGATTTTTGTGAAGGACTATTTAATCCTCGTTAAAAAAAATTGGTCTTGGATGCCATGCAGGCTCAGTTGGTGGAATATGTGACTCTTGACCTTGGGGTTGTGAGTTTGAGTCCCACGTTGGGTATGGCGATTACTTAAAATAAAATCTCTGAAAAAAATTGGTCTCAGATACTGGATTTTCTCTAATTTATATAAGTTGTATCCTTATTTACAGGTATTCTGCTGGATTCCTTCCCATTATAGTATACTCTTTGTTCCTTTTTTCTCTTGCAAAACTAATTTATTAATAAATGATTGCTTATCCCAAATGTTAGTTTTCTGCATTCGCTCAGATGATCAAGAAGTCCTAAGAAAAAGAGAATACAAAGATAATTTAAAATATATTGCTTTTTTCCAGGCTGACTTCCTTTTTTATGACTTTGGACATTTGAGCATGGGGGAGGTATTTATATGGTAATTTAGAAATTAAATTATATCAACTGGGCATATACTTGCTTAAAAATATATTTGTGAACTTCTGTGGTAAATTTAATATTTACTTTTTTTCAGCCTGCTTGAATTTCCTGAAGTTGTGCAAAATAAAATATTACAATTATTGTCTTATTCACAATGTACAGGTAAGTTGGTAGATATTTTTAGTCATGTCCTTTATTACTAGAACCACTTAGCAAACTCTGTGAATTAATAATATATCCTATTTATTATAGAGAGATTTTATTATACAAACTGGTGATCCTACAGGGACTGGCCGTGGAGGAGAGTCTGTTTTTGGGTGAGTTCTTTTATTTTTAAATGAGAAAAAATAGAATTGCCTCTTAACAGTGTTAGCTATCATATTTCAATCTGCTTTTTAAAATATGGTTCAAATATAGATTTTTTTCCTTAAGTTCCCTAAATGTCTGTAGCCAAAAAAAAAAAAAAAAAAAAAAGAGTATCCTGAATCATAATGGTATTTCCATAAAGAAATGGCAGTCCTATTTGTTACTAGTACTTCTGTATTTCATAGTTGAGAGTACTTATATTTTAAGACTTTACTGTGTATTTTTTCAGTCAACTGTATGGTGATCAAGCAAGTTTCTTCGAGGCTGAAAAAGTACCAAGAATTAAGCACAAGAAGAAAGGCACTGTGTCCATGGTGAACAATGGCAGTGATCAACATGGGTCTCAGGTTAGGAAATGAGTGAGAAGATGAATTTTATTTTAAAATGAAGGACTAGAAAGAGACACAGAGTTATCTTTTGAAACTATCCAACAAGAAGAGAATTGCAAAGATATTTGTTAGAAGGAAAATATTACACTATATTTTTTTCTATATAAAAATACGGGAGGTGACCTGGGTGGCTCAGTCAGTTGAGCGGCTGACTTCAGCTCAGGTCTTGATCTCATAGCTCGTGAGTTCAAGTCCCATGTCAGGCTTTGTGCTTGCTGACAGCTCAGAGCCTGGAGCCTGCTTCAGATTCTGTCTCTGTCTCTCTCTCCACCCCTCAAATATAAATAAACACAAAAAAATTTAAAAAAAAAAATTGAGAGGTGCCTGGCTGGCTCAGTCGGTAGAGCGTGCGACTCTTAATCTCAGGGTTATGAGTTTGAGCTTCCTGTTGGGTATAGAGATTACTTAAAAATCTTTTAAAAATATTTATTTTGCTCTTTTAAACGTAAGGCATGTTCATTGTGAGGAGATGAGAAACTATAGAACAGTACGTGGGAGAAAACAGCATCCACAATCCCACTATCCATGGGTCCTCACTGTTGACATTGTGGTCTGTGTCCTTTTGATATTTGTTACTTACTTCAACACAGATCGTGCTGAGAACCTTTCATTCATCGTCTCGTTTAATCCTTACAACAACCCATTTTGGGGTAGATGTTTTTTTTTTTCCTCACAGTTCACATGTGAAGAAACTGAGCTTTGTTTCTCCAAGTATCCTAAACAATCAGGGAATACTTTTTAAAAGTAACAGGTGGGTTAGAATCCATGCAGTTAATGTAGAGTATTAATTTTGTGTATTTTTTTTTTCAGTCTGTAACTGATTTCAGTTAGAATTATAGATATATATTTATATTTTGCTGTGTCTTTCTATGCAGTTTCTTATTACTACAGGAGATAATCTAGATTACCTTGATGGTGTTCATACAGTGTTTGGTGAGGTGACAGAAGGCATGGACATAATTAAGAAAATTAATGAGACCTTTGTTGACAAGGACTTTGTACCATATCAGGATATCAGGTACATTTGCTGTCTCAATGTTCTAGAATGTTTTAATACTGTAATGTTTGACATGTAGTGGAGATAGCAAGCACAGGACTGTTTTTTTGATAACTCCAAAATATGAATTAATTAAAAATCCATAAAGTAAAAAAGTTTTTTCTTTGTATTTTTAAACTTGTACTAATTAATTATAGTTGCTTATGTTGGGAAGAATTATTAATCCTTTAGTTTTTTGAAAAATGAATATTGAGAAATTGCTGTATTATTGAGAAATACAGCAAAACTACTAAGATTTAGACATTTCTGTTAATATTAGACATATTAGAGTAATGCAGAGTAATAAATCTAAGACAAACAACGAAAAAAAAGATAAATGATACACTAGTAATAAAAAATTTGCATTAAAATATGCATTAGAATTAAGTGCCTGTGGTTTTTTGGTCATTAGAGATATGTAAGACATTTGTAGTAATCTTTATAAAAAGTAAAACATGGATTCTAGAATAATGTAAATGTAACATTTGACTGGGTTTATTTTGTAAGGATAAATCACACAGTGATTTTAGATGATCCGTTTGATGACCCTCCTGATTTATTAATTCCTGATCGATCACCAGAACCTACAAGGGAACAGCTCGATGTAAGTGGAGTCTTCTTGTGACTGAATGTGTGTGTATTAATGCTTTGCGTAGATTTTGCTTTTTAGTCTGTTAAAACTTACTTCTTCAGAATGACTGACTTGCTTGATCAATTATACTAGGCTAAGTTTAGAATTCTTTTTTCCTCTCCCTAATTTCTTGTCATTTCCCTAATTTTATTTCTTCAATTTCTGTTCCACCAGAGGAGCCTGAGCTCTAGAAGTTTACATGAACACTTTGTGAAAATGTTTTTCTTATCTCCTAACTCTATGTAGGATCATAGTTTTAAGGCTAAATTAAGCATCTTGTATGGGAGCTTTTCAACTGGGGACACTCTGGAGCTACATACTGGAACCTAGAAATTTTTGTGGAATAATGCAGACTTTTTCCTCTTATATTTTAAGGTATAAGTTTCTGTTTACAAAGCTTTCTCAAAGCTGAATTGATCTTTACAGTTGGGATTTGGTGCTTAACTTTTAAGATCATTTATCTTCTGCATTCAGCACTAAGTTGGATACCAGATAGTTTCTTTATAAATGTTTATCTTGATTTAACAATACATTAGAAGCTTCATCTGGCTAATATTATCAAATTAATTTAAAACAATTTTCAGAGGCTTGTAAGTTTCTTTTTGAGTTTCTGTTCTAATATATTTGATGGAACTAAGGATAAAGGTCATGTCTTCCATTTTTCTCAGATTTTTTAATTCTTTCAGTATAGTTTTAAGTGACTTCTGCCTTACAGAGCGGTCGAATAGGAGCAGATGAAGAAATTGATGATTTTAAAGGAAGATCAGCTGAAGAAGTAGAAGAAATAAAGGCAGAAAAAGAAGCCAAAACTCAAGCTATTCTATTAGAAATGGTAAGATAATTATCTTTGGTCATATAGTTTTCTGCAGTTTATTTAATATATAACTCATTGTAAGTTTATTTTTGGCTATTTGATAGTCAAAATATTAAAAATTTAGCTATGAATTTTTTTCTGGATTAAATTTTATAGGACATAACACGTGAAAGGTAAACACATTTTGGTTCCATTATCAATGTAGTGCTAAGTGCCTTTTTCAGAAATGGGCAGTGGATATACTACTTCGAAATATGGATTGAATTTCAGTTGTTTATATTCATCTCATTATTTATTTATTTAATTTAATTTAATTTTTAAATTTTTTTAATGTTTTATTTATTTCTGAGAGAGAGACACAGCATGAGCAGGGAAGGGTCAGAGAGAGAGGGAGACACAGAATCTGAAATAGACTCCAGTCTCTGAGCGAGCTGTCAGCATAGAGTCCGACACGGGGCTCAAACCCACAAACCGTAAGATTATGACCTGAGCCGAAGTTGGACGCTTAACTGACTGAGCCACCCAGGCACCATTATTTATTTTATATTAGAGAGAGTGTGTGTACATGTGAGCTGTTGAGAAGGACAGAGGGAGAGGGAGAGACAGGGAGAATTCCAAGCAGGCTCCAAGTTCATCACTGAGCCCAGTACAGGGCTTAATCCCATGACCCTGGGATCATGACCTGAACCAAAATCAAGAGTTGGATGCTTAATTGACTGAACTACCCAGGCACCCCTATTTATCTCATTATTAAAGAGTGTTTTTTGGACTGAATTTTATGTATATTAAATAATAATTCTTTGTACAATTCATGTATTGAGGTTAAGTAGTTACAGGATAAAAGGAACCTGTATAGGAATTGAGCACTCTAAAACATACTCCTTTGTATTACTAACAGTATCAAGTCCTTTGGGGAACCGTTCCTCAGTAGTGATTAATTGACCTAGTAGACATTTTTTCCATTTGTTAATGTATTGTGGATTAGGCATACCTGTCACACAGTAGATCATCAATAAATATTTGAATGAATAATTCAGTTTTTACCATTATCATTGTTTTATATAGTAGAGCTTTCAGATTCTTACTCTGTTTCAAAATTCATATTCTCATCTCAAGTCTGCAGGAATAAATATTAAAGGCTACAATTCAAGAAAACTTTACTGAATTAAAACATTTTGAAAATACACATTTAAAAAAAATTTTTTTTTTAATGTTTTATTTATTTCTAGGAGAGAGAGAGAGAGAGACAGCATGAGCAGGGGAGGGTCAGAGAGAGAGGGAGTCACAAACTGAAACAGGCCCCAGGCTCTGAGCTGGCAGTCAGTACAGAGCCCGATGCGGGGCTCGAACCCACGAACCGTGAGATCATGACCTAAGCGAAAGTCGGACGCTTAACCGACTAAGCCATCCAGGCGCCCCTGAAAATACACATTTTAATTAGCACACTGTGTATCTGAGACTATTGACCCAGAACAACCAACAGCATGACAAATTCTAAGAAAATTACTGCACTTGAAAGAAAAATCTTTTGAACAACTGGGCAGCAAGAGTATGTGACTTATAAAGTGAAAGGACATTAGATTATCATTACAATTTCAAAAGCAAAAGTACAGGCAGTTTATGCCAGAAAGATGTTGGGTTAGCATAACAAAACCTTTTATTTTTCAGATAATTTCAAATATATGAGAAAGTTTAACAAGTGCAGAGAACTTCTCTGTGCCTTTTACTCAGATTCACCAATTTTTAACATTTTTGCCACATCTGCTTGATTAGTCATTCTCTTTCTCTCTGTGTGTCCTTCCCCCTCCCCAGTTATTCATGCACATACACATATTATTTTTTTCTGGACCATGTGAAAATAAATCATAAACATCATTTCTTTTTACCTCTTACATCAGGGTGTATTTCCTAAGAGCAACAATATTATCATACATATTCACAGTATAGTTATCAAAACCAGGAAATTTATTTTTGTTAATATTTTTTTTCCTGAGAGAGAGAGAGAGAGAGAGACAGAGACAGAGACAGAGACAGAGTGAGCAGGGGAGGGTCAGAGAGAGGGAGACACAGAATCTGAAACAGGTTCCAGGCTCTGAGCTAGCTGTCAGCACAGAGCCTGATGCGGGGCTCGAACCCACGAACCGTGAGATCTTGACGTGAGCTGAAGTCGGACGCCAAACCAACGGAGCCACCCAGGCGCCCCAAAATCAGGAAATTTAAAATTGATAAAAATTAAACCCATGTTTCAGTTTTGTCAGTTATTTCAGTATTATCCTTTATAGCTTTTCCCATTCAGTCTAGAACCCAGCACATAATTGATCATTTGTTGCATTTAGTTATATTTCTTCTAACCTCTAAAGAATTCCTTAACCTGTCTTTGTCTTTATTTTTTATGCTATTAAGAATTTTGAGGAATACAAGCCATCTGTTATGTAGAATATGCAACTGTTGCCTTGTGGTTAGGTTCAGATTTTGCACACAGTCAGAGTAACTACATAGGTGACCTCCTCAGATGTTACATTTGCAGTAACAGGGGCACAATATCCATCTGCCCTTCATTGGAAAGTGGTCGTTTTGATCACTTGCTCAAGGTAATCCACTGTCTCCATTGCATACTTTATTTTCCCCTTTCAAATATCTTGTCCCTTATCCAACTGTCCCTGTGGAGTTCTCAGCTGTTCACGATTCTCGCCTCAACCGGTCTTGACTTTGAAGAGTGCGAAGTGGTGATTTTCTAACTCCATGACTCCTTTCACACTTGTCAGCCCGCCTTCTTCTGTAAAGAATGGCCCTCCTCTTTTATCTTTTTATTATATGTAAAGACTCATGGATTCCTTTTTTTGTTTCGATTTTAATAAATGTAGAGTTTATTTTTTAAGATTTTATTTTATTTTTTTTAGAATTTTTTTTTTTACATTTTATTTATTTTTGAGAGACTGAGAGACCGAGCACAAGTGGGGGAGGGCCAGAGAGAGAGGGAGACACAGAATCTGAAGCAGGCTCCAGGCTCTGAGCTGTCAGCACAGAGGCTGATGTGGGGCTTGAACCCACAAACCCACAAGATCATGACCTGAGCCGAAGTCGGAGGCTTAACTGACTGAGCCACCCAGTTGCCCCAAGATTTTATTTTTTTAAGTAATCTTTACATCGAACAGGGGCTCGAACCCACGACCCCAAGATCAAGAGTCACATGCTCTATGACTGAGCCAGCCAGGTGCCTCTAAATAGATTTTATTTTTTAGGGCTGTCTTAGCTTTATAGAAAAATTGAATAGAAAGTTACAGAAAATTCCCTGTGTATACTCATCCCTGTCCCCGACAGTTTCTCTTATTATTAACCTCTTATATTATTAGTGTGGTACATATATTACCCTTGGTGAGCCAATATTGATAAATTATTATTAACTAAAGCCCATAATTTACATTAGGTTTCACTGTTTGAGTTGTACATCCTGTCAGCTTTGAGAAATGTGTAACAACATGTATCTACCATTACAGGTATCATACATAATAGTTTCACTGCCCTAAAAATCCCCTGTGCTCCACATACTCATCCCTCTCTGCCCCCCTCCCTTGGCAGCCACTGATCTTTTTTACTATCTGCATAGTTGTGTGTTTTCCAGAATGTCAGAATCATACAGTACATATCCTTTTAAGATTGCCTTCTTCCACTTAGTCATATGCATTTAAGATTCCTCCATGTATTTTTGTGGCTTGATAGCTCCTTTCTTTTGATCACAAAATAACATTCCATTGTATGGAATGTACCACAGTTCGTTTATACATTCACCTATTAAAAAATGTCTTGGGGCACCTGGCTGGCTGAGTTGGTTAAGTGTCCAGCTCTTGATTTCGACTAAGGTCATGATCTTGATTTCGGCTCAGGTCATTGAAATCAAGCACTGGGCTCTTAATTGTGCAGGGAGCCTGCTTAAGATGCTCTCCTTCCCACTTGTGCGCGTGCATACTCTTTCAAAAAAAATATCTTGATTGCTTCCAACCTTTGGCAAGTATGAACAAATCTGCTATAAACATTTGAGTACAGATTTTTGTGTAGACAGAAACTTTTAATTCATTTGAGCGAACACCTAAAGATGCAATGACTGGAATTTATGGTAAAATTATGTTTATCTCTAAAAAACTGCCAAACTAGCTGTCCATTTTGCATTCCCACCAGTAATTATTGAGAGTTTCTATTGCTCTAGATCCTTATCAACATTTGGTATTGTCAGTGGTTTGGATTTTAGCCATTCTATATGTGATTGTGTGTTGTTTTGCTTCTCACTATTAACAGGTTTCATGTTTTTTTGTTTGTTTGTTTGTTTTTTTAAGTAAACTCTACACCCAGTGTGGGTTTTGAACTCACAACCCTGAGATCAGGCATGTTCTACCAACTAAGCCAGCCAGGTGCTCTGGATTGTTGTCTTTTGTGAGGCTTCAGAAGCACTGAGCAGATCTAACTGGCTCTGTTACTTGTTACTGTTTGTGATTAAAAAAATTTTTTTTAAGTGTGTTTATCCAAGAGGAGACACTTCACATGACAGTGTTAACAGAATTCGTTTCTGAGCGCTTTCAAATGTATGTATAAAGGAGTATTGTTTGCGCATCTAAAGGTCCATGGGAAATACGGTGTCCCCACAGTGAAACCGTTTCCGTCACGTTCTCTCCCACAGGTACCCTCCCTGGTTCTTTAGTAGACCTGGGATGCTCTACCCAGTGCAGTAGTTGGCTGAGAAGTCAACTTCATTTTGGTTGAAGTAGAAGATGATGGTGAGGGTGAGAGTAGAAAGTGAGGAACACTGCCCAGGGACTGTTGCTGATACTGAGCAGCAGTGTGGAGAGAATGCAGCATTGCTAATGCAGAAGGCTGGAGTCAGAATGATAATAGTTTTCAAAGTTTAAAAACAAGCAAAACTAAACTATATTGCTTGGGGATACGTATTTATGTGGGAAAACTCTAAAAATACAGGGGAATGGCCAAAAAAGAAAACCAAAAAGCAAGGTATTTGTTATTTTGGTGAGACAGGCAGAGTAATGGGATCAGGGGGCATTTTAGTTTTTTTTTTTTAATGTTTATTTATTTTGAGAGAGAGAATGCAAGCAGAGGAGGGGCAGAGACGGAGAGAGAGGAGAGAGAATTCCAAGCAGGTTTCAGGCGCCAGCACAGAGCCCTTTAGGGCTCAATCCCATGAACTGTGAGATCATGACCTGAGCTGAAATCAAAAGTCAGACTCCCAACTGACTGAGCCACCAAGGTGCCCCAAGGGACATTTTAGTTCTTTTTTTTTTTTTTTAACAAATAGTTTATTGTCAAGTTGGTTTCCATATAACACTCAGTGCTCATCCCCACAAGTGCCTTCCTCCATGCCCATCTCCCCCCTCCCCCGGGACATTTTAGTTCTTAAGCTAGTTGGCATTGCGGGTGTTTTTATTTTCATGCTCCATAACTTAGATATACTTTATATAATTTTTTAAATATATCAAATACTTGAAAAAAGAAAAACAGAGATAAAATTGGGACTTTGAAGCCAGATAGATCTCAGCTCAAATCCCAATTCTGTTGATGATTACTGTGTGACCTTCAGTTAATTATATAAAGTTCTTGAATTTTATTTTATTCATTTTTAAAATGGAAACCACGCAGTTGTTTTAAGATTTGGCAGTAGTGTATATGGAGTGTGAAGCATGGTATTCACACAAAGTCAGAGTCAGACAAGTATTGACTATTAGTGTTACTACCAGGAGCAGTATAGTTTCAGATTTTGCCATCTTATTTAGATTTCCTGAACCTATAGTTTCTTTCTTCCTTCCTTCCTTCCTCCCTTCCTCCCTCTATCTCTCTTTCTCTCTTTCTTTTCCTTCCTTCCTTCCTTCCTTCCTTCCTTCCTTCCTTCCTTCCTTCCTCTCTCTAAGTTTACTTATTTTGAGAGAGAGAGAGAGAGAGAGAGAGAGCATGCAAGCAGGGAAGGGGCAGAGAGAGGGGGAGAAAGAGAGAATCCCAAGCACAGAGAATCTGACAACACAGAACCTAAAGTGGGGCTTGATCTCACAAGCCACCCAGGTGCCCCTGAACACATAGTTTCTAATGTAAATTTAGTTGTTTAGGGAAATCAGCATTTGGGGCATAGGTAGGGTATTTAGAATAGAAACAACAAAGGAATTGATTTATATTTTTGTTTACTTACAATTTAGGTGGGAGACCTACCTGATGCAGATATTAAACCTCCAGAAAATGTGCTCTTTGTGTGTAAATTGAATCCAGTGACCACAGATGAAGATCTGGAGATAATATTCTCAAGATTTGGGCCAATAAGAAGGTAATCTCTAGAATTAGTGAAAGAGTTTAGAAAAACTAAGTATTGATGTGAACTCTAGAATTTTATACTAGTGAATTTTACAGTTGAGTCTTTTGCACAGCAGGGGAGAAAAACATATATTTATACATATATATATAAATACACACAAATATGTATACATAAACACACACACATAATCAAATGATTCTCCCACTTCCAACACACATACATTTTCACTCTAAAACAGGAACTGAATGGAATAGCTTAAGTCTAGTTCTGTAGTATTCTCAGTAATCTTCTTTAATATTTAGAATACTTATTTTAGGGGCACCTGAGTGGCGCATTTGGTTAAGCATCCGACTTCGGCTCAGGTCATGATCTCACAGTCCGTGGGTTCGAGCCCTGCGTCGAGCTCTGTGCTGACAGAGCCTGGAGCCTGCTTTGGATTCTGTGTCTCCCTCTGTCTCTGCCCGTCCCCCACTCATTCTCTATTTCTGTCTCTCTCTCAAAATAAAATAAAAACATAAGAAAAAAATTAAAAAAAAAGAATACTTATTAAAAAAATTTTTTACCTGTTTTATTTATTTATTTTTTATTAATGTTTTTTATTTATTTCTAGTAGAGAGAGAGAGACAGCGTGAGCAGGGGAGGGTCAGAGAGAGAGGGAGTCACAGACTCTGAAACAGGCTCCAGGCTCTGAGCTGGCAGTCAGCACAGAGCCCGACGTGGGGCTCGAACCCACGAACTGCGAGATCATGATCTAAGCGAAGGTCGGACGCTTAACCGACTAAGCCACCCAGGCGCCCCTACTGATTTATTTATTTTTGAGAGAGAGATAGAGACAGCATGAACAGGGTAGGGTCAGAGAGAGAGGGAGTTACAGAATCTGAAGACAGGCTCTAGGCTCTGAGCTAGCTGTCAGCACAGAGGCCAACATGAGGCTCAAACTCACGAACCGTGAGATCATGACCTGAGCCGAAGTCTGATGGTTAACCGACTGAGGCACCCAGGTGCCCCAAGAATACTATTTTATTTTATTTTTTATTTTTTTTTAATTTCTGAGAGAGAGAGAGACCGAGTGAGCAGGGAAGGGTCAGAGAGAGAGGGAGATACAGAATCTGAAGCAGGTTCCAGGCTCTGAGCTAACTGTCAGCACAGAGCCCGATGCAGGTCTCAAACCCACGAACTGTGAGATCATGACCAAAGTTGAACGCTTAACCGACTGAGCCACCCAGGTGTCCCAAGAATACTTATTTTAAGTTCTTCCTAAAATTACCAGCAATCTATGTCAAAATTAAATTTTTTCTTTCCTTTTTCTTTTTTCTTGTTTTTTGAGTGGGCTTCCTCCCACCATGGATATTAAACTTACAACCCTAAGATCAAGAGTTGCACAGTCTACCAACTGAGCCAGCCAGGCATCCCTATATAAAAATTAATTTGAATCTAAATTTTCCCCAATTTTTCTTTTGCTAGGAATGCTCACTTCCCCTGCATTATTTTAAAAACATTTTTTTTTCTTAATGTTTTATTTATTTTTGAGAGAGAGAGAGAGAGACAGCATGAGCAGGGGAGGGTCAGAGAGAGAGGGAGATACAGAAACTGAAACAGGTTCCAGGCTCTGAGCTGACAGTCAGCACAGAGCCTGATGCAGGGCTTGAACCCATGAGTTGTGAGATCATGACCTGAGCCAAAGTCAGACATTTAACTGACTGAGCCACCCAGGCGTCCCTCTTCCCCTATATTATTAATACAAAAGTCTATGAAGCTAGTATTTCTGTTAGAAAGGGAAATATTCTTGAGGAAGGTCAGTTATGCAGTTGACCTGCATGGTCAACTGGAGGTTTGAACTACATGGGTCCACTTATACACAGATTTCTTTTGATAAACACAGTATAGTATTATAAATGTATATTCTCTTCCTTATTATTTTCTTAACATTTTTTTCTTTAGCTTACATTATTCTAAGAATGCAGTATGTAATATATGTTACATATATAATATATGTTAATTGACTGTGTTATTAGTAGTTAAGTTCTGAGAGAGTAAAAAATTGTGGGGCGCCTGGGTGGCTCAGTTCTCACGGTTTGTGGGTTTGAAGGCCCGCATCGGGCTCTGTGCTGACAGCCAGCTCAGAATCTGGAGCCTGTTTCGGATTCTGTGTCTCCTTCTTTCTCTGACCCTCCCCTGTTCACGCTGTCTCTCTCTCTCTCTCTCAAAAATAAATAAAAGCATTAAAAAAGAATTATATGCTTATTTTTTACTGCAGGGGAGGGAGTCAGGACTCCTAACCACCACGTTGTTCAAGGGTCAACTGTAATTGATTAAAAAGTATTATTTTATGTTTAGAATTTCCTTTTAGGTTATGTTTTGAGGTTTTTTTTGTTTGTTTTTTACCTATGAAATCATTCTTTATTCTTTCTGTTGAAAGAAAAATCTTTCCATAAATGGCTATTCAACTTTATTCCTCCACTCACTTACAGTAAATCATATTTATAAAAAGCACTCCTATGTTGCTACTTTTTATTTTTGGATTTTAGGTGTTCTATACTGACTTCCTGCTGAGGAATGTGAGGATTTACCTCTATTCCTATCGTCTCCATCTTCATTCTTACCTCTTACTACTTTGATTGTGTCGTAGTTTTGGTTAAATCATTATTCCGTATTTACATTTTAATATATGTAAATGTTGTGATAGCTGATCCATATGCTATAATGTGATTACTTTTCCTTTGTCTCACAGTGTTCTATTTCCCTGTTCGTTTCATATTTTTAAAATGAGACATGTGAGGAAATGGACAAGCCAGGTGATTTCAACTCCATCTTATTGGCCCTTTTACTTGATTTTTAAGATGGATTAGTTCTGTTTGGTAGCTATACTTAGGAAGCTAAATTTGAGCTTGGTTTATATTAAAATTCAAGGGGACGCCTGGGTGGCTCCATTGGTTAAGCATCTGACTCTTGATTTCCACTCAGGTCATGATCTCATAGTCACGAGATCAAGCCTGTTGGCCTCTGTGCTGAGCATGGAGCCCACTTGGGATTCTCTCTGTCCTTTGCCCCACCCCCCACACACAACATGCTCCCTCTCTTTCTTAAAAAAAATAAAAAATAAAACTGTACAAAGCATGAACTTATTAAACATGTGTATATGTATGAATGTGCATACATTATTCTACAGTAACATTGTATTCTCTATAATTCACTTATATTTGGGCTAGAAGTGAATAATGACTTAAAGAATTTTTTAGTTTACCTTCGGTGCGGTAAAGTAAGCACTTTTATTTTTTCTTCAGTGCATTAGGAATTGAGGACTGTAGGCCAAAATTGGGCATTCACAGTAGAATTTAGATAATTAGTTACTACACTGGTGAACTATTTTTGAATTGTTACCGAAGAAATTTGGAGAAATATAGTTCCATTAGTTTAACTTTGCCTTTTAATAAATGGCTTATTTTGTTCTTCACTTTTGAAGAGTAAGAGTAAAGCCTTTTTCTTTGAAGTCACTTTAAAAAAGTAAATAAAATCACTTTTCCCAAACTTCCTTTCAGTTGTGAAGTTATCCGGGATTGGAAAACAGGAGAATCCCTTTGTTATGCTTTTATTGAATTTGAAAAGGTAGGTCATTGTGTAGATACATTTAGGTTTATATGTGTTTTGTTCTTATATTATTACATTTTGAAAAATTATAACATTTTTCTAGTCTCTGAGGTTAGAAAATTAATTTGCCCTTTCTTTAGGCACCCAAGAAAAATAATTTTATTATACTTAAATAGAGGTTAAATACAACATCTGTTGGTGTTAATATATGTACCTTTACTTTAGATTCAGGTATAGTCTGAGTTAGTGTATCTTTAAAACTTTAAAGTTTTAGGTTAAGTCTTTCGTGTTGTATAAATGATTTTTCATCATTATTTACTTAGGTCTGTAATTGAGTAATAGAGAACTAGACTGAGTATAAAGTTCTAGGTGTTAATCTGAGCTCTGTCACTGACTAGCTATTATATGATATTTGGCAGTTTATCTAGAACTCTTATTTCTAGACATTACTCTCCTTATAAATAAAACCTGAATTTTCGATTAGATGGTACCTTCTAGATCTATAATAACAATAGTTTATGTTACTCAAATAGCTTTCTTTAAGCCAGGTTTACACTACTTGACAAGCATTTAATCCTTAGAATTCTGTGAGAATAGGTACTGTCCTCCTTTTCCAAATAAGTAATTGGAGACACATAGTGGTCACGTGACTTGATTAAAATCATGTCCCCAGTGATTGCGAACCCTGTGCCAGGTGACTAAAGCTTTGTATCCTCCTGGAGCATATAATCCATTTAATTCTTGACCTACATGGTAAATAAATATAATTCTAACTAGGGTTTTTAAATCTGCTTCTCTGAATTGTCTCAAGTAAGTTGTCAGTAGACCAAAGAATACTTCCAGGAATATAGGAGATAATTGACCAGTGCTGGGTTGAAATGCATCATTTCTAGTCTCCAGACGTCAGAAATGGAGATACGGAGTTTCAAAGTTGGTGACAGAAAGAACCTTATGTAACAAGGACCTTGGTATCTCAGGCCACAGTCCATTATCCATACCCTTAGGAATAGCTTTGTTTCTGATTTCAGGCTTTTTCAGAACTTAGAAAGGTAATAGTGTGCGTGCGTGTGTGTGTGTGTGTGTGTGTACGCACACATCTGTGGACTGTGTTGTACTCCTGTGGGTCAGCATTCCGTAATCGATCACAGTTTCTACACTGAAGCATATTCATACTAAGTGGAATAAATTAAGGCCACAGTCTCCTGTTAGACTCTTTTGTTGTCAAATGGATTTTAACACCAAATTTATAAAAACAACTTTTGGGATATTTGGGGGCTTTGAGTAAAAGCGGTTATGGACTCGCAGAATACAATTTGTAAGCATATGTATGTCCACCGCAGACAGACTGCCTCAGCTCACGTCCTGGCTCTCACCTTTGCCAGCTGACCTTTGGCAACTTCTAGGCCTTTCTAAACTGAGGTTTTCTCTTTGAGAAAATAGAGATGATAACAGGTAGTAGTACCTCATACCCTTGTTATCAGAGTTAAATGGGGTCTTAGATACAAAACATTTGACGGCATTTCGTGTGTAATAAGCATTCAAATGTTGGTTTGGGTAACAAAAACCTTTTTGTATTTTTAGTATTTGTTAAAGCTGCAGAAATTTTTTCCATAAATATTTATACTTGAGTTTTTATAATTACTGTCAGGAAGAAGATTGTGAGAAAGCATTCTTCAAAATGGACAATGTACTTATAGATGACAGAAGAATACATGTGGATTTTAGCCAGTCTGTTGCAAAGGTTAAATGGAAAGGAAAAGGTATGTTGGTTTATCTTCCTTTGTTTCTGTTCACTGTGCATGCTGGTGTGTGTGCGTGCTTGCGTATTGATCTCCCTTGACTTAGTGCTGCTCATTAGGAGAAATGTTCATCGATGTAACTTCTGCCATTTATGGTTTCAGGTAGCTGCTGTCAAGAATCTAAGATGAAGGGGAGTGTGTGTATGCGTGTATGTGTATTTTAAGCTGATGGTCAATGTATTTACTATCTTTGACTGTAATAAATTACTTTTAACCCATTGCAGATAATGACATATTTGTAAAATGTTGGCTGTGGTGGCTTGGTTCTTCTAGATGCAAAACTGAACAGTTTTTTTGAAATTTGTTTTCATTGTCATGGTATGAAGTTTGAAAGGTCCATGAAAAGGTGGTGTAAAAAACTCTCCCACTTCTGCCCCTCATCTCTCCCATTTCCCTTCTGAGAGGTGCCTACTCTTACCTATTTGTTTATTTTCCACATACATTCTTTGAATATACATGCATATGTGTTTATGTTGAGAATTTCCTCTCAACATGTTTTTCCACATATATATTTTATGTATATTTATAGTTTTCTCCTTTAAAAAAGGAAGCATATATATTATATATAATATATATATATATATATATTGTTTTCAACTTTAGGAAAGATAAGACAAATGGATGCAGGCTGTACATACTGCTTTCCTTTCTTGCATTTTTCATTTAATAATACATGTAAGAGAGCAAGTCATATCAGTATATAAAATGACATTTTATTCTCAGCAGCAGCCTGAATGTATACATCGTAATTTATTGGACTAGTCCTATTAATGGACAGTGAAGTTTCTAACCTTTTATTCTTCTGTTATACTGTCCCTGTGTCTATGACATTGTCTACATATGCATATATATATATGTCAACTGAAGTTCTGGTAGTGGCATTAAGGTCGAATATCTGCGCGCTAAAATAATGTCAGTTTTTGGAGCACCCGGCGGTTCAGTTGGTTAAGCGGCCAATGTTAGCCCAGGTCATGATCTCATGGTCACTGGGTTCGAGCCCTGCGTCAGACTCTGTGCTGACAGGCTTTCGCCTGGAGCCTGCTTTGGATTCTGTGTCTCCCTCTCTCTTTGCCCTTCCCCAACTCGTGCTCTCTCTCTGTCTCTCAAAATAAATGTTAAAAACATTTTTTAGATAATGCAAGTTTTTGATTTTTGATGCAGTATTTTTAAAAGATTTTCTTTGATAGTCATTTACCATGTAATGCTAAATTTTACTAGGAATTCCAGGATTTCTTTCGTTTTCATGATTTTTATGAATTCTTCCCCCCCCCCCTCCCCCCCCCAAATAAGAAAGAAAGACCACTACTTGAGAGTGATGTGCTGGATTGTTTGGTAGGTCGTGGCACCTTGTGGGAGTTCAGAAAAGGGAGAAATTATAAATGGCCTGAATAGGCGAGGAAGGCCCACCGGAAGCCGTGTTCTCCATGGTGGGAGAGTGTCGGGCCGGAGTTCCTTGTAGTGTTGGTTCCTCCCATGAGACTGTCCTGGATGGCATGACTGGATTTTCACACTGCTCTCTATTTTCAGGGACTTGAGAAGACTTAAATTAAGGCACTAAGATGGTGTGTTTTTCCCATGTGGTAATTGCAGCTTTGTAAACAAAAGAATCAAGTATGTTCAAGAACCCTAGGGGAGCTGGTGGCCTAGTGCGCTGTGGTTCTCGTCCAGTGGTGCTGCCAGGGGGCTCTTCTGTGGGGCTTTCTCCCCAAAGAGCTGATTTAATTTTATCATTCCCGATATATATGAAAGCAGTACAATTACAGTCCCTCATCACAGAGAAGGAACTTGAGGCAGAATCTTGTGAAGTGATTTATCCAGGGTCACATAAACGGATGATATAAATAGGACTTAATTTAGTTTTTGTTTTTTTTCTTGATTCTTCTTCCTAACCTATCCATCCACTGAAAAAATGATACTGCCTTCCTAAGTAGTTTCAATGTAGTTTATTTACAGAGGACTTTTTTAAAAAAAATTTTATTTATTTATTTTGAGAGACAGAGACAGTGCAAGTGGGGGAGGGGCAGAGAGAGAGAGGAAGAGAGTGAGAATCCCAAGCAGGCTCTGCACTGCCAGCGCAGAGCCTGATGTGGGGCTCAAGCCCACTAAGTCGTGAGATCATGATCTGAGCCGAAACCAAAAGCTGGATGCTTAACCAGTTGAGCCACCCACTCCTGTATAATGTTTTAGAAAAAAATAAGAAGTTCACTGAAAAGTCCTCTCTAAGGAGCGCCTAGGTGGCTCAGTCAGTTAAACATCCAACTCTTGGTTTCAGCTCAGGTCATGATCTCCTGGTTTGTGAGTTCAGCCCTGGCATCAAGTTCTGTGTTGACAGTGTGGAGCCTGCTTGGGTTTCTCTTTCCTACTCTCTCTCTCTCTGCCCCTCTCCTGTTTGCTTGTTCTCTCTCTCTCTCAAAATAAATAAATAAACTTAAAAAATTAAAGTAAAATAAAATGTTATATAGGAGGGGCTCCTGGCTGGCTCAGTCAGTAAAATATGCAACTCTTGATTTTGGGGTCATGAGATCAAGCCCCACATTGGGTGTACAGATTATTTAAAATAAAATCTTTTTCTTCTTTTTTAAAAAAATATTTTACTTTCTTTTATTTTCTTATTTTTATTTTTCTTAATGTTTTATTTATTTATGAGAGAGAGAGAGACAGTGTGAGCAGGGGAGGGTCAGAGAAAGAGGTAGATACAGAATCTGAAGCAGGCTCTGGGCTCTGAGCTGGCTGTCAGCACAGAGCCTGATGTGGGGCTCAAACCCACTAACCATGAGATCATGACCTGAGCTGAAGTCGGATGCTTAACCGACTGAGCCACCCATGTGCCCCATATATATGTATATATATATATTTTTTTTTTTTTTGAGAGAGAGCGAGTGAGAGCAGGGGAGGTGCAGAGAGAGAGACACAGAATCTGAAGCAGAATCTCTAGGTTCTGAGCTTGAACCCACAGCCAATGAGATCATGACCAGAGCTGAAGTTGAATGCTTAACTGGCTGAGCCACCTAGATGCTCCTAAAATAAAATCTTTAAAAAAAGAAAATAAAATGTCATATAGGAGACAGATACTTTAGCTTCACATATGCCATCATAAATATGCTTATTTGTTAATCGTAGTTTTTTTTTTTTTTATGTTTTATTTATTTTTAGGAGAGAGAGAGAGAGAGCGTGAGCAGGGGAGGGTCAGAGAGAGAGGGAGTCACAGACTGAAACAGGCTCCAGGCTCTGAGCTGGCAATCAGCACAGAGCCCGACGCAGGGCTCAAACCCACGAACCGCGAGATCATGACCTAAGCGAAAGTCGGACGCTTAACTGACTAAGCCACCCAGGCGCCCCATGTTAATCATAGTTTTAAGATAGTTGTATATATTATGGATTCATATTAAATAAACTGAATATATACTATATGCTATTCACAGTGCTAAGTACTTGGTCTTATAGCTCTGTGAAATGTAGTTATTATTTTAAACTTACAAATGAAGAGAATATAAATGAATTTCAAAGAAGTGGCTGACCTAGGGCCTCGCACTAGAGTCAGGATTTGACCACAGAGCTTCTCACTTTAATCTGTTGCTCTTTCCATTATACCAGAACTGCCTCATCCATAGTGAAACTCCTGACAAGCACAGAATCTTCTGTTAGTGATGAAATGGTACCTGTTTGTTACAGTTATCAGTGTTTTAACACGTGCAGTTGTCTATTTCATATTCACGTGAAATATTGTCTATTCGCCAGTTTTATTTCAGGAGCTTCTGGAATTACCAGATAGATTCATCTTGCTTTTGATGCTTATCTACTTTTTTTATTCCTATTTTCTCCTTTGTTTAAAGAACCCGATAATAGTCAAGGTGTATGTAGGATTTGCAATCACAGCACCTCTGTGTACCTGTGGTCTGCTTTACTTGTACCTTCAGACTTGACCCTTGTGTGGGAAGCCCTCCCACTAGAAGCACTTTGTCATGACAGTTGAGGGGATAGGAAAGGCAGATCGGTCAGCCGGTCTGGGACTGAACTTCCTCTGATAGGAGAGTAGGCTTGGGAGTCGAGGGGCGGCAGAGGATGATGCTCTTTCCCTGCCCTGCCACTGAAGGCCGGTCATGATAGAAGAGTAGGTCCTGTATTTCTGAAGGGATTGTTGATTTCATATTTGGCCCTTTGGAGGAATAAAGGTGCTCTTAAGCAAGAATTTCAAAACAGAGACCATTTGTCTTTGGTGTTCTTGCCAACCCTCCCCCTCACACCCTTCAGTGAACTTCTGTGTACATCCTGCTGTGTCCTATCTGCTTGGTGCTCTGTTGAGATTTTAGTCCGTATCTCTTGACAAGTCAGAGATCCTTAAAGCCTAAGTTCTTCCACATTAAGTCTCTCAGATCTCAGATTCCAGTCTCAAGCCCTCAATTTCCTTTGGACCTAATTTACTATGGATTTAATGGCGTCAATTTAACTGCGTCATTTCCCAGTGAAAGTATTCCCTGTGTACTTTAGGATTTTAAAGTTTGATGTTGTAATACTCTCATTTGTTGTTAGGTGGCAGCGTAGGACTGCCTAGAAAATGGGTATCAGATTTCATTTGCAATAGTAATGGAGAATGAATGACTAATCTTCAGCCGTTTTCTGTCCCTCAGTATATATATGCTACTCATAAAATAGCTCATATATTATACCTCTTATAAGATAATTTTTGTTCTTGGATAAATTAGGTGAGTTTTCTTACTAAATTCTTTTTTTTCTTTTTTTAAATAAATAGGTGGGAAATACACCAAGAGTGATTTCAAGGAGTATGAAAAGGAACAGGATAAACCATCTAATTTAGTTTTGAAAGATAAAGTAAAGCCCAAGCAGGAGTATCCTTCACAAGAACCAATTGGTCGATAATGTAGAGGCCGTCTGCTCTGTGTAGAGTACTGTGTGATGTTGTAAAAAGTCACAAAGTCCATAGAAGACAAGGTTTCTGAATCCAGATGGTTTGTGAAGACATCATTTTATTGTTAATCTTTTTTTTTTACCATCTTACATACACTTTTCCTTTTTTGGTATTTTCTCTGTTGTATGGAGTTTACAGTTCAAAGAAATCTTTAGCCGAATTCTTTTCCCTCCTTACTCTTAGGTTAAGGTTAACACTTATTCTGAAATCTTCAGGTAAGATTTATATTTTCTGTATATAATTGTAATGTTTTCAGTTCCCCAGAGTCAGAAGTTTTCTTCAGATAGTTTAGCTAAATTCTTGGTGTTAACCTTCCTTGTAATGTTTAACTTCTTTAGAGATGGTAAGTGTGTAGATTAACAAAATCCTTTTATTTTAGGTTGCTTCTTTCTGCTTAGTACATTGTCAGTCTAGCAACAAATATTTATTTGGCTTATACTGTAAGCAAGAGTTGACTTTTTTTTTTTAACTTTTAACGTTTTATTTATTTCTGAGAGAGAGAGGCAGCGTGAGCAGGGGAGGGTCATAGAGAGAGGGAGACACAGAATCGGAAGCAGGCTCCAGGCCCTGAGCTAGCTGTCAGCACAGAGCCTGATGCGGGGCTTGAACCCATGAACCGCGAAATCATGACCTGAGCCTAAGTTGGATACTTAACCGACTGAGCCACCCAGGCGCCCCAAGAGTTGACTTTTATAGGATTAAAAAGAAATCCATTGACTTGACCATTTAAGTTTTTTTGAGGTTTTAGGCTGAGACAAGTAAAAATCAGTGGAACATACTACTTACATTATGTCATTTAATTTGTTCATTGATATTCTCATTATAAATCTATCACTCTACACATTGCAAAAGTTATTTCTTTTGCGATTCTTTCTGGTAAATGGTTTCTTTGTTTCCTAGTTTCTGTTAGTGGTTTAGGGATTCTCTTTTCCCACACTGCCTTAGACATTTCTTTTCCGAGTATTCATCAAAGAAAGATGAATATCAGGTTGACTTGTTATATACTCATTTTAAAAAATGTGTTGACTATCTATAATACATAAAACATTGTAAGGTGTAAGAACTGGATAAAGCTGAAATATACTGACATAATCAACATGAGGAGGCTTTCACATGCAGACACACCAAACAGTAAGCTAAGATCCAGTCTAAAAAGATGAACACTGGAGGGATATGATTGAAATATTAAAATCGTAAAAGGTATGGATGGAATACACTTGAGTTTTTTTTAACGTTTTTGTGTTTATTTTGAGAGAGAGAGAGAGAGAGAGAGAGAATGTGAGCAGGTGAGTGGCAGACAGAGAGGAAGACACAGAATCTGAACCAGGCTCCCGACTCTGAGCTGTCAGCACAGAGCCCGATGCAGGGCTCGAACCCACTAACCATGAAATCATGACCCGAGCCGAAGTTGGGTGCTTAACAGACTTAGCCACCCAGGCACCCCTGAATACACTTGAGGTTTATTTAACAAATCTTTAAATTAAATTTAGGCTTCCCTGCTAGTAACTGCAGCTGGAAGAAGGGAAGTGTGTGGGACAAAGAAAAGGAAGTCTAGGCATAGAGTATAAAGAACAGGAAAGTGTCTTTTCCCTCATAGAGGTAAGTAGGTCAGGCTGCAAGAAAGAAAGAATACGTAGTATTAAAATGTTTTAAATTTTAGGTGATAAATTACTGAAAGTTAAGAAAGGAAATCATGCATGTTTTAGAATAAATCTGTAGCCCCAGGCTGTCCAGTAGAACTTTCTACAGTGCTGGAAAATATCTCCACCATCCAGTACAGCTACTAACCACGTGTGGTTTTTGAGCATGTGAAATGGACTGAGGAACTGAACTTTAAAGTTTGTTGAATTTTAAGTAATTCATACAACCACATGTGGCCAGTATTGAAAAGTGCTTGCCTCCGTCTTCTGAAATTAGTGGAGAAGACAGACATGTCCTGATATAAACCATTGTTAATCACTCTCAGAGTATTGAGCAAGAAAAAGGAAATTCTTGAGTCTGACCAAGTATGGTGGTCTTTATGTTGTTGGTAATTGATAGATTTCAATTCAGCAAGGTATTTATAATCTCAGGTACAATATTAGATTGGTAGCACATGTGTTTATAAGATGTAAGAGATAAAAAGCAAAAAGTATAATGTGTAAGAGACATATATTTTTCCATCATTGTGTATTACATGTTACTTTGTTACTATGTCAAGGAAAGGAGATTTAGAGGACAATATAATAATCAGGTAACTTTTTTTTATAATAATAAGTTTTAAGTTAAAAAGTCATGGTGGAGATATACTTTTATGAATCTTGAGAGAAAGAGAAATTGCTGTAAATTAGACTACTAATAAGATAAAAAATAGAACAAAAGGAAAGGCAAGTTTAACTTGGCCAGGGTAAACCTCGGGGAAGTAACTGAAAAGGAAGACAGGGAGATCTCAAATTTGTGTTTAATTGGAAAGATTTGACATCTACAGGCATTGACTATAGTAGTGAGTAGAAGATAGTAGCTGAGTGAGGGAGAAGAGATGTGACACGTGTCACATCTGGTGGTCTAATAAATAATCCACAAATACTTATTTGGCATCTGTTATATATATACTTAGCAGTAAGACCTAGCCCCTGCCCTTATAGACCTTATGTTTTATTGTTGGAGAGGGGGGATGGGCAGACTTTAAATAATTACCGTGGATCGAATATAAATATGTCTAGAGTGTTGCTAAGCACTGTGTTTGTGGGATGTGGGATGTGTGGAGGCAAGGAGTGAGGGAACACCCTCGGGTAACACTAAGAGAAGTGATGTAAAAGCTGCAACCTGAATATGAGGAGAGGACGTGGCATGCTGTTCACTCTAACTTGATCCATCATTTCAGAAATACAGTTTACCTCTTGACCCACCACAGTCCAAGTGTAGCCATTCACAAGCACACATAATTGAAACAGAAATGCAATAGTATTTTTACGAGGTACCACATACTCTTTTCTTTTCTACATTATTACAAAGTGCTGGCTGCGACCCACTAAGTAGATTTTGCACCCCATTGACTGCGTACAGTCAGCAGTTTGAAAACTGCTGCTTCAAGCATTTTGGACGGAGGGAGTAGCATGTGTAAAGCAGCACAGTAAGGTGAAATGCTGGGCAAGGCCTCCTGAAAAAGGAGAAGCTCCAGAAGCTACTCTGGAAACAGTGTGACATACTTTAAAGGAGAAAAGAAGTTAGGGGTAGTGGAGTAGCAATAGTATCTGCTGCCCGCTGAGCAGCCATCTTGTGAAAAGCCAGGGCATGAGCGTTTTCCTGTTCAGTCTTCTGTAGAAGAGCGACCTCGCTGAGGAAAGCACGGAGCTGCGGCAGCGTGAAGGCAGACCCGAAACTCCCGTCCTGAGGGAAGTGTGTCTGTGATTTGCTCTAGTCCCACACGCCACTGAAATAGCTCTGCGTGTGGGCCTTCCTCAGACGCTTTTTTTTTTAAAACCACTATTCTGGCACTTGCTAGCCTTCCTCAAATTCTAAAATAGACTTTCAGTAGAGATTGTAATGGTTTTATATTTTCTCTTATTCTAAGATGTGATAGTACATTATTAGAAAACATACTTATCTCTGAATTAAAATACATTATCATAATTTTGATAACATGTTTATGTGAAATTAAAACAAGGTTCATTCACGTATATGTTGAGTCACCGTGTTGTACACCTGCAGCTCATGCAATATTGTATGTGACCTGCACTTCAATTAGAAAAAAGAAAAGATTCACTCACAGTTTACCACCTAGAAAAATGATCCCTTCTCTCATTGTTCCTTTCAAGTCTTCATCTTTTATGCTTTGTAGGTTAATGATTACCATATGGTATAGACAGTTTTTGTTTCCAGCTCTTTTTACTTTTAATTTTTCATAAACACCTTTCCTGGTGTTTTCATTGCATTCATTTGTCATTGCTAGTATCTTTCTTCGCAGTAATCTGTCATGGTGAAGTTCTATAATATATTGAAGACTGTTTTCATTTACTAGGCTTTATGTCGCTCACAGTTATTAAAAATAGTTATATATGCCTTGGTTCATTTAACTATTTTAATTTTTTATAAATTCTTATTATCATTTAAAATGGTAGTTGTGGGTACCTGGGTGGTTCAGTCATTGAAGCATCCGGTTAAGCTCTAGTCACGGTCTCACGTTTTGTGGGTTCGAGCCCTGCAGACCAGCTCAGAGCCTGGAGCCTCTTCGGATTCTGTGTCTCCGTCTCTCTCTGCCCCTTCCCTGCTCGTACCCTGTCTCTCTCTCAAAACTAAATAGACATTAAAAAAAAAAAAAAATATGGTAGTTGCTGCTCTGCATTGCTAAATTTCCTCCTACAGGATTGAACTAATTAGTACTTCAAAGGAAGAGTCTCATGAATGTACGTTTCATCTTATATAGCTCCTGGGCCTTTGGGGTTTGTAATACCTTCTTTTTTTTCCAATGAATCATGTACCTCAGTTTCTAAGTTTAAGTTTTTTTATTATTGACAAATAGGTTTCCTTATTTTTTGTGGCTGCTTATATTTTCATTTGTGGATACGGTTTTTTTGCCCTCCATGCTTTTGGCTCACTTACTTGCCAATTGTTAATTGCTTATTTAAGGTCAGGGTTCTTTCCATTTTTCCTGACTATGTGATGAAAGAAATTAGGAGTGAGTTTTAGAAATAAACCCTGTGCTTGTGAGACACTTTTTGTTTTAAAAAGTTACCTTTAGCCTCTTGGCCTCCCTTGTTTCCCAGATTCTTCTGTTTGGATGTATTATCCGTGTCAGTTCTCACATCTGTCCTTAACTAGCTCCTGCAGTGCAAAATACGATCTTGTACTGGATGAGCAAGCAGAAGATTCAAAATCAAGTCACTCACACACAAGTAAAAAACACAAGAAGAAAACTCGTCACTGCTCTGAAGAAAAAGAAGATGAGGACTACGTGCCGATCAAAAATACTAATCAGGTATTTCTACCATCCAGCCTTCGCTGTAGAGGGATATATACTTTATCTCTTTGTAATAAATTACATCTTAGCAACATAATTTAGGGACCAAGGGTATAGTTCTGCACAGGGTGGATATGTTCCTAACTCTAGAACACAGAATGGTTTCACTGGGGTTAACGAACTTTAATTTTTAAGAACATATATCACAAATGATAAAAGATTGTTTTCAAAGTAAGTTAGTATATCATTTAGTTCCATATTACAAAACCAGTGTGATTTCCATACCTGTGGATGCTAATTCCCGTTGGTGTGGTTATGCTGAAAAAGTGCTCATTTATCATTTTCATTTATTACTAAGCGTTATGTATAGTACTGATAGCTCTTGAGGTTTTCAGGCCTGTGGAACATTTAGGTGTTTCCATTTTGTATACCTGAAATAAAAATAGCTCTCATAATTAACCACGTGAAGCCTTAAGCCAGGTCGTAGTTGATGCAGAGATTTTAGGCAGAGGTGAAAAGGGAGAAAATTCAAGCTGGTGAGAATGTCAAGCAAAGACACAGAGAAGGAGAGATGTGTACAGTTGGCAAAGTCAAGGATTGGCTTCAGAGAAGCTAGGTGTACATTTCTGTACGGCTGTTGATGTGGCCTCCACAAGTTAGTGAGCTCAAGTTCTGAGCTACAGGTTCCTCCTTTGTGAAATTGAGATTGTGCTCACCTCACAGGTGTGTTGTTGAGATTAAGTGAAGGAAACCGTGTGTGCACACATTTTCTACACAGGGTATTACTACTTTTACCGTTACAGTCAAATTACTTTGTTTTCAAAGTCACTTGCAATAGTTTCTGTGGTAAGGCCATTAACCGGATTCGTATTTCAGTTTGTTTCTTTTTGATGTGTAGGGATTGCTTAAATATTTTTTTTGTATGTTTTGTAGTTTTAAAAATTTCTTGTATGGTTCCAGAGTAAGATCTACGATGTAGTACATAGAGAACCTAGTTTCTCTCCCTGCCCCCTTCCCCTTCTCTTCTGCCCCCAAGGTAACCATTTAATGTGTTTCATGGATTCTTCATTTTTAAAAAATTTCAGCAGATACATATTTTATATATATTCTTAGTTTCCTATATTCTAGATAGCATATATTCCTGCTTCTTGCTGTCATCTCATGTATCTTTTTCCATAGCCTCTCCTCTGTTTAAAGTTTGCCATCATTCATGCCCTGCCCTCACTTTAAGTTATACCTTCACTCTGTTGCTCAGTCCTCCAAATAACAGGCACATGAATCAGTAATAGCTAACATCTCTTGTGTGCTGACAGTGTGTGGTGGATACGATTTTCCCCATTTCACAACAGAGAAAGTGAGAACTGAAGGGGTTTAGCGCCTGCCCTTATACTGCTGATAAGTAACAGAAGCACAGTGTAAATCTGGACACGCACTCCTAACCACTCTGCTGCTTCTCTTACCTGGAATCTATTCCTGGCCGTTTCCTCTCCTAAATTCTGTTGCCATACTGATCTAGTGTGTCCTCTAGTATAATACGCCAGTGTGGTCGAATGGCACGTCTCCCTCTTACCCATTTCTGTACTCTATTAGTTTAGCCTCAGACCAGCCCAGGCTTTTAAAATGGTGGCCATGTCACATTTCTGTGAATATTTAGCATATTTACCACTAACACTCATTGGTCTCTTCCCCGCTTCCTCCTCCCACTGCACGCACCATGCGTTCCTCTTCGCTGCAGTTTCTCACCCTGCACTTGGACATGGAATCTTCAGTGAATTTAGGCTCGAGATACACGTGCGCTGTTTGAAATAATCAGAGGTCTAAAAAATCCAGAATTTGGCCACGTTTTAATTAAGTCCGTGATTCCCTCCTCTTTTTGTGAATCTTTTTTATCATCTTTTTGATTACTTAAAACTTACAATAGCAAATATTTTTCTTTTTTGTCAGGGAGTAAAAGACATCAAATAGTTTCGAGGGGAATACTGTTAGTATCTTTCAAATAATTTTAAGTCACTTGGCAATTATAAAATTGTTAAATTCTAAATAATAATCTCCTAACTTTATTTCTCCCCTCAGAGTATATTAAAGCAAATGTTTTTGGATTTTGTACTTTGTTATTTTTTTTAAGTGTATTTATTTGTTTATTTAGAGAGAGAACACAGGACGGGCAGAGAGAGGGGGAAAGAGAGAACCCAAACAGACCCTACACTGTCAGTGCAGAGCCTGACACAGGGCTCTGTCTCACGAACGCTGAGACTATAACCCAAGCCGCGCCCAAGGGTTGGACACTTAAACGCAGAGCCACCCAGGTGCCCCTGATTTTGCACTTTGATTTAGTAAAAAACTACACTAATTCCTCTTATTACTTTCTTTTTTCCAGTTAAATAGCATCTGTATTTAAGATTTTAGTGGGCCAGAAGGGTGCCTGGATGTCTCAGTCGGTTAAGCGTCCGACTTCGGCTCAGGTCGTGATCTCATGGTTCGTGGGTTCGAACCCCGCGTCAGGCTCTGTGCTGACAGCTCAGAGCCTGGAGCCTGCTTCAGATTCTGTATCTCCCTCTTTCTCTGACCCTCCCCTGCTCACACCGTCTCTCAGAAATAAATAAAACATTAAAAAAAAAGATTTTAGTGGGCCAGAATTTTTTGTATTATTCTGATTTTTATCCTTTTGATTTCATATAATCACTAAAGGGCATTTTCAGTACTAGGTTATTTTCAGGTATAGCTTAGATCTTCCTATTTACTGGTATTTTGCTTGGTAAGCCTAGTTCCCTAAGAATGTCTTAATTTTTTTAAAAATGTTTTATTTATTTCTGAGAGAGAGAGAGAGGCAGCATGAGCAGGGAGGGTCAGAGAGAGAGGGAGATACAGAATCTGAAGCAGGCTCCAGGCTCTGAGCTAGCTGTCAGCACAGAGCCTGACGCAGAGCTTGAACCCATGAACTGTGAGATCATGACCTGAGCTGAAGTCGGATGCTCAACTGACTGAGCCGCCCAGGCGCTCCAAGAATGTTTTAACGTAACGTATTTTCTGAAGTTCTTTGTTTTTTATTGAGTGACAGACTTGCTATTGAATTCGAAAACTTCTGTTTAATTATTTTACCTCATGTCTTTATTCCAAAGTGGTTACTGTGTTGTTGAGGTCTGAGTTTTACTAGGGTTCCAGGAAGTGAGTTCTCAGCTGTGGGTTTGCCTTTGCTGAGAAGTATTCATACTGGCTGTCAGTCCTCGGTGGCTTTCAAGGTGTTTATTATTCTTATAATTTGGGACTCCATTTTTACTGTCATTTTAATCATTTAATATTATTTTAGTGATTTAGATTTGACTAAATCTTTGATTGAGTTCTAGAGACCTGAGCAAGAATGGCTCTTAGTTTAGAATTTTTTTTGGACTGCTTTACATGAAATCATTTACCAGGTTAAGAGGATTGCTTTAAATTGGCCACTTAAAAAACAAACACATAAATAGGTCATTTTATGGTGTTTTTTCTTTCCTTTTTAGCCACATGCCAGTTTAATCATTTTGTCTTGTGTCTTAAGTGTATAAAATGATAGGATGTTTTCTTAAGATTTTTTTTTAATGTTTATGTATTTTTGACAGAGAGAGTAGGGAAGGGGCAGAGAGAGAGGGCGACAGAGGATTCCGAAGCAGGCTCTGTGCTGACAGCAGAGAGCCCAACGCGGGGCTCAAATTTAGGAACCGTGAGATCTTGACCTGAGCTGAAGTTGGATGCTTAACCAGCTGAGCCACCCAGGTGCCCCTAAAATGATTGAATTTTTTACAGTCTGTACTGGAAAGACTTAGAGTTCATCGAATTAGTTTCTCTCACTTTAGATGTAAAGCTCCTGACCCCACAGGCCTGTGAGCCTTCAGAGTTTAATGAGGGAGCTAGAACTTTAACATTACTTTGATTCAGTTAGGTATGAGTTGTTTTTCATTATTCTGTTCCACCCCCTTTTCAATTTTACATGTCAAGTTTTACTGATCAATTAAATAATGATCTCCAGCCTGTATAGATCTCTTGAATCTCAGTTTCTCTATTTCTAGAATGAGGGTAATATTGTACCCCTAAAGTGCTTGGCACTGTGCTAGCTCATACTTAAAGGATCTGTTCTAATGTGGCTTCTTCCAGCCACCTGAACTTTTCTCTTTCATGCACACAGTGCTGATTATTCCTTGCTTTTCGGTTTTCACTTCCACTCATTAGTCTTCCTGCAGCCAAGCCACAGCCAAACCCACTCACTCTTTGAGGTTCACCTCCAGTCCTAACTTCTCTGTGAAACCTTCCCTGATAAATCTCACCTCAAGATTTTCGTTTGACACATCTCAATGGCAAAGACCATTTGAACCTAGAGCTGCCTGACTTCAAAGCTTATGTAGCTTTGCAAACTTCTTCAGGTAGGAGAGGGTTTAAGGCTTCTGTCCATTTCACGTTTTCAGCTTCCTCAGTTTTTTCAAAGAATTAAGCACTGTGTAATCTTTTATCTCTTTCTCTGTTCTTTTAAACACTCAAAGCACTTAAGTGCCTATTTGTATAATAATGTGCTGACGACTTAAAAGAGTTATGCATCAGCTAAGCAGTCTCTCCATTTTAAAAGTTGGTTGTCTCAACCAATACAGGAATTAAGTGTACAGACAGAATAACACATAGATACTTACATTTTGTATATGTTACAAGAAGCACAAAAAAATCTTATATCTGAGGCTTTCATGTTTTGCTAGAAAATAGTTGGTAAAGGGTTAAGCCGCATAGTCATTTTTCTACCTCTGGAACAAGAACTATTGGGATTGTGTGAGAAATCACGAATCAGTTTATAATATTGTACTCCTCAAACACTGGTTGTAACTGGTAACCAGTAACTGGTTGTAATAGATATTAGATCTGTTTTCACATACGACAATCTTCCATGCTGGTGTAAGGTATAGTATCTGGACAGTGTATGCAATAATTATGAATCTTTGCTTAAAACCCAGTCCTTAACATAGGCATTCATCATACTAGATTTTAAGCCTTGATGTTTGCATTTATTATAATCTCTGTGGTGATAGAGTTAGGACCCTTGGGATCTCAATCCTTAGGATTTTACCTTTCCTCTGAGAGAAATCTGTTAAGGAAGTTGAATTTTATGAACTTCTCTCTTGAAAGAGCACTGGCTCTCGTCTCTAGATTCAGCTACTTGCCAAGATAGTCATTTTAATTAGGGCTAGAATACAAGTAAAAATAGAATTGTTAAGTAGCCCTCTTCTATATGTGAAAATTACTACTGTTAATTACTAAGAATAGAATTTAATGTACCTACTCTTAAGAGCAGTGGAGTTTTCCATTATTTCTTAACTCATTTTATTTTTTTATTTTTATTTTTTTTTTTTTTTTTTTTTTATTTATTTCTAGGAGAGAGAGAGAGACAGCGTGAGCAGGGGAGGGTCAGAGAGAGAGGGAGTCGCAGACTGAAACAGGCTCCAGGCTCTGTGCTGGCTGTCAGCACAGAGCCCGATGCTGGGCTCGAACCCACTAACCGCGAGATCATGACCCAAGCGAAAGTCGGACGCTTAACCGACTAAGCCACCCAGGCGCCCCTCTTAACTCATTTTAAAGATAGATGTAAATAAATGATTTTAGTAGAAATATGTATCAGTCTAGTGTAAACAAGGAAAATTTATTTGAAGATTTTGAGAGGAGCTGTGATAAAATAAACACCTGAAAAATAATCAGACCAAAGGATGCAGTATCTATTTTCCTTTTAGACTGATTGACTTGTCTAAAACCTCTCCTGGCTATCTCTTCTTTGTAGGGTTTTTAGGGGAATTTTAGTAATTCCATTGCAGATCAGTTGGGGAATGAGGAAGGGGGAGGTAGAAAAGGTGACCAGCCACAACCAGAATTCTAGGTGTCACGATTTTCTCTAAAGACTTGTTCTGATTTCAGTTGGGTGATTTCAGTTCCTTGATTTTGGATCTGATCCTTTAGTTCAGCTGAAAGAGTAGATACAAAGCAATGAGATCGATAAGAAAAATGGTTAAGGCTTTTTCTGAATTATTTTTGCTTTCTGATTTACAAGATTCTTGGCATTAGTGGTAGTATTCCAGTCTGAGCTGGTATGGCTGCTTGCTGAGTTTTATTAATTGTCAGTGCCTGCAAAATGGTTCTTTTACCCATTCACCTCTAACTCTCTCCCCATTCCTTTGACAGGATATCTACAGGGAAATGGGGTTTGGTCACTATGAAGAAGAAGAAAGCTGTTGGGAGAAACAAAAGAGTGAAAAGAGAGACCGACCTCAAAACCGAAGTCGTAGCCGATCTCGAGAAAGGGATGGCCACTACAGTAATAGTCACAAAGCCAAATACCAAGCAGACCCCTACGAAAGAGAACGGAGTAAAAAGAGAGACCGAAGTAGGAGTCCCAGGAAATCCAAAGATAAAGAAAAATCTAAGTACAGATGAAAGACAAAGAGTCAGACATGGGTGGCTAACGTATTTACTGTTGTCTAACTTAGAGCACCAGGTACTAAGATACTGTGTCAAGGACTCTGCTTGTTATTTTTTTCACACTAGGGTTATGACCCTTTTCAATTAATACCGATTGTATAGGGCACAGAAAGACAATAAAAAATTGAACATTTTCTTTGTATACTTTTTGTACACTAATTTTATTGTTCAACATAAACAGTAGTCTTCATTTTTCAAGTCTTTCACATTTTCCACTGTTCTCTTTTTTAAATGAAGTCTTTCATACCTACAGAAATTCACAGATGTGTATGTATAAGGTACAAAGAATAGTAAATATTTGTGTACCGTGAGCCAGCTCAAGAAATAGAGTATCACCTGCGTTTTAGAAACCCTCTGTGTGCTTGCTCCCCAAGTGAGGAGTATTCTGAATTTTATAGTTGGCATTCTCCTGCTTGTTATAGTTTTACAACATATGTATGTATTCCTAAATAAAATGTTAAATTTTGTATGTTTTCAATTTTATATAAATAGCATAATGTATGTTTACTTTCTGTGACTTGCTTTTTTCAGCTTAGTATATTTTGAGAGTCATTCATTTTTATTGCATTATAGTGTCGTATGAACAGACCACAATTTACCCATTCTTCTGTTACGGACATTTGGGGTTGGTTGGTTGGTTTTTGTTTTTGCTGTTGCCATTGCCAGCAGTGCTGCTATGACCATTCTGTGTCTCAGAGTGCTACTGCTTTCCCAGCCGGTGTGGAAATCCTCATCTTTACCAGATTATGCCAAATTGGGTTCTGCGGTGGCCGAACCGGCGTATTCCCCGACTCGCGTTCTGGGACGTTCTCTCCGACACTTCTTACTTTCACACTTTCCAGTTTTGTCAATTTAGTGGATGCTTAGTGGTACCTTCCTATGCTATCCAGCAAGAAGACTCCTGGTATTCTTCTGTTTGTTCTGTGTGTAACTTGTTCTTTTTCTCTGGCTGCTTTTAAGATTTTCCTCACCGCTGTTAAGAAATGTGATTATGATGTGCTCGGTGTAGTTCTTTTCATGTTTCTTCTGCTTGGGCTGTTTACCTGTGGGTTTACGGTTTTCACCAGATTTGGAAAATTTGGGGCTGTTATTTATTCAGTAACTTCTTTCTGTTTCCCCTCCTCTCAGCCCTCTCCTAAGACTCCCGATTACTTGTATGTTAGGCCATTTGCAGTTGTCGCACGTTATACTGATGCTCCATTTGGGTTACGTCTTTTTCTCTGTTCATATTGAATAGTTTCTGTTGTTGTGTCCTCACATACATTACATTCATTCAGTCGTTTCTTCTGAAGTATTTAATCTTCTGTTAATCCCATCCAGTGTATTTTTCACCTCAGACATTATTTTCTAATTTAGAAGTTCCATTTGGGTCTTTTTTATATCCTCCATGCCCCTCCTTAACATGCTTATGCTCCCCACCCTCTTTTTTTTAAACACCCAGAGTGCATTAATAATATCTGTTCTAATGTACTTGACCATTCTATCATCTGTATCATTTCTGGTCTGTTTCTATTGATTGATTTTTTCCCCCCACCCACCATTGAATTGTAATTTACTTTGTATATCTGGTAATTTTTGGATTTTACATTGTTGTGTACTAGAGTTTTTGTATTCCTTTAAATATGTTGAGCTTTTTCTGAAACATAATGAAGTTACTTGGGAACAGTCTGATCCTTTCATAGCTTGCTTTTAAGCTTAATAAGATAGGACCAGAATAGCCTTTGGGGCTAATTTGGCCATTACGGGAGTAGACCCTTCTGAAGGATCTCCTCTGTGCTCTGTCTCTCTTTTTTTTTTTTTTTAATTTTTTTTAAATTTTTACTTATTTCTAGGAGAGAGAGAGAGAGAGACAGTGTGAGCAGGGGAGGGTCAGAGAGAGAGGGAGTCACAGACTGAAACAGGCTCCAGGCTCCGAGCTGGCGGTCAGCACAGAGCCCGACGCAGGGCTCGCACCCACGAACCTCGAGATCATGACCTAAGCGAAAGTCGGACGCTTAACCGACTAAGCCCCCCAGGCGCCCCATCTGTGCTCTGTCTTTTAGGAGACGTCTCCCGTCTGCCGATGGGAACAAGAGCTATTTTGAGCTCTACATGAACTCCCACATTGTGCTGCTTGTTCTTTCCTGGTGGTTCTTTGCCGCCTTTGGGTAGTTTCCTCATAGGCACACACTGATTAGCATTCAGCTGAAGACTCGGGCAGACCCTCTGCAGATCTGGAACTCTCCGTCTGTAGTTTCCCCCCTTTCCAGCCCTCTGCCCTACACACTGTATCTTGGCCCCCCTGCGTGCTCTATCCACGGAGACTTCTGTCATCGTGCCACAGCGTGGACACTGTGCGGGGACCTCAGACAGCTGTTGGACTTGCCTTGTTTGTGCTTCTCTCAAGAGTCCCTGTGCTGCACTGGCTGTTGTCCGGCGCCTCAAAAACTTCGTAGTATACTTTTTGTACAAGTTTTTAGTTGTTTTAATTAAGATGGGGGAAGGTAAATTCTGCTCCTGTCACTTTTTTTTGGCCAGAGTGGAAATCTCACTGTTTAAATTTGTGTTTCCTAAATGCGAAAGGTTGAGTTATCTTTTCATATGTGTTCTATTCATTCTTGATTGCTTGCTGTGAAAAGTTTCACCTGTCTTTTGCCCATCTTATGTGAAGTTGTGTTTTTGTTACAGATTTCTTTGAGGAGTTTTTCTTATGGACTATGGATACTAATCCATGCTTACTATTTGATGTTGTAAACATTTTTTCTCAGTTTGTGGCTTATTTCCTCACCTTTTTATTGATGCGCTTGGAAGAGCACAAGTTATAAAGTCCTTCAACTTTGAAATATAAAAAATTTCAGGGGCACCTGGATGGCTCAGTTGGTTCATCCGACTTTGACTCAGGTCATGATCTTGTGGTTTGTGAGTTCAAGCTCTGCATCGGGATCTCTGTTGTCAGCACAGAGCCTACTTTGGATACTCTGTCTCTCTCTCTCTCTCTCTCTCTGCCCCTCCCCCACTAGCACACCATCTCTCAAAAATAAACATTTAAAAGATTAAAATTTTTTTCATTCATATAAACACAAAAACAATGAACATCTATATACCTTCCATCCAGATTTAACAATAACTTGTTGATCAATTTGAAAGTAAATTGAAAACATGATGAACTTTAACCTTTCAGTATTTCACCATGCATTTCTTAAAAACCAAGTGTCCTATATAACAATGATATTATTACCACATTTAAGAAAGTTGATAAGGGCACTTGACTGGCCCATTCTATAGAGCATGAGACTCTTAATCTCGGAGCTGTGAGTTGGAGCCCCATGTTGGGTATAGAGAAGATAAAAGTAACAATAATCCCATAGTAAATAATATATAGTCTACATTTGAACTTCCCTGAGTATCTCAAGAATGTCATTTTTAGGTGTTGATTTGTTTTTAATCCCAAACCCAAAGTTCATGCATTGCATCTTGTTCTTGTCATTTTATTCTCTTAATCTAGAAGAGTTTCTTATCCATCCTTCCCACTTCAGATGACGTTGACTTTTTGAAGTGTTTAGGCCAGAATATTTCTTAGAGTGTTTCAGATGCTGGAAGTTGACAGTATCTTCATGGTGTCTTCTAACTCTTCTCTATTTCCCATAAACTAGAAGTTAGGTCTAAATGTTTGATTAGAATTAGGTTATATATTTTGGGCAGAAATGTTTAAGTTGAATGTCAAATTTATTAACCTTTCTCTGTGTTTTTGTGTTTTTTATATTTTAAGAAATCCTTAATAAAGATACCCCCCAATATTCTAAAAGTTGTAAATAAAGCTTTGTTTTTTACATTTAAATCTTTAATCCACATTGTATGTGTGTATGTATATGGTGTGATATAGCTAAAAAAAAAAAATCACTTTTTAAAACATGGATATAACCAGTTGTCCAAAACATTAGTGAATGGATCATGTATATTCCCTGTTGATTTTCTGTCTGTAAGTTTCCATATATGTGTGGATTTTGTTTCATGGGCTCTCTCTTCCATTGGTTTACTGTTTATCCGGCCACCAATACCAAACATCTACATTTCTATGACTATAGTAAGTCTTTATTTAAGCAGGTCCCCCCGTCTGTTTTATTAAATATGCCTCTGCCTTTTGTTTTGTGCAATTATGGAATCAATTTACCTGGTTTCCCAAAGAATACTGTTGGGATTTTAATTGCATTTGCATTCAAACGATAGGAACTTTTGTGGAAAAAAACAATATCATAATGTTGAATTTTCCTATTCATAAAATAGCATATCTCTCCGGTTAGTTCTTGAACCTCTTAGAATTTTTCCTTATAAAGCTTTTGTACTTCTTTTGTTAGTTTTAAACTTAGTTTCCATATATTTTATAAGATTTTATTCTGTTCTATTATAAATTTGTTTCCTGAGCTAAGAACTCACACATATCTTTCGACTTTTGAGATCATTTTAGATTTACAGAAATAGTGCAAAAAGGAAAATATGGAATACTGCTAATTTTCATATCATCCTTGTGCAGGGGACATGCTGATCTGTGTAGTTCCAATTCCAGTATATGTGCTGCTTAAGTGAGCATACAAGTTATGTTTTTGATTACTGCTCTTCTATCCAGTCGTTTTACTAAAGGCTTATATATAAAATTTATCTCCAGGGTTTTTTTTGGGGGGGGTCTTTAATGTAGACAATGATGTTACCTGCAAATACATTGTTTTTTCTTTCCGCCTTCCTGTTTTTAAAATTATTTTAAAAAATATGTATGCAGGAAAACCTTGGATTGCAAGTAACTTGTTTATTGGCAAGTTACTGAATTCTAACTTGATAAAGGAGCGATGTCTTGCAATACAAGCAGTACGTGATGCCAAACGTCACATGATCACTGAGCCAATAGTTCTTGAATTCTCTTTGATAAACAAGTGCTTTGGATTATGAGCATGTTTCCAGAATGAATTATGCTTGCAAACCAAAGCTTTACTGTATACTTACTTGTAGTGGTGGTGTTCTCTTAGTTGTAGTGGTGGTGTTTGCTGGCTAAAATTTCTAGTACAGGGGCACTGGGGTGGCTCAGTCAGTTGAGTGTCCATCTCTTGATTTTGGTTCACGTCATGATCTCATGCTTCATGAGTTCGAGCCCAGCCACAGGCTCATGCTGACAGTGCGGAGCCTGCTTGGGATTCTCTCTCTCTATCTGTCTCTCTCTCTCTCTAAATAAATACAAACTTAAAAGAAAATAGAATTTCTAGTACAGTGATGAAGTTGGCCTATAATTTTCTTTTTTTGCGTTGCTCTTGTCTGGCTTTGATGTCCAGGTTATAGAATAAGTTAGTGAGTGTTCTCTCTCTCTCTTTTTTCCTATTATCTTCAAAGAGAAGAAAATGATTTAGATTATTCATTCCTTGAAAATTGGATAGAGCTTGCCTGTGAAATTATCTGAACTTTGTATTTCCTTTGTGAAAAAAAGTTCTTAACTGCTGATTAGATTTCAATGATTATGGAATTACTAGCCTTTATGTTTCTTGCAAGTGCTTATTTTTGTTATTACATTTTTCTAGGAATTTATTTTCTTTGAAGTTTTCAATTTATTGACATGAAGTTGTTTATAATATATCTGGTAGAGTTTTTACTATCCTTCCTTTTAATTTTATCTTACACCTTATGTTTTAGTGTGTCTTTGAAGCATGTAGTCAAATTATTTTATTTTATTAAAAATTTTTTTTTTAATTTGAGAGAGAGAGTGAGCACGTGTGAGTACCTGAGTGGACGAGGGGCAGAAGGAAACAGAGAATCTCAAGCAGGCTTCATGCCTTCATGCTTGACATGGTGCTTGATCCCACGGCCCTGAGATCACGATCTGAGCCCAAATCAAGAGCTGGACACTCAACCAACTGAGCAACCCAGGCGCTCCAATTTTGGCCTTCTGATAGATGTATTGTGGTATCTGATTGTGGTTTTAATTCTGTTACCCTGATTGCTAATGATGTTGGGCATCTTTTCATGTATTCACTTTTCTATCTTTGTATCCTGGTGAAATATATATATATTTGAGAGAGCAAGAGCATGAGCAGGGGAGGAGGGGCAGAGGGAGAGGGAGAGAGAGAATCTTAAGCAGGCTCCATGTTCAGTACAGAGCCTGATGTGGGGTTTGATCTCGCAATGCGGAGGTCATGACAGCTGAAATCAAGAGTTGGTGCCACCCAGGTGCCCTGAGAGTCCTTTATATATTCTAGATATTAGTTCTTGTTGGATTTATTGTTTGCAAATATTTTCTCCCAGTGTGTAGCTTATGTGCTCGTCTCTTCATTCTCTTACAGGGTCTTTGCAGAGCAAAAGATCTGAATTTTATTTAAGCTGAGTGCATCAATTTTTTCTTTAATGGACTATGCTTTTGGTGTCAAGAGTAAGAATTCTTTGTCTAGCCCTAGATCCTGGGGTTTTCTTGCTTTTTTTTTTTCTCTAAAAGTCTCAGAGTCTTACATTTAAGTCTGTGATCCATTTTGAGTTAATTTTGAGTAAGAGGTAATATGTAGGTCAGCATTTTGGGTTTTTATCCTTATGGACATCCACTTGCTCTAGGAGCAGCTCTTGAAAGCTCTCTGGCTGCTTTTAAGAGTTTTGGTTTTTCTGGGGCGCCTGGGTGGCTTAGTCGGTTAAGCGTCTGACTTTCGCTTAGGTCATGATCTCGCAGTTCGTGGGTTCGAGCCCCGCGTCGGGCTCTGTGCTGACTGCCAGCTCAGAGCCCGGAACCTGTTTCAGTCTGTGATCCCTCTCTCTCTGACCCTCCCCTGCTCACGCTGTCTCTCTCTCTCTCTCTCTCCTAGAAATAAATAAAAAACATTAAAAAAAAAGTTTTGGTTTTTCTTTGGTGTAATAAGAGTTTCAGTATGATATGTCTACATACAGATTTACTTAGCTTTCTTAGTATATCATTTGTCTTATGATTATTATGCCTGTCTTGTATATTGTGTCTAATGGCTTCAGATACTTTTCATTCTGGAAACTTCTCTGCCATTTTCTCTTCAAATATTGCCTCTCCCCTGTTCATTCTATTCTTTTGCCACCTCAGTCAGTTTTGTTAGACCTCCTTATTTCTGTTCTTTGTATCTTAACTTTTATGTTTTCCATATGGTACATTCTGAATAATATCTTCATATCTGTATTCCAGGGCACCCATTATTTCTTCAAATTGGCCAAATCTGCTATTTAACCCAATCACTGAATTTTTTTCCATTCACTGAATTTTCAATTTCAGTGATTCATTTTTACAAGTTCTGTTCGGTTTTTTTCAAGTTCACATGGTTATTTTTTATTCCCTTTATTTCTTTGATCATTTATTTCCACTCTTTTATTTACATTGTTACTTTAATCTTTTAAAATTTTATTTATTTTTGAGAGAGAAAGAGTGTGAGCAGCAAAGGGTCAGAGAAAGAGGGAGACACAGAATCTGAAGCAGGCTCCAGGTTCTGAGCCATCAGCACAGAGCCCAACGTGGGGCTCAAACTCACAAACTGTAAGATCATGACCTGAGCTGGAGTTGGACGCTTAACTGACTGAGCCACCCAAGCGCCCCTACATGGTTACTTTATGTTTTTTTTTTTTTGACAATTCCAATATCTTAATTTATTGAGAATTTAAATCTTTTTTTTTTCTCCTGCTAACTCTTGTGCATAGTGGCTTTTTTTCCTTGTATGTTTTCAGTTGTTGCTGTTGTTTTTTTTAAAATTGGGAATACATAATTTGGGACTCCTAAGAAATTCTCCAAAGAGAATTTATATTTGCCTTTCAGGCAAATCACATCACTTGGAGCCACTTTGATTTCTTGGCTTATAGTTTCCATGTGCATGCATAGTGATGACCATAATATTTGTAGAACAAGATATGAGGGAAAGCAATCTATTTTACTGTCTATTGCTATCTCCCATCATTACAGACCTGGGAAGATGCCTGCATATATTCTCTTCTAGCCTACATTTTGTCCAATAGGGAGTGTTTCTAGCCCCTGGCTTTAGGTGAAGATCTTAGACTCAGGTTCCCAACTCTCCTAGGGTCCAAAGGCTGGTCCTCATTGGCATGCCGCATCCCTGTGGCCCGAGGCCTTTACTCCCCAAGCTCTATGTGAAGACTGGTGGTTTACCATCTTGCTAATATATTTTTGGGTCTTGAGGAAATCCCTCTCTTCCAATCTCATCAGTGTATTTAGAGTATGACTGCTATAATTTATCTGGCATGTGGATGTTTTACAGAAGGCTGATGTGGGGGGGGGGCGAAGGGAGGATGGTATAGGGGGTCATAATTCAGAGTATCTGGTCTACCATAACGCTAAGCGCAGATATCTCTCCACTATCGTTCATAATTCTTAGCCATCAATAGAAAACATGGTAATGCCCTTACAGAAGAAACTATCACTCCTAATATAGAAAACTAAATGTTTTCCATACAGAAGATTCTAAAATGTCTGAAAGAAAGAATGGACAAGAGAAAAATAATGGTTGACTATGATAGGAGTCGTAAGAAGAAATAACTTATGGGCATGTAAATCTTGAATTCAGTAGGTTAAGTTCAAATTTCTGAACCTAGCATTTCAAGGAAAGACTGTCCTTAATTGCAGAAGCTAATATTTCAGGTGTGAAAAACTAGTTGTAACAAAGATGTGTGTACCGAAACACAGAGTTCTGTTAGTCAGAATGTGGTTTCAATAGTGGCGATCTCTCCGGACAGTGGATCCATCAAGTATCCTTGACTAGATGCAGGAGGGTCGTGGTGCTACGTTACTACCACTGACATCTAGGATGAAGTGACCGTGTCCCTGTTTCTTCTGTTTTGCTTCTCTAGGCTTTAGGTGAACTCAAAACCAGGCTCCAGTTAGATATCTTACTTGCTTTTGCTTAAAACCAGAGGGGAAAAATTGAGCAAGATGTAGTAGTCAGATTGTTTTTCATTAACAGGAAGAAAAAAGTTATTTTGAGGCTAAAATTGCTCACTCATTATAACTTTGCTGTCAAGTTTCAGGTTGATCTCCCTTACCTATTGAATTTTCAAAGATTTCAATGAGAACCATTAAAGGCTAAAATTAAAGAAAATTACAGCAAAAGAAAGAAACTTTAAATAGGCTTATATTTTCACAAGTGCCTTTCAATAAATTGGTTGTTTTTTAGTCACTGAAAGAGAGATTTCATATCTAGGTTTTCCACTCATCATAAGAAATTTCTAATCTCAAGTTTGACATTTCTTACCCATCTAGATTGAGTCACAAAGAATGAATAATAGATAAGTAAAATCGAAATCACAGAAGTCTTACCTTTCAGTGGCTGTTGCTATGAAATTGTTTTGCTGGGAAATTTTAGAGAAGCTTGTGCTTCCTGTTGTTAAGTGATAGAATATGGAGATCCCCTTCATTTTCAAAATTGTCTTTTTTTTTTTAAGCAAATAATCTCAGTTATTCTTGCTAATGGAACAATCTTCATTCTCACCTTATCTTACCCACATGGGACTGTTCACTAGGTTCAATTTTGTATTTGCCTCCTCTCCTCTGCCTTGTGTTCCAAATGGGCAGATGGACAGGGTTTTTGAGAGGTGTTTTGTGTGCACTAAAAAGGCTATATCGCTGTTAGTTATTTTTCCAAGGACACTAGGAAGCTCGAGACACACACGGGACTATTTTACACAAGAGAGCTTGTACGAAATGGAAAGTGAGACAAGGTGTGCCTGTTGTGAACCGAGAGCAAGACCACAGTGACCTCGGGCTCCTTTGTGCTGTTTCCTCCAAAGGCAGCTTGGTCTTTTGGAGAGAGAGCTGGGGATTCCGAGCTAGAACACTTGAGAGCAGGGGTGGGCCGGGAGGGGAGAGCAACGTGACAGTGTGTGAAGCAGAAGACCCTGAAGGGAAAAGGAGCGTGGAAAGGGAGGAGGAACCAGGACACGAAGGGCACTGAATGTAAAACTGAGAAGCTAGGCTTTGATTTGCCAGGCGGTGGAAAATCAGATCTGATTCCTGAGAAAGGCAGTGGCACTGGGGTCTTGGAGGAAAGTCACTCTGGGAGCCGGGCAGAGGATCTTCCATGGGGGTTGGCCCCAGATTCCTATGATTCATTCAACATCTGTTGGACACATAGTCCCTAATCCAGATTCCCATCCAAGTGGGCTTCCCAGGGGAGGTGAGGTATAAGCCAGAACCTGCATCCGATATCCACTTGATGTATAGCACTAGAACATGGAATGGGCATCACAACTATAAACATTGTTTTTGTAAGTCACACCATCCTTGCTACTTAGCCACTCGTTTGGCATTATGGGTAATATCTCTGATATCCTTAGGATGGTCAGGGCTGGACAGGCTTAAGTAAAACTTCGGTATGGTGCAGGGCCAGAATGGGGACCGCCTGGCTGACGGGGGCTCCCCTCGTGCTGCATTGGTGGGGTGCACGGAGCCGTCCTGAGAATGGGCACTTTGTCTGATTCATCTTGGCACATCTGGCGAGCAGAAGAGTGCCTCACATCGAGTGGGAAAGCAGCCTCACAAATTCTGCAATCTCAGCAGACGGCAGTTATTATTTTGAACTTTATCATAAGTGTTGTTTCATTATTCTGTTGATAATTATCTACGACTTGTTCTCTGAGAACAAACCCAAGGCACACATCTGTGGCCTTTCCCCCTCACATATGCTTATGGGAAATAATGTGAAGGGCCTCACCGTAGAGCTCGCTGGTTTTCGGGTCTGCCCTAGGTGTGCGGACACAGGAGATGCTGTACCAGGGAGCACAGGTGCGTCTCGGCTTGCCAGCCCACCCTCGGGCACAAGGATTCCCCCTGTGGCCCCCCCGGTGGCCCCTCTGCCTGGCTTCCCATTATGGAGACGTGTGCTCAGCTGGGTAAATGGTCGCCACACCAAAGAGCTCTGAAGGAAGGTGGTTTGGGGACTGAGGAGTATATTCGTTTCCTAGAGCTGCCACTACAAATTACCACAAACTGGGTGGCTTAAAACAACAGAAATGCATCCTCACAGTTCTGGAGAAATCCAGAACCACCGTGCTGGCAGGGCTGCGCTCCCTCTGAAGGCTCCGGGCACAAGTCGTTCCTTGCCACTTCCTAGCTTCTGCTGGTGTTCCCTGGCTCGTGGTCGCGTCCCTCTGATCTCTGCTTCTCTTCATCCAGCCTTCCCCCATGGCTTCTCTGTGTCTCTGCATCCAACTCGCCCTCTCCCTTCTCTCACAAAGACTTTGGATTTAGGGCCCACCCTAATCCGGGATAACAACTCACCTCGATTACATCTGTGAAGGCCCTGTTTCCAAATAAAGCCACATTCACAGATATTGGAGGTCGGGACTTGAGCTTATCTTTGGGGGCGCACATTCAACCTGCTATGAGGGGTGAGGTATTTGCAAAGTTCAAGAAAAGCCTGGCCAGAGACCAGCAATGATGCTGTTGAGATGATACCAAGCTGAGCCTCAGGGCCTGAGTTTCCAGACACAGAGCATTCCAAGTGTTCAAATGTGGCCACTTAAACAATCCCTGAGCATCAGCCCAGGAGAAGGTGCCTCAGTTTACCATAAGTCTCATCACTCATTCTTTGTCCTCAGCCTATGATCCTCTACCCGATTCTCAGAAACCTCACACCTTTTGGTTCAATCTCTCTTTCTGGCAATGGAGAGAGGGGTAGACCATCTCACATCTCCCTCGGGGCTTTTGTGAGAGAACTGCAGCCTCCAGAAAAGCAGGGCTCCCCAGAGTCAGCTCACATCCATAGGAGCTACGTGCTGCTGCGGCTTTCGGGAGCTTTCCCGGCATGCCGACGCACTTAGGCTATACAGAAACAGTCTCGCTGTCTAAGTAGAGAGCATCTCCAGGACCAAACACAGAAGCACCGGAACCCTGGGTTAGCAAACCAGGCACCAAACAACAGGGCAATGAATTCAGCAGCCAAGGTTGGAGTACGAATAATGGAAATCTGAGAGTGGCTGGAAGATCGTTACTCTCCTTGCCGTTGGTTGATAAGAAGGTCTGAGATCCCTCAGAGCTTAGACAACCTTTGGAAGCCAAGCCCTTGATGATGGTGCTTGTATTTCAACCTTGAACGCTCTGAGTAGCGTTGGTTTTCCCAACCCAGTAGCTTCACGATGGCCCAGAAATGAAAATCATTTTGCTTAAAAAAACAAAACAAAACAACAAAACATCCTGTATGAGGACATATTAATAATTCAGTTACTCTTACTTTTACAATGAAATTATTCTTTTTTTAAATTATTTTTTTTAACATTTATTTATCATTTAGAGACAGAGTCAGAGCATAACCATGGAAGGGGCAGAGAGAGAGGGAGACACAGAATCTGAAACAGGCTCCAGGCTCTGAGCTGTCAGCAGAGAGCCCGACGTGGGGCCCGAACTCACAAACCGTGAGATCATGACCTGAGCCAAATTCGTACGCTCCACTGATTGAACCACACAGGCGCCCTGAAAATGCTTCTTAAAGAAATTTTTAAAGATTTTCCTGAGCTAAGTTATTTCACCTTGAGGCTAAGTGCCGACCACACAGATCTTGTCAAGCTTCCTTGTGCCTCTGAGCATTGGCCTAGATTTTCCCTCCACCTGGAACGTCCCAGAGAACCCAGACTTCTCCTGGGAACTCCAGCATGTACTTTATTTATGATTATTATTTTTTAAAGATTTTATTTTTAAGTAATCTCTACACCCAATGTGGGGCTTGAACTCACAACCCCAAGACTGAGAGGTGCATGCTCTACTGACTGAGCCAGCCAGGCGCCCTCAGACTGTCCTTTAAAGTCAGCTGAGCCCTTGTTTCCTCTACAAAGCCTCCTCCGCCTCCTCACACAAAGTGGGAATTCCCTCTTTGATGGAACCTTAGTCCCGCGGTGCTCAGTCTGAGGTGCTTTTGCCCCCAAGGGGACACTTGACAATGTCTGGGAATATTTTTAGTTGTCCCAACGTGACGGGCTGTGCCATTGCTGTCTAGTGACTAGAGACTAGAGAAGCTGGTGAACACAGGACAGGCCCCACAACCAAGAACTTGCTAGCCCCAAATGTCAGTAGTGCCAAGATGGAGAAAAACCCTGCTCTAGTCTAGCATTTACCATGTGGCTCTAACTCTCTGGTTACAGGCATCCATTCACTCAGGGCCAGAAAGTTCAGTCAGCTGGTGCTTAGATTCTCGGCCCGGTGCATGGTGTGCAATGAAATTGGGATGTACTTAACGGTTTTAATTGCCTCTGTCCCTGTAGTGAAGATATAACATCTCAAGTGGAACTCAGAGGAGTGATGCATAATTATTTAATAAATCCAAATTATTTATTCATTTATTTGGAGAGAGCACATGTGTGCAAGTGGGGGAGGGGCAGAGAGAGAGAGGGGGAGAGAATCCCAAGCAGGTTCCAAGCCCAGTGCAGAGCCTGACATGGGGCTTGATCCTATGACTATGAGAGCATGACCTGAGTCAAAATCAAGAGTCAGATGTTTAACCAACGGAGCCACTGAGGGTCCCCTAAACTAAAATCGTTTTTTTGGTTTTTGTTTTTGTTTTTTGAGAGAGAGAGAGAAAGAAAGAAAGAGCCGGGGAGGAGGCAGAGAGCTAGGGGGACAGAGGATCCAAAGTGGGCTTCGTGCTGTCAGCACAGAGCCCAACGGGGGGCTCAAAGTCACGAACCTTGAGATCATGATCTGAGCCAAAGTCGGATACTCAACTGACTGAGCCACCCAGGTGTCCCTAACTAAAATTGTTTTAAATGCACAGTTGTTTTGAATTAGATTATTGGCTAAGCCAGTGGGGCGTATGGGTTGCTCAGTGGGTTGGGCGTCTGACTTAGCTCAGGTCATGATCTCACGGTCCATGAGTTCGAGCCCCACATTGGGCTCTGTGCTGAGAGCATGGAGCCTAAAGCCCACTTCAAGGTCTGTGTCTTCCTTTCTCTGCCCCTCCTCCACCCTTGCTCATGCTCTGTCTCTCTCTCTCTCAAAAAGAAAAAAATATATTTTTTTAAAAAAAGATTATTGGCTAAGCCAGAACAGCGACAACTTCCTCCCCCCTTGCTTCTGTGTGTGCTGTGGGTACACTCATTCCTCTCAGATACCAAGAAGAGTGTTTCCCTTGTCTTTGTAGCCCGCTGACGGTTCAGTGCTTCCTGGGTGCTAGACTTTGCCACCATTCCTTCTAGTAATCCTATTCTTCATTAGAGTTTGTGCTCAAAATAACAACAGCCGTCTTTTGGCAATTAATACAAGCACTGTTCTAAGCACTTTTCATGCATGCACTAATTTAATTCTCATAATGTCCCATGAGATAGATATGATTATTATCCCCATTTTACATATGAAGAAACTGAGGCACAGAGAGATGAACCAGTTTGTTCAAATTTACTTACACCGCTAATAAGGGACAGGGCAGTCTGACTCTGAGTATGACACCAAACTCTGATATAACCTTAGGTATCAGAACAAATTCCAGATCATGATTCAAGATCTGATTCTAAAAAACAGAATGTTATAACTTCAGCGAAGATATACAGTTTCAGGGTAGGGAAGGATTTCCTTCTTTCTTTTCTTACTTTTATGTATTTATTTATTTTTAGGACAGGGAAGGATTTCTGAAACTAGATTCAGAAAGCACAAATGAAGAAGGAAAAGCCTATAATTTTGACTATGCAAAAATCAAAACATTTTCGGGCCCCTAAAATGTCATAAACGAAACTCAAAGACAAGCGTTAGACTAGGAACAATTGCAGCATACACGAAAGGTAAAGGGTTAACATGCTCCAGGCTCTGAGCTGGCTGTCAGTACAGAGACCGACGCGGGGCTCGAACCCATGAACCGTGAGATCATGACCTGAGACGCGGGGCTCGAACCCATGAACCGTGAGATCATGACCTGAGCCGAAGTCGAACCCTTAACCAGCTGAGCCACCCAGGGGCCCCAGTAAAGGGTTAACACGAAGACTATGTGAAGGTTGGTAGCGATCAATAAAAACAAGGCTCTAGGAGAGGACAGTGGCGGGGAGGGGAATGAAGCGAACTTGCCCGGCCAGGAAACATACAGGAAACATACAGAGATTCCCCACATTCCCTGGTAATGGGGGAAATGAAAGTCAAAATAACCATGGGAAGTGATGTACCGTTTCTCACACATCGGACAGGGAAAAAGCAAAATGCCTCACCCTCCCAAACGCTGGCGCGGAGCCGGGGACAGAGCCCCCACGCGCTGCTGGTGGCGAGTGGGCGGGGCCGCCGTGTCACTGGGGGCGGGGCCTTCGCGTGCGGCGCCCCCGCGGCTCCGACCCACGCGCCGCGTTAGCTCCCTGAGGAAACGCAGATGCCGGGGAGAGAGGGGAGGCGGCCGAGCCAGGAGGCCCGCCCCGATTCGGCCCCCCGGGCTCCTCGGCTCCGGGGGGTGGGGGTGGGGGTGGGGGGGACGGGGAGGGGCCGCCGAAGCAGCCGCACATCTAGCCTCACGTTTGTGCGCTCCTCCCGGGGGAGGGGCTGTGTCCACACGCTGAGGAGCCTGTGTCTCCACACTCCAGGCCCCTTCCTGAAAGCGCGGACCTCTGTCTCACCTCAGGCCCCGAGTGGGCAGATCCCACGCCAGCTGTAAGCGGAGGAGAAGGGGGAAGTATGCTCGGCCTGCCAGTGCTCTAACGGCTTTATTAAAAAAAAATTTTTTTTTTTTAATTTTTATCTATTTTGGAGAGAGAGACAGAGAATGAGCGGGGGAAGAACAGACAGAGAGGGAGGGAGCGACGCAGAATCCGAAGCAGGCTCCAGCCTCCCAGACATCAGCACAGAGCCCAGCGCGGGGCTTGAACCCACAAACCGCGAGATCATGCACGACCTGAGCGGAAGTCAGACGCTCAATGGAAGGAGCCGCCCCGGCGCTCCTCTAACAGCTTTGAAGAGATGCAGGCACCAAGTGGAAGGCCTCTGCCTTCTCTTACGTCTCTCGTGGGTAGAGGCTAGTTTTGGGTCAGTGATATCATAGCTCAAATTGTTACCCCTGGGAGGCCTTATTTCTCATTCAGTTGGGAATAAATAGCTTAAATCGTGGCTTAATTCTTTTGGCTTCTCAAAGCCATGGCAACTAAGTCATTTTAATAATTTTTTAAGTGTATTTATTTATTTTGAGAGAGAAGTGGGGGAGGGGCAGAGTGAGAGGGAGAAGGAGAATCCCAAGCAGGCAACGCACTGACAGTGTGCGGGGCTTGAAGCCACGGATCCGTGAGATCATGACCTGAGCAGAAACCAAGAGTCAGATGCTTAAGCTACTGAGCCACCCGGGTGCCCCTAAGTCATTTTAGCTGTGGAGGAATCAGCTGGGGTTTCTCTAGATCAGATACTACGATCGCGCCCATATAGTGGTCTTTGTCTTAGAGACATGGCCGAGTCACAGTTTTTCTGGCCTAAATAATGTCTCTGAGTCTTCAGCCACAGCATTCTGGGGCCTCTGGCAGGCATTTACCGGTCTGATAGGTGAGCACATTCAAATGTCTTTTCTGCAGAACTGCTGGGTGCCGGCCACGGTGGTCCCTCCTGTGTGCAGAGGTGCTATTCGCCGGGGGAGGGACACAGATCAGGGGTCTTAGCTTCATGGCCCAGCCCCATGTCGTGTTAAGTGCACAGCAGTGTGGCACTGGGCAATATCCTCAGAGAATTCCCTCCTTGGCTGGTTGCTACCCTTCGCCTCCGCCGGCCTCTGAGCTTCTATAGGACTTGAATTGAAGATGGTGTCTGTTGTGTTACTCAGCATAAGCATTTCAGTTTCCCCTAAAATTTAATACCGGGGAATGTTTATTTCGTTTGGAAACCCTGTGTGCTTCATTCGAGATTTGGGAACTGAGAGGCCACGTGTAGAGCGTATACTTTAGAGCTGTGGCCCTGGGTTTCGGTCCTGAGCCAACCACTTGCTGAGGGAACTCAGAGTTTAGTTACCCATGATCGTATCTCAAAAGTGAGGTTAACAATTTCAGGGCCATAGAGGCGTCGTGGGGATAGGACGTTCTGATGGAAGCCAGAGTACACTTGGAGGTGCTACACAAATCCCACTTGTTCTTAGAAAGCCCATTGTGCTGGAAAATGCTAGAATTAGTGCTTGGATGAAGTTACTATTAAAGAAAAAAAATTTTTAATGTTTATTTTTGAGAGAGAGTGACAGAGTGTAAGCGAGGGAGGGTCAGAGAGAGAGGGGGACACAGAATCCGAAGCAGGCTCCAGGCTCTGAGCTGGCAGTCAGCATTGAGCCCGAGGCGGGGCTCAAACCCACGAACCGCGAGATCATGACCTGAGCCAAAGTCAGCCACTCAACTGACTAACCCACCCAGGCGTCCCAGAAATGACTATTTTAATCTGGGTTCTAGTACCATGTGCTTTTTTTGTTGTCATTGTTCTAATCATTTCTGTCCATACTTTTATTTCAACGATCCCATTCTGTCTGCATCTTAATATTCTAGACTGCCTCCCATCTTCTGTAGGAGACAGATGGGGAAAATCAAGAAGAGCAGCAAAGAGCAGCAAAGTCCAGTTTCCTAAACTAAACCCAGTTGTACCTGCTGGCTCACTGTGTCCTTGGGCAAGTCACTTTGGTGGTTTGGTGTTCTCTCCGCCTACTCTGACCCCCGATGGGGAGGTCTGCGATGCAGGAAACAGACGACAGGGTTCGGGGTCTGCCGCCCATGTCCGCTGTCGCTGGCAGCTAGCCGGCTGCAGAATGCCATGGTCAGGTGGGCCTGGGGTCAGGCTCCACCTGCCAGAATGAGACAAGCAGCCGCCCGCCCCCTTCAGAGCTGCAGTGAGGACAGCTCAGTGTCCTGTTACTGACAGAGGCCAGTTCCTCTAGCCCGAAGGCCTCTGGGACTCATTTGGGACTCTGCGATGGAAGAGACAGGGCCTCCTCCATGCCGGGGCCCCTGCGCCCCCTTATCTAGTGGGCATTTCGATTCTTCCTCTCTCCGGACACTCCTCGCTCCTGCACACTTTCATTTTGTTTGTGAAGTTGGGAGCCCCTTGGATCAGATGCTCTTCTCAGCCGAAGGCATGAGAAGTTTGGAAGGAAGTTCCAAGGAAACTTGGAACGGAAGTTTCCTCCTCTTACTGTGACTACTTTTGTTCTCTGAGTCTCTCCTGGCTTTGCTGTGCCGCCAGCCCATGCCCCCAGAGAGTCTGTTTTGCATGTGGTTGTTAAACTTTGATTCGGTGACTCATACTGGGGCGAAGCCTTCAAGTCTGCCTCCCTCATTTGATTGCTTTCTTCCTTTCCTTTAAAAAAAAAAAAAAAACAAAAAAACAACTCAGAGCAAAACTACCTTGGCAGCTGAATGTGACCGTGGCATCCAGGAAGGGGAGCTTTGGCATGAAGGGCCTCCTCATGGCTGCGTGGCCCAGCCTGGCTGGGCTCCCCCAGGCTGGGTGACACCCGGCTGGCTGTGGCAGGAGCTGGAGGTGCCCAGGGGGAGCACTGGTGTCCACTGTGGAGGCCGGAGCGACGCGCCCTGCTGGTGAGTGCCTGGCTCTGGCCATCACTCGGTATCACAGGCGCTGGGCAGACTTGGGTCCAGGGCTGGAGGAGGGAGACAAAGACTCAAGGGTGGGGAGCAGCTTGGGGAGACGTTCTTGGATTAGCATTATTCGGGGCAATCTGATTTCCGGCACCTCACAGGATTTTAAGTGCACAGATTTTAAAAAATGGTGAAATCCTTGCTTGCTGTAGCACAATTGTATTTAATTTCAAGAGGGCTTTGGTGGGAGAAAGATTCATCAGGGGAACTCTTCAGTTTAAGGAAAAACTCCTCCTGTGGTTTTTGAAGATCTTTATTTTATGAAATGCGCTCGGGCACATTTTCAACCTGTCTCCACACTCTCGAAAGTGTACCTTTTAGACTAGATGTTGACTTGGGGGTGTCTAGTTTCCTGGCAGATCAGGAACACTCGGCAGCAGTCCTAAACCCCGTCCCTCCTAAAGGATGGCTCCGCACGCGTCAAGGAGGCCCAGGAAGACCTGGAAATAAGTCTTAATCAGAGGCAATGAGACAATTTTAGCTCATTCCCCTTGGTTGTAAGAAACCTCGGCCACGCCTCCAGGATAATGAACTTCTCTGCAAGGCCAGCTGATGCCAAGCCAGGAAAGCCGATAGCTGACGCGTGAATGGGTTGGGTGTAGAAGATAGTGGAGGATTGGTTTTTGTTTTACATTTATTTATTTTTGAGAGACAGAGAGAGACAGAGCCTAAGCAGGGGAGGGGCAGAGAGAGAAGGAGACACAGAATCAAAGCAGGCTCCAGGCTCTGAGCAAGCACTCAGCACAGAGCCCGACGTGGGGCTTGAACCCATGCACTGTGAGATCATGACCTGAGCTAAAGTCGGACACTTAACTGACTGAGCCACCCAGGCGTCCCTGATTTTGTTTTTTGTTGTTTTTTTTTTTAAACTCAGAGTTGCCTTGGGGTATGGATCGGGGCTTGTGTATATATACTTGTGTGTGTATCCAAAGTAACCTATAGCAATACAGAAGAGCAAAGGACAAGTTCAAGGAGAAAACCAAAGACCAGGCCACCATGCTCACAGCAGCACTATTTACAATAGCCTAAAGGGAGCAGCGTCCCAAGTGTCTATCAGCAGGTGGATGGGCCGACAGAGGGTGGCCCATATACAGAACTGACTATTACACAGACTTAAAAACAAAGAAAATTCTGACAAATGCTTGCAACAGGGTGAAACTTGAAAACACTATGCTACGTGAAAGAAGCCACTCAGAGAAGGACAACTGCTCTCTGATTGCCCTTCTAGAAAGTACCTAGAGTAGTCGAATTCATAGGTGTGGCCGGTAGAAGTATGGTTACCAGGGGCGGGTGAGGGGGAGAGGGTGGGGAGTTGGCGTTTAATGGGGACCGGGTTTCAGTTTTACAAGATGAAAAATTTCTGGAAATGGATGGAGGTAATGATTGCTTAACACCACTGAACTGCTCTCTTAAATAGTTAAAATGGTCCATTTTATGTTATGTATGACTTACCACAATTTTTTAAAAATTATAATTCCTTTAAAAAAAATTCCCCTGAAGCCAGGCCCCAAAACACAAATCTCGTGGGCTGAAGTCACTGCCTGTCTGTGACTTCCCCAAAATCTAACTGACAACCCCGCTGGGCTGAGCTGAGCCAGAAAACTGCGCAGACCGTGTTCGTGAGAACTTGTCTCCTCATCATGGGGGCGACGTCTGGCTGTCCTAATGTGGTGGATTGCTCTGGAACTGGCGGAGGTGACCAGGAACAGACTTGAGGGTCAGGGGCAGCGTGATGCTTGCTCTCTTCCTGGGACTGAGGCTTGGGCTCACCTGGCTCTGTGGCCCCCTCAGCAGCCCTGGGCAGCACCCTCTGGGCCAGACGGTAGGAGAAACTCCTTGGGAGTCTAGTCCTTCCCATTGATTAGCTGTGGGACCCTGGGTAAGTTGGCAAAACCTCTCTTTTCTTCAGGTTTCTTACTTGTAACATGAGTAATGAGTAATAAGCTCTTTTCCACTTCCCACAGATGTTAGTGTCTTCAAAGGCAATATGGAAGGGCTCGCCAGTGAAATACTGGGCGCGTGTGGGCTCTGGCTTCTCTGCTTATCCCTCTAAGGTCTCCTCTTTTTCTCCTTCTTCAGTTAACCTCGTATTCTTTTCCTCAGGGGATTTTCCAGTCAGAGATTACAGACCTCGGGCCCAGAGGCCCTCAACCTGGATTGGCTGATTCCAGGAGGCACCGGTCTGATCCAATTCTCATTGTTTTTTTCCTTTTTTTAAATGTTTATTTATTTTTGAGAGAGAGAGAGTTGGGGGGGTGCAGAGAGAGGAGGGCAGACAGAGGATCCAAAGCGGGCTCCATGCTGACAAGCACAGAGCCCCATGGGGGGCTCAACCTCATGAAATGTTGAGATTATGACCTGAGCCGAAGACAGATGCTTAACTGACTGAGCCACCCAGGCTCCCCTAATGCTCATTGTTAATAAAGTTCTGCCTTTCCTCTCTCCCCCGTTCTCCCTTCCTTTCCCGCTGCTTTGTTAGGCCACCTCCCACTTTGGATTCTACCTGAACACCTCTCCACGGCCCCCTTGACTATTGACCATGGGGAGTGTTGCAAGGCTGACAGTTGTAAGAGCTCCTGAGGAGACTGAAGATTTTTAAAGTGTTACTAGTCATCTGTGTTATTTGTGACTTCCAGTCAAGCTTGAGGAAGAAAACTAAAATGAAATCGTTCGTACTTTCAGGACTTAAAAATAGAAAGCAGTGAGAAACTGTTGGCAATGTTGTAGCTCAAAGACCATCGCATGTCGAGGGGAGGGTTTTGGCCTGAGGGCCGGGGGAGGCTCCTGAGGACAGGCCCCCACCTCAGGTTCCTCCCTTATTTAGAACTTTTAAAAGGAAATGAAGTTGATTTTGAAGTCTCAAGGGGGTGGGGGGCAAAAGAGAGCCTCTGAAGTGGGTGAATTCTTTCAGTAAATTTTGTGTAAAAACAGCTCTCTGGTCCCACGCATAACCTTTCAAAAGTTTCCTCAGAAAGGGAGCTCTGGGGCACCAGGGTGGCTCAGTCGGTTAAGCTTCTGGCTCTTGACTCTGGCTCAGGGCGTGATCTCACGGTTCATGAGATGCGGCCCTGCGCTGGGCTCTGCACTGACAATGTGGAGCCGGCTTGGGATTCTCTCTTTCCCTCTCTCTCTCTGCCCCTCCCTCCCTCTCTCAAAATAAATAAATAAACTTAAAAAAGAATAAAAAGAAAAGAAAGGCAGCTCTTTTGGAATTCGCGGGTGCTGTGGAGAGCTGCAGAGGACAGGCCTCACGGGGCAGCTCTCCTTGCCCTGCCCCAGGCTGAAGCCCCAAGTTTCTTCATTGTGCAAATCTCTCTGATTCTGTGTGCACATTTCAGACTGCACTGTTAGAACACAGACACAGGCTCTCCTCATAGCTGTTACTTTGGGACGAAAGAGAAGTCACCCGGCCCGGTTGTATTTTGGTTTTTCCATTTCTGCAAAAACAAGATGCTACCTCCATCTCGAGCACAACTCAAAGTAACACGTTATTTTGGGCATCTACTTTTTGCCTGCCTCTGCCACTTACTAACTCAGTAGTAACCTTTCCTCTGTGCCATTCTGAGTCTGATCTTCGTCACCTGTGAAAAGGGACTACCTTTATCCACCGTCTACCCACCGAGGGTAAAGCACGTTCAGGGAAGAGTCTCTCAGTGAATGTGATGTGGAAACAGTGAGGAGCTATGTGAGCACCAATGGGAACATTCATGCCGTCTGTTACAGTCTCTCTTCTTTTTCCTTCTCTCTCACCTTCATTCCCTCTCCCTTGTCTTTCTCACACCCCTCCCCTCTCTTCCCTTCTCCTCTTTCTTTCAAATTAAAACAAGAGCCACTTGAATGTGTTAACAAAAGAAGGGTGGAGGTGGGGGTGTAGCTAGACTTGGGGGTGACCGAGGGATCAGGCCTGGGGCAGGAGGGACAGGCCTCCAGGCAGAGGGAAGAGCCCGGATGAAGGTCTGCAGGCCTGAGAGCCAGCCCACGGGTCTTTCAGGGACAGTGAGCCGCTCCTGGTGTGAGGCGGGCCTGTCTGGCTGGGTGGGTGTCCTCTTCCTCCACGGAGACTGGCCCAAAGCTGGACCAGCCTGAGAGAATAACCATCCCATGGAGAAGGACTGGACACCAGTCAAGGAGTAGAAGGTGAAGCTGGACTAGGAGATCATGGCGGAGGGGACAGGAGAGTGGGCCAGGCCTGGTTTGCCAGGGCCTTCTCTCTTCTGCTCATGAGTTGTGACGTTTCCTCTGTACAGGGTGGAGTGACAGAAATCTTTGTCAGTGGACTAGCCAGATGGGTGCTGTGGTGGGTGGGAGTGTGGTGAGGAGGCCCTCCCAGAACCCCCCGGGAGAGAGGCCAGGGCCCTTCCCCTGCTGGGAAAAGCCAGCTCATCCTTTTTTGCCCAGTTTTGTGAGAAACTTTCTGGCCTTCCCTTTCCCCTCAAAGGAAGATAAGTCACTCCTTCCCTGAGTTTTGAAAGCACATTTTTTTCTAATTGCAAGTATTGTGCTTACTGTCATGATTTACGGCGTGCTATTTATTTGTTTGGTCTGTTTTCCTGAGTAGGTTGTAAGCAAATTGAAATTGGGCTATTAGTTTTTATGGAACCGGGTCCCAGCTCAGTGCCTGGTGCCTAGTAGGTGATCAGTGTTTATTACATGAATGAATGAATGAACAAATGAACTAGGGTGCTGGTGTGAGTGTAAAGGAGACAGGTGCTTATGGAAGATGTCCAGGGAGTACAGATTGTTGGACATAGAATGAGGGAAAGGGAAGAGTGACACATGACCTTGAGACTTCTTCCTGGGGTCTGGGGCACGTCATTCACTGAGATGGGAACCCAAGAAAGAATATTTGAGGAGGGAAGATTATTTTTAGCTTTGGGCATCTATTGAAGAAAGATCTATTAAAGTCTTTGGATATACTAGCACCCTGTCGGGTGCTGATGCTTCTGAGGCAAAGAGGTGGGAACACAGTCCACAGTGTCTTGAGATGGATAAGTGACAATCCAACGTGTCATTACAGAGGTGTGAGCACAGTGCCTGGTAGATGAGATGACCAAGCCCCTCTGTTTGTGGACTCAGGTGTGACTGATTTGAGTAGCATTTGTGCTGAATCTTGAAGTTTGCCAAACCAAAAAGTGCATTCCGGGTAGTTTGAGGAAGGCGTATGCAGAAGCACAGCGATGAGAACCTCCTGGAGTGGCTGGGGAGCCCAGAGAGCTGCATCATGGCTCAAGAGAAAGGGCCAGGTGGGCCAGGGAGGGTGGTGAGTGCACAGGGGTCAGCCCTGCATGGTGACGCTTGGCAGGCTGCTTAGGAATTCGGTGTCTTTCTTGTAGTCAACAAGGGGTCTGAGGAGCTTCCTTCCTTCCTTCCTCCCTCCCTCCCTCCCTCCTTCCTTTCTTCCTTCCTCCTTCCTCTCTCTCTCTCTCTGTCTCTCTCGAGAAGGAGAGCATAAGTAGGGGAGGGGCATAAGAAGAGGGGGAGAGAGAGAATCCCAAGCGGGTTCTGTGCGATCAGCACAGAGCCCCACGCCGGTCTCAAACCCACGAACTGTGGGCCAAAACCAAGAATCGGAGGCCCACACGACTGAACCTCCCAGACACCACATTCTGAGGATATTTCTAAGGAAGGGGGTGACATGGTCATACTTGTTCTAGAAATATCCCGTTGGCTGCAAACGGAGGCTGGGCTAATGGGGTTGCTGAGGGAGGCCTGTAAGAAGGCTGTAGCAGTGAGTTAGCTGTGGGATGAAAAAGGTGTGGGTGCAGCAGGTGGGCGGATGGTGTGAGAAAAGTCAAATTTGAAGGAGGAAAAGATCCTGGGCCTCTGTCCTGGGGCCCCGGGTGACATGTCTGTACATTGTCCTACAGAGGACCATCTTCTTGGAAATACCTACTGGAAAGCTCTGGATTTAAGAAGAAACTTTTGGGGTGGCTCAGTTGGTTGGACAGCCGACTTCAGCTTGGGTCGTGATCTCACAATCCACTTCATGGGTTTGAGCCCTGCATCAGGCTTTTTGCTGACAGCTCAGAGCCTGGAGCCTGCTTCAGATTCTGTGTCTCCCTCTCTCTCTGCCCCTCCCCTGCTCATGCTCTGTCTCTCTCTCTCTCTCTCTCTCTCTCTCTCAAAAATAAATAAACATTAAAAGAAGAAGAAGAAGAAACTTTTTGGTTTCAGAACTTCTTTTTATAACTATTAAGGATGCCGAAGAGCTTTCGTTTACGTGAGTTCTATCCATCCACTGATAAGCACCTGGTTAGAAATGAAAATTAAGAAATTAAAACTATTTATTTATTTTGAATAATAATAAACCATTACATCAATATAAATAATGTATTTTTATGCAAAATAACTATATTTTCCCCCAAACAAAAAATTTGTAGGAAAACTGGCACTGACTTAGATTTTGCAAGTGTCTAATTAATATCTGGGTTAACAGAGGTCAGCTAGGAGTTATCCCACGACACGCCATCTCTGGAATACTCTGGAATACTTCGTGACACACTCGCGAGGGTGAGAGAGGAAGAAAGCATGGTACACTTTAGTGTTATTATGAAAATAGTTCTAACTTTGAAGACCACCTGAAAGGGTCTTGGGCCACCCCCACTCCCCGAGCTTTCCTGGACCACACTTTGAGAAGTAGACTCAGTCTACTGAAGTAGATAGACTCAGCCAATGCTTGGTGAATCACAGCATTTTCTGAGTTCCCACCGAACGTATCCAAATAACATGCATGCCATTTACCTCACAGATGAATAACTGTGTGTGCCTGGTGCTTAGCAAGATGGTAGTCACAGGTATAGCTGTGGACACTCTGGGATAGCAGTAGGTGGAGGGCATGTGGGCCTGGGCAGGATCCTGTCTTTGAACCCATGAGCAGAGACTAAGGAAAGAGCTGGAAAGACTTCGAACACTTGGACCAAGTTTTACAACCTAAGGGAGAAGAGTTTCAAGAGGAGGTGGTCCCAAATGTTTTGCTTTATTATTATTTCTTTTGAGGTTTATTTATTTTTGAGAGAGAGAGAGAGAGAGAGAGAGAGAGAGAGAGAATGAGCGGGGGAGGGGCAGAGAGAGGGAGACAGAATCTAAAGCAGGCTCTAGGCTCTGAGCTGTCAGCACAGAGTCCGGTGTGGGGCTCAAACCCACCAACTGTGAGATCGTGACCTGAGCTGAAGTTGGACGTTTAACTGACAGCCACCCGGGCCCCCGTTAAATGTTTTGATTTAAAATAACAGGTCAGGGGGGTGGTCCACAGTGTTGAAAGCAGCAGAGAGGTTGTATAAGGCCAGGTGTGTGGAGCTGCTCTTGGATTTGGCCATGAGGAGGTCCCTGGTGACCAGAGGGCAGTTTCAGCAGTCAGTGGAGGGTGGAGGTGGGGAGGTGGAGGGGTGGGGGGGAGTAGAGGCGGCAGCAGGGCCTCTCTGTGGGGGATACTGGCTGCGAAACCCCTCCTCCTGCCAGAGCCAGACCTGGTCCCTTCACTGGGGTTCCTGCGCTAAGGGGAGCATCCCCACAGGGAATGGGGGGGCATGCTGAGATCCAGTAGGAAGTCGTGGGTGCCGCGGAGGATGCCAGCAGGAGACTGGGATCAGTAGACAACCTGTCATACTGAGGAGATGGGGGACAAAGATGTGCATGAGTGGCTACTGAGCCTGATTTGTAGCAGGGAGACATGGTAGGGAAGCTGAACTTCCATCAGCTGGCACGTGGTTACACGCCGACCATCCGTTCATCCAGCAAATGGGCAGGGAGCGTCAGCTGGCCAGGCGCCGGAGATGCAGTGGGCAGCACAACAGATACCCAGCATGGAAAGATTTCCCAAATGCATTTTTCTTAAACAATTTTTTTAATGTTTTATTTATTTCTTTAAAAAAATTTTTTAAAATTATTTCTAGGAGAGAGAGAGAGAGACAGCGTGAGCAGGGGAGGGTCAGAGAGAGATGGAGTTACAGACTGAAACAGGCTCCAGGCTCTGAGCTGGCAGTCAGCACAGAGCCCGACGCGGGGCCTGAACCCACAAACTGCGAGATCATGACCTAAGCGAAAGTCAGACGCTTAACCTAAGCCACCCAGACGCCCCTAATGTTTTATTTATTTCTGAGAGAGAGACGCAGCGTGAGCAGGGGAGGGTCAGAGAGAGAGGGAGACACAGAGTCCGAAACAGGCTCCAGGCTCCAGGCTCCGAGCTGTCAGCACAGAGCCTGACACGGGTCTTGAACTCATGAACCGTGAGATCGTGACCTGAGTGAAGTCAGGCGCTTAACTGACTGAGCCACCCAGGCGCTCTAATTTTTTCTTTTTTTTAAAAAAAAGTTTATTTATTTATTTTGAGAGAGAGAGAGAGAGAGAGGAAGAGAAAGCATAAGCAGGGAAGGGGCAGAGAGAAGAAGAGAGAGTACTAAGCAGGGTTATCGCAGTCAGCACAGAGCCCGAGGCAGGGCTTCAACTCATGAACCGTGAGATCATGACCTGAGCAGAAATCAAGCGCCGGACACTTAACTGACTGAGTCACCCAGGCGCCCCTCTCTTTTTATCCTTTATACTTTGACATTATTTCACTTTTTCCCACACTATGTTTTCATGCTGATGTCTGAATTTTCAAATGAGTTTTGAAAGCTCTCGGTGTCTGTGAGTAGAAAAGAGCGAGGGACCCAGTCTGTCCAGAGGGTTCGTGTTGATTCAATCTGCTTTTTGTAAACGCATGTCAGGCTGAGCCCCCACCTCCCCGCCACCCCCAAAGTACAGGCCAGGCAGTGAGGCCGGGTGGAAAAGATCAAAAGGGGGTTAGGACCTTCTAATTTACAGGTCTACTATCATCTGAATTAATTCCTAGGGAAAGTTGTGCTGTGCACAGAGCCAAATTTGGGCCAGAGCATTGCTTTTCTGAGAATGGAATGTACCAGGAAGCACTTTCTCCTCTTTAAGCTGAGAAGCTATGTTAATTTTCCAGGCCTGCTATAATAATAATACAACACCACAGGTTTGGCGTGTATTACATAACACATCACATATGTGATATTTTATTTATTCTTGGTCCTATTGCCTTATAGCTCCGGTGCCTAGAAGCCCGAGATGAAGGTGTTGGCTGAGATGATTTCTTCTGAGGCCTCTCTCTCTAGCTTGTAGATGGTTATCTTTTCCCTGGGCCTTCGCATGGTCTTCCCCTGTCCCCATCTGTGTTCAGATGTCCCCTTTTATAAGGACACTAGTCATATTGGCCAGGAATCACCCTAAGGAGCTCATTTCCACTTTATCAACTCTTTACAGATCCTTCTACAAAGAGTTCTGAGGTACCGGGAGATAGGGCCTCAGCGACTGAGTTTGGGGGCTGGGGGTGCACCCCCAGCCCAGGCTGGAGCCCCGGAAACACTTCCTTGGCCTGTGTACACATGTCCAAGCGTGGGGTGGTTTGCTCGGCTGGCCTTGGCGCCTCCGGCCCGGTGGGGGGGGGAGTCCTTGCGGGGGCACCTGTGTGGGGAGAAGGCCGCAGAAAGTGCACGAGTAGAAGCAGCGTGATTGCATCTGCGGCTCCCCAACCACACCGAGCAACTGAAAATCCCCAAGGGGACCAGGCAACATGATTTCCTGACAGATAAGGCAGGGAGGGAGCATGCAGACTGTGCCCTCAGTAACCCGACGGCCTCCAGGCCCCGGGCGCTCAGAAAACACCTGATGGATGCTTTTTCTCTTTAGCTCATGCCGGCGTGGCCCTGCCAGAAGGCAGCTGGGGGCAGGACCGTCACCAGGGCCCCGGCGGGCACAGCATGGAGCGCTCGAGCAAGATGGAGTTCTTCCAGAAGCTGGGCTACGGCCGGGAGGACGTGGTCAGGGTGCTGGGCAAGCTGGGTGAGGACGCCCTGGTCAATGACGTGCTGCGGGAGCTGATCCAGACCGGCAGCCGCCCCGGGGCCCACGAGAGCAGCGCCGGGCCCCTGCTCGTTCCCAGGGGCTCCTGCGGACCCCTGGACCCTGCCCACTGTGGGCTGCCGGCCGAGCTGGAAGACGACCGTGGAGGCCCGGCCAGTTCCTTGCGACCCATAGTGATCGACGGCAGCAACGTGGCAATGAGGTAGTTTTCTTCATCCTGGAGCCCCGGGGTGGGAGACCTGTCCCTCTTTTTCAGTGGTTTTGTCCAAAGAGCGGTCTGGGGGCTAATGGATGGGCCTTTGAATCCCCATTCCAGCCCTTTAGTAGCTGTGTGGCCTTAAGTGAGTCACTTAACCTCTCTGAGCCTCACTTTCTCCATCTGTAGAATGGGTACAAAACCTCCCTAGAAGGCAGTCATAAGAACCAGAGCTGCACAGAATGCCTAGGGCAGTGCCTGATGCGGAGTAAGGGTTCGACATGGGGTAGCTGTTATCCTATCAGCGTGGAGAGAGACTTTCTTCTGAGAAAGGCAGTCGATGCCTGGCGGAGCCTAGCGCTCTCCTCGGCAGATGTGGCTTCTTGTCTAGAGCCTGTCCCCAACCAGCCGTGTGACTCAGAAAGCCATAGTATCTCAAGCTTCCTCTTCTGTGACACAGGCTAATAGGCAGCTTTGCTACTTCTCTAAAGGCAATGAGAATCAGAGGGGAAAATGTACTTGGACTAGAAACCCTCTTTTGGCGGGGGGGAGAGGTGCTGCGGGGGTGGCTGGGGGTGCTGGGGCCCCCTAGCGAGGTCGGAGAGGGGGGCTCGTGGCCCCCGAGCCGTAGACACGATTGCCAGTGTTTGTGCATCGGCAGCTCTGTGTGGGTCAGCGATGAGAGGGGCACGCGCAGCCCCGGTGCGTTCCGTGCCGCGGCTCAGTTCGCTCAAGCCGCCCTCACCGGCTCAGCCGCGCTCCACGCCGGCCAGGAGGAGGCTCTGCGCCCAGCAGTGCGGTTTGCGACTTCTTGCCTTGGCAGATCCATAGGAAACGGGTCACTTGTGGCTGTAAATAGATGCACTTCCCCTTTCAAAAGCTGAGCTCTGGGTGGGAACTGAGAGAAGGAGCGTTCTCTGCGGTGCTAAATGTGTGCGGAGGGTGTCCGTCCTTTGGCTGACAGATCCAGCGGCTTTCCCTGGGGATCTGGCCTCACTCTGGACTTGGCACTGCAGGATGGAAGTTTGGAATCATGCTACCCAGGCTGGCCCGGCCCTGGGCGCTGTCCCTGTGTGCCCTGCGTGGCCATTGTTCAAGTTGTGGCCAGCGGGGCCGTCCTGGGCTGCTCCTCAGGTCTCTGTAACGTCCACACACAAACTCCCATGGAGGTGCCAGATGGGCCAGCCTATGAAATCCTGCTTAATTCGAGATATTGGCAGGGTGGGGAGGCGGGGGAGTTCAAAGGATGTTTAAGAATCCAGTAGGTTCTCAGGGTGTGCGAGGGTTGTGAGGGGCCTGGCCTCTGCCTGCTCAGGACCAGCCACCTCTCCTGGGCATCCAGAGAAAGGAGGCTCTAAAGGTAAGAGGGTGTTGCCTAAATTGAAGACCTTTGAGCCCTAAGACTGTAGCAGCTCTGTGATTCCAGATCAAAAGAGCAGAATGGCTGTGGGCTGGAAGGGCCGCTTCACCTGCCGCAGGGAAAGGTGGGCCTGCTCTCCTGGGGACCACACAGTTTTTAGGGATTGTTTCCATAGGGTGGCGCCGGAGGGTTTTACTTTGCTGAAAATCTCTGTTGCTGCTCGGGATTCAAACTCAAAGCACATCTTCTACTTGTGTGAGACCATGATGTGTCCCAGCTAAACCCGTTTAGTCCCCTCCCCCACAACCGTAATCCGTTTAATTCCTTCGCGTTGGATCTGTGTGGGGGACAAACGGAAGCCATCACTCAGGCTTCTTGTAAAGAACATGCCAGAAGGCCAACGCTTTTCACACACTTGCTGCCTGCACGCCATCTTGGTTAACAAGAGCACATGTGTTTGTGTGAGACCTCAGTGTGTGTACCCATATGTGCACACATGCGCGTGCGTGTGCACACTCACTCACACACACACACACACACACACATCCCCTCCCTTCCTCTGCTCCTACATGCCGAGTCGGGGACAAAAGGCACATCGCACAACCACCACCTGGTGGGCGGGGCCTGACTTGTTCAGTGGCCATTCTGGGAGACCGAAGGGGTGTCTGGCTCTCTGCCCCACTGCCTGCTCCTTCTCCTACAATAACACCGCCTGTGTCCTCCAGCCAGATTGTCAATAGGACCCATGACCCTCGGGCTCTGCCAGATCTCAGTTGTGCAGCCTAGATTTAAGCGTGGGGCTTACCCGTCAGAGGCAATGGGTGGTTGAAACCCAACGCGGTGTCTAGTTATTATCACTTGACCTCAAAACTCAGTTAACCTCAGAAACGTGATTTCTGAAAATTCTCCTTTCTGAGGTTTTGTAGTGTTGCAGACTTTGCCACGCTCTGTTTTGGAAGAGGGGGCCACTTCATATGCTGCCTGGTGCTGGAAGAAATGGGGAAGGACTTAAAAGGCAGATTGGAGCCCATGTCCTTGCCGCCCTTAGGAGCCACTGAGAGTCCAAAGATCTGAGTCCTGACCTCTAGCTGAGAGCTGCCCAGTAAAACCTCCCTTCCATGATGGAAAGTTCTATACCCACACTGTCCATTAACAGTGCTTCTTGAAATGTGGCCATCATGATGAAGGAACTGAACTTTACATTTTCTTTCTTTCTTTTTAATGTTTATTTTTGAGAGACAGAGAGACAGAGCCCGAGCAGGGGAGGGGCAGAGAGAGGGAGACACAGAATCTGAAAAAGGCTCCAGGCTCTGAGCTGTCAGCACAGAGCCCGACATGGGGTTTGAACCCACAAACCGCAAGATCATGACCTGATCTCAAGTCAGATGCTCAACCAACTGAGCCAGCCAGGCGCCCCAACATTTTCTTTCTTTTGAATTAATTTGAATTTAAATGTAAATAGCCACTTGTGATGAGCGCCTCGGTACTGGACTGTACAGATCTAGCTTTTCAGCTGTGGGGCCTCAACAGTGAGTCACATGATGGTTTTGAGCCATGTTTATACAATTAAGAGGTTGGACTAAATAATATTGATCTTAAATGGCTTTTCATTTGTAACATTCTAGGATTCAAGGTGATTATTTTATGCATGCATGCAAGAAGTAAATGCATTTTTCATAGAAAGGAATCTCTCTTCTTCTGCAGAAGTTCAGAGAGACTAAGTAATTTGCCCCAGGTCACAGAGCAATGAGTGCCAGGCTCTGCTTTCTGAGCTCTTTCCAAAGCCCTGCACTTCCTCCAGCACCATGTGCCTTTGGCTTTCCCACTGCCCAGCCTTCAAAAGTGCCTCAGGGTGGGAGACCCTGACCCCCACGGACTTTATTTGGGGGCCAGAGCCTGCCGGTGCTGACCAGAGCCCTTCCCCAGTAGGAGGAGCCCCCGCTTGCCCCCTGCAGACAGGATGTGCTGCCTCCTCCTCACCAGGTGATCTCTGGGAACCCCCCGGGGCATCACATGTGCATGGAAAGGTGGCCCTGGGGGGCTAGCCGCCCAGAGAGTGATTACCAAGCACAAGGCCTGTACCTTTAAGGGGTGTGTGTGTACTCACAGGAGAGAGGAGGATGTGAGCTCCAGAAAGAGCTAAAGAAAGCGTCCAGCGGGTTTGACAAAGAAGGTGGCTTTCACGACACGCGTGTTAAGAGCCGCATCGCGGTGTTTGCGAGGAGCGCGGACCCTCCCGTGCCAGCGGCCGGTATCTGCCTGCCTGACAAACGCGCCCCCTGCGTTGCACATTCTGTAGGCAAATTTAGGAAAAGAGTGATTTGCGAGGACTTCAGCTTGGGGGAAAACCACCTGATAATTTCACATCCTCCTGCTGCCCCAGACAAGGGTTTCGTTTAAATCAGTCCCCACGTTGGGGTGCGAGGGCCTTTTGACCTGGCCGTCATTTACATGTTTGGGCTCTCGGAAAACAACAGAAGCTGGCTCATTCTGGGGGACCGAACCTTCAGTGACAAGAGCTCAGGCCGGCAATGGGGGGTTTCATCAGCCTCCTTCAGTGGGCTGCTCGTGGAAGACGCGCTGCTGGGCTGGGGGTCAGGCCTGCTTCTGCGCCCTGGAGTTGACTCTGGCCCACGCTGGCTTGGGGCTCCTACCCGGGTCTGTACCCGTTTCTCCTTCCCTGAGATGAAAGTGCGCCCTCTCTCTCTACCTGCCTACCCCCCGAATCTGAGCTGGGGAGAGGGGAGAGATCTCTTGGTGGAAGAAAAGGCTATAAACTCCAGATTCAGAGTGTTTGCAATTTAACCCCAGATAAGAAAGAGTGTGTCTCCGAGGGGTGTGCCTGTGCATCTTCTCCCCGAAGGGAGCATCTTCTCCTTTCCTCCCTCCCCCCCCTCCCCCCCACAAGCACCACCTTGCTCTCCAGGAGACTGGTCTGCGAGTCACCTCCCAGACAGCAGTCACCGCTACAGTGATGGTCCACTTACCGCAAGTGGCCGCGCTGACTGTGGGCGCCCGGGCGTAATTGTCCTGCAGACACTTTGCCTTGGGCACCCGCCCACTTCCCCTCAGCACCCTCCCTTTATTCAAAACCTGCCTCTTCCGTCTCCTTTTCCCAGGCCCTGGCTCTCAGCTGGCGGTGATGAGCTGGTTCACAGCGACTGTTAAGAAGCCCTAAGGTCCCTCCCCCAAACTCAAGCATTTTAATAGCAGATGACTTAAGGCTCCAAAGCAGCCGCTTTCTGGATGGGGGGGGGGGGGTTCCTGGGGAGGGGCAGGAATAAATGGAATAAGAGGGGGGGAGGAGGAGTTTGCAACCCAACAGATCAGGCTCTGAGATCTGCCACTGGAGACCTTTCTTTGCTTCAGTTTCCTCAAGGGTGCGGTGAGAGGAAGGTCGCTTCCTCAGGGGCTCACTGTAATGACTGAAGGGCCAAGTGTAAAGTGGCCTGGGACACAGGACTCTACAAATATTCAAAATGAGCTCCAAGAAGCAGGAGTGAGGTCCGTCTTGTTCTCTGGTCTCTGAGGACCCAGCACAGAGCCTCACTGAGGATATTCATAAATTGATGTTGAGGAGATGGAGGGATACACAAATAAATAAGTGCTTTTGGCTTATGCATTTACCTCCGTATACCGAGGGGTGCGAACCCAGGGTGACCGTGAGTGCTTTCTTGCCTGAGAGCTCTGCGGACAACCAGGGACAGACCTGCCCCCTGTGGTGAGAAGGTGGTCCCTGCGTGTGGCTTCAATCCTGCCATAGGCCAAGGCTTTCTGTGGTCAGAAATATGGCAGCCATAAGGTTATGAGGTTTTTACCGACCTCAAAGGTTGGTTAAAAAAATGTGGCAATGATTGAACAGTAACAATCCTTACGTCTCAAAAGAGACCAGAAGGCTCAGAGGGGAGGTCGGGGTGGGGCGTGTGGGAATCCAGTCCTGCAAAACAATAGACCTGAATGAAAACCCTCCATTCAAGAGACACCAGCTTAGTGATTCCAGGGGTCAGCCCCTGACTTCCCTTGTCTGGAGTGAGAGCTGGAGAGGAGAGTACTTCTTAGGGGGGAAGAAAGGCGATGGGCAGATGATTGCTTGTTCCACTTTCTTCTGGTCTTAATGGTCTTCACTGTCCTTTTGAAACTCCTGGCTGAGGGCTGCCATCTTGGAGTCTTGGGTCAGAGAGGCCACGGGACACGGTTTTGCTGCATGAAGCTGATGGTAGCGCCGTTCCTCAGTTTTTCTCTTGCTGAACTCCTGAATGGCTGATCCCTTCCCCTCTGCATGGCCCCAGCCAGGGCCGCCTCAGCCTGCGGCCCTGACCATCGTCACCAGAACCCGTTGCCCTGCTCACCTTTGCCTCCACAGAGGAATTGGGTTCATCCTCATCACTGAACATGCTCCCTCCAACCACACACATGGCAAAGGTATGTAGTCACAGAAACAGGTGTGTGGTCACAGAAAAGAGAGACCTCAAGAAACCATTTTTTAAGTGTATTTATTTATTTAGAGAGAGAATTATTATTTAGAGAGAGAATCCTAAGCAGGCTCTGGGCTGTCAACATAGAGCTCAACACGGAGCTCAAACCTATGAACTGTGAGATCATGACATGAGCTGAAATCGAGAGTCAGAGGCCAACCAGGTGCCCCATGAAGCCAGTTTTAAAAGAATGGTGGTGGTGATATATTTACCTGAGAACTGAGGATAGGCTTGTGCCGCTGACAGAGGCATATTTGGGGGTGGGGGTGGGGTGGGGCATCCTCAGTTGTTCATATTCCTGCTTCGATGTGCACAGAAAATATTTTCTCAGATACAATCTCTTCCTTACCTGTTTAAGTGGTGGCAAGGGGCAAACCCAAACTTACCAAGTTGTGGTTTCTTGGTGTCTTCCATCTTCTGGGTGCCTTGGGGTTCATGTTTCCTCTCCCTCCCCTGCTCCACTCCCAAGTGACATCTGGGGGCTTTGACCCCTGATGTTGGCTGGGAGAAGGGGTCTGGGACCCTCACTGGACTCTGCTACGGAGTGGCTGCTCTGACCTGGCCTGGCTTCCAGAACGGTCAACATAGAAGGGTCATCGGTCCCATTTGGCCTTTCAGGATGCCATGCTGGCTTAGAGCCCTGCCCCCCTCCCAGGGGCCTCTTTGTCTGTCCCTAGGCCTCAGACAATCCACCAGTCCTGGGGGCAGGCGAGGGATGGTGTGTGGCTTCCTGGTCACCTACGCACCGCCTGGCCTGAGGCGCTGAAACCCGGATTTCTCTCAGAGCCTTGTGACCTGCCTCTGCTGTGCGGGAGACCAGCCTTGACCTCCTCTTCACACCCGTCCTGATGTTTCTACACCTTCCCCTCTCCTTCTGGCTCGGGGGTGAAGCATGGGTGTGGGGTGCACAGGCCAGGACCCTGTGAATGACCTCCTCTTTCTTCCTCCCTCTCCGTTCTTTTTTCAGCTTCCACTGGGGCAGAGGGCCTGCTTCCACTTCCTTTCTTTGTGCCACAGACATTGATATTTTCTCCTTAACTCTTTGCATAAAGCTCACAGCTTGGCCTCAAGGGCCAATGGACCATTTTCTCTAAACTGGAAGAAGACACTACAGATGCAGGGCGCAAGGCCTGCTTCCTGAGAGGCTCCTGGGGCCAGAGCAACGCAGAGCTCCCTTGTAGCTCCCCAAAGCCTGTCTTTCAATACTGTTGATGAGTGTTTGCAAAGATGCCCTTTTTCTCTTTACCAGCCTAGACCTATCCTGACCCCCTCGGAGAAAATAGCGGGAGAGGCCACGCACAGGGGAAGGCACAGCCTGCAAACGTGGAGTGTCGCCCTCATCTGGATGCGGGCAGGCTACTGCAGGCCAGCATCTCAGCAGAGGGTGTCCCGGGCTCTGAACCCACACGGCTCTCCCCTTTCCTTCCTCCCCCTGCCCCAGGCCCTCTGTTCTTTCTTGGGTCCCTACACACAGTGGGCCTTTCCTGCGTTGTCTTTCCGGCCAGTTCTTCCCCCTTGCTGGGGTCCAGCTGCTCACGGGACCTGTGTCTTCTCAGCCCTTCATGCATTCAACACATTTTTACTGTCCCACTACCAACCATCAGGCGCCATGCTGGGTGCTGGGAATTCAATGGGGAGCAAAGGGAGCTTATGAGTTAAAGAGGGGGAGACCTGTTCATCCCATGGGTGTGTGTAATCGTTCAGCCGAGACCAGTGCCGGGCAGAAGAAGCGTGTGCCGTTAGGACTCATTATAGGGGAATCGGAGGGGGGCCGGAGGGCAGGGAGGGGGGCCAGAGGGCAGGGATGCTTTCCTGAGGAAGGGGAGATGAAGCTGAGATATGTAGGAGAAGGAGGCGTGGACCGGGCAGGGAGGAGAAGAAACAGCTGGTTCAAAGGTCCTGTGGTGGGAGCAGGGCAGCTTGCTGGCCGGTACAAAGTGCTGCAGGCAGCTGCTTGGAAGCAGAGGCCAGGCTGTATCGCACCCCGGGCAAAGTCCGACTGACTCTGCGATCTCGGCATCTCGTCTATCCCCATCTCTTCTTCACCAGCCAAACACCACTGACCTGCGCAGCCTTGTTCTCAGGGATGTTTTCAGGCCTCGTGGGTCTCTCTGAGCCGCTCCTGGCTGCCTCCTTCCCACGGCTTCTACAACATGGCACCCATCTGATTTCCTCCCTATTGGCCTGAGAGCGCCTTTGTGTCTCTCCTGTGAGACTGCCCTACCCCTGCCATAAGCAGCTCTGAGTTTGAGAGCTCCCTCACACCCATCTCCCAGGCCCCTCACTCTCTCTCCAGGGAATCAGGCATTTCTCTCCCTGCGTGGCTTCAAGCACAGACGCCCTACACGTTTCATCACCCAGAACCCTCTTCTAGAACTCAGCATTACCACCTACAGAGGCTCCTCCAACTCAGTATGTGTCCATGGCAAAACTCGCGGTCTTTCCCTCTAAACCCTGTCCTCACCGCTCCCCCCCCCACCCCAGACCTCTTTGTCTCAAGGGGGCACCCACCAGCCACACAAGCCAGTGATCTGGAAGCCTCCTCAGTGCCTTCTTCTCCATCACCCAGGTTCCAATCAGTCACCACATTCTGCAGATTCTCCCTTCTAAATAGCTCTCAGGTTCACCTACCCTTCACCCTTATCCACCGCCACCCACTCGGTCCAAGTCACCATCCGGTTTTGTTTTGGTGACCGTGACAGCTTCTTAACTGGTATGTCACCCCTACCCTGCTCCCTTCTAATTTACTGTCCTCTGTGTTGCCAGAGTGAGCTTTTTGAAACACACATTGCATCGTATCACAGCACAGCACATATACCCCCACCTTCAAGTCCTCCTGTGGCTTCTCATTCCTCTTAGGAGAAGAGTTTGGGCTGCCTGGGTGGCTCGGTTGGCTAAGCCTTAGACCCTTGGTTTTGGACTCAGGTCATGATCTCACAGTTTGTGGGTTTGAGCCCCACATCGGGCTCCACACTGATAGTTCGGAGCTGGCTTGTGATTCTCTCTCCCTTTCTCTCTGCACCTCCCCTACTTGCTCTATCTCTCAAAATAAATTAAATTAAATTTTAAAAAGAAGAAGAAGAAGAGTCTTCAGTAAGGCACGCCAGGCCCTGCCTGGTCCCGGGTATTTTTTCCCACTGCTATCTACTTCCTGCCTCCACTAAAGCTTCAGGGGAATTTCGGGGGCACCTCGGCCTCCTTGCTTGGGAAGCCCCGTAGGCGCGTACGCAGCCCTCTCTCAGGGTAAGAGGACCCTGCAGACGGCTACTCTCCTCCGTCTTATGTTGGGCCTTATTAGCTTCAGCTAAAGAAGGGATCTTGTCTCTAATCCTTGGGGTGCACATCCCAGGAGTCCAAGACCCTTTCCACACACACTATCACAAGCTGCCCGGTGCCAGTTAAGGGGTGTGGTGGTTTTTTGTTTTTTTTTTTTTGGCAAAGAATGAGCTATTTTTAAAATGCAGACTTTTCCTGATTCCCTTTGATTCTGGGGCTGTGATTCAGGCTCTTCCCAGGAGAAATCACTCTTCAGAAACCCTTTCTGTGACTCTACAGATTTCTTTGTTTTCCCATTGTAGCCATGGAAATAAAGAAGCCTTCTCTTGTCGGGGAATCCAGCTGGCCGTGGATTGGTTCCGAGACAGAGGACACACCTACATCAAAGTTTTTGTCCCATCCTGGAGGAAAGACCCACCAAGATCTGATACCCCTATCAGAGGTATGCTGGAGCAGATAGTGGCTCACGAGAACCTCTCCTCGGTAGTTCTCGTAACCATTACCCTCAATTGTCTACTTAGCTACGTGCTAACGCCTGTGTTTCTCACTGACTATAAGCTCCATGGAAGCACTAACTATGAAATGTTCATGGTCATAGCCCTAGCACCTAGCACAATATCTGGCATATAGTAGGTGCTCAGCAAATAGTCATTGAATAGATGAATAAACAACTTATTTTGTCTTTTAGTGTGAATGATTAAGTCCCCCAAACGATTGTGTCTTCCAGCTTTTAACACTGGATCTGCATCTCACCCCTAACAGAATATTGGATCTGAAAGAGACATTCATTTGGTTCAATGATCTTTGTTTACTGTGTACCAACTCCAATCTCTTCATTAAAAAAAAAAAAAAGAAGAAAAAAGAAAATGGAGGGATGCTTGGGTGGCTCAGTCGGTTCAGCGTCCAACTTTGGCTCAGGTCATGAGCTCGCGGTTCATATGTTTGAGCCCCACGTCAGGCTCTTTGCTGACAGCTCTGAGCCCGGAGCCTGCTTTGGATTCTGTCTCTCCATCTCTCTGCCCCTCCCTGTGCTTGGTCTCCCTCTGTCACCCCAAAATAAATCAATGTTAAATTCATTGGCCATAAAACAAACGGATTTAAAAATAATTATAATAATTAAAAAAACAAACTAAATCCCAGGGAATTCTTTATTTTTAATTCTTTTATCAGCTAGGACTATTTTAAGCTACAAATAATAGAGCAGGTGGTTTAAATAAACAGGATTTTGTTTATTTGTTTGTTTTTGTTTGGCTTTCTTATTACTAGAAGTCAGATGCTAAGCCGCTGTTGGCATCGTTTCTTCAGTGATGGTAGGGCTGACCTCTTGGCGATTCGGGGAGATTTCTTTGATTTTTTTTTTTTTCTTTCAGCCTTTTAACCAAAAGTTTTTTATGTTGTTCTTAATTCTGTCAATGATTACCAATTGCTGCTTCTTCTCTTTCAGATTCTCTGTCTTTATCCTAAAAATAAAATGATATTCTTATTGGGGCACTGGAGTGGCTCAGTCAATTGAGCCTCTGACTCTTGATTTCGGCTCAGGTGATGATCCCAGGGTTGTGGGATTGAGTCCCACATCGGGCTACGTGCTGAGCATGGAGCCTGCTTAAGATTCTTTCTCTCTGTTCCTCTGCCACTTCCATCACTCACATGAGCGCTCTCTCTCTCTCTCTCTCTCTTTCAAATTAAAAACAAAGATATTCTTGGGGCACCTGGGTGGCTCAGTCAGTTAAGCATCTGACTTTGGCTCAGGTCATGATCTTGCAGTCTGTAAGTTCGAGCCTGGTGTCAGGGTCTGTGCTGACAGCTTGGAGCCTGGAGCCTGCTTGGGATTCTGTGTCTCCCTCTCTCTCTGCCCCTCCCTGGCTTACACTCTGTTTCTCTCTCTCTCTTTCTCTCTCAAAAATAAATAAACATTAAAAATATATTCTTGTCTTAGGGATGAAGTATCCTTTGATTATTTCTATAGTAATATAGACTTTAATAAGTTCTCTTTAAGTTCTGAGAATCCTATTTATTTTTTCTTGGGTCAGTCCTCTTCATTTCTCTCTGTGTGTATGTGGGGTGTGTATGTGTGCATGCGTGCGTGTGTGTAGGTGTGTGTGGGGTGTGTTTGTGGTTGTGTGCGTGTGTATGAGTGTGTGAGTGCGTGTGGGGTGTGTATGTATGTATGGGTATGTAGGGGATGGGAGTGTGTTTGTGTGTGTGTGTGTGTGTGTGTGAGTGTGTGTAGGTCGGTGGGGGTGGTGTGTGTAGGTGGGTGTGTATGTGGGGGTGTGGGGGGTGTTTGTGGGTGTGTGTGCATGTGTGTGAGTGCATGTATAGGTGTGTGTGGGGTGTGTGTAGGTGGGTGTATATGTGGGGGGGTGGGGGTGTGCTTGTGGATGTAAGTGTGCCTGTGTGAATGTGGGTGTGAATGAGTGTGTGTGAGTGTGTGTGTGTGTGCGCGCGTGCATGCGTGCTTCTCAAAGTTCTAGTACTTGTTTGGTTGTCAGTTTTTATTTGTGAATAAAGAGCCAGGTTGGTTAGTTACACCTCTCTGTGATTTCCTCACGTCTTCTCTCCGGGTATGTGGGTCTTCCCAGGAGTGGCAGGGCTGACGGCCAGTGTAGACCAGCAGATTTCACTTGGGCAGACGCTGCGTGGAGCAGGCGGGCGGCTGGGCAGCTCTGCCCACGGCACAGCACAGAGTGCCCCAGGATGGCTTTGCTCTAGGAGTTCAAAGGCCACCTGGGAACCTCCTCCCTTCTAGAGATATCGCACTTTCCTTATAGAGGTGAGGGTAGGGGAAGGGTGCGTGCACCTGCCCCAGGAGTAGCCCTTCGGGTGTTACCCTGACTTCTGCAGACTTGTGACTCCCTCTCCACTTCCGACTCCCTCTCCACTTCCGACTCCCTCTCCACTTCCGACTTCCTCCCCACAGGCTTGCTGAACACTCGGGGCCTTTGCAGGGAGAACGGCCCCACATCTGCTTCCGCCTTCTATCCATGTTCTAGGCTATGGCTTCCTATGTGCTGGGCATTCGATACGGTTTCCTGGGTTCGCTGCTGTTCCCTGGCAAATTCTAATGTGATTATGGGTCCCCTCCCCGTTCTATACTTCTTTACTACCATTTCGATAGGATTATGAGAAAGAGGCAGCGATAAATACTTGTGTTCAGTTCTCCACCATGCAATGCTTACCCTAAATTACACATTATAGTCTGAACATGGAGAAGGGTGGCTCTCAACAGTTGTGTAATATTTAAATCTAGTATGGGTAAAGGGTAGGGAAACCGCTTTGGGGTAGGGAAGGAATTTTAGACAAGTCACAACAAGTACAAAGCTTCAGGGAAAAGATTCGTAAATTTGACTGCATTAAAATTCTGTTCATTAGTGGATACCACAAAAACAACAACAAAAAAGAAAAGACAAGCCTTAAGCTGGGAGAGGCGATCCATCACACATTCCTGACGAAGGGTTACTGTCCAGAATCTCCTAATGAATAAGACAAAGACAAAGGACCAACAGAAAGATGAACCAAAGCATGAATGGGCCTTTCACAGAAGAGAAGACATAAATGGCCAATAAACGCGTGAAAAGACACGCAACCTCATTAGTACCCAAAGAAATGCAAAACAAAACCACAATGAAAGGCCACTGTATGCCCAGGAGACTGGCAAAAATTCAGAAACCTGGAAAGCCAGGCCGTGACTAGGTCTTGAACGCTGTGTTGGGTGGTCACCTGATACAACTGCTTGGAGAAGATTCCAGTGCTGTCTTGGCGAGTGCCTGTCCCTACCACCCGGCGCTATTGCTCGTAGAGCCACTCCCTAGAGAAATCCTTGTCCTCCCGTCCCCAGATACTGATGTGCAGACTTGACAGTGTGGACCCTGGGACCTGGCCAAACCGCCCCAACACGCTGTTACAGGAAGAAAGCAAGCGCACAAGAATGTGTACAGTCTAGAAGTTCCTGGTTGTGTAAAGTCCAGACGTCCCAATCACATTAAAAATAGTCCTTTTGGGGAGATGCATACATACACATTTTTCAAAATGGAAGGAAGGGAACTATGAGCACAAAGTCTAAAAATTGGGCTACGTCAAAGGGGCGTCAGGACATGCCACGTGGGAGGGGCGATGGGGACTTCAAAAACACGGCCGCGTTTTATATCTCTATGGGAGTATTGTGTAGGTGGCTTTAAAAATTATCCTTTGTAGGGGTGCCTGGGTGGCTTAGTCTGTCAAGCGTCCGACTTTCGCTTAGGTCTTGATCTCGCGGTTCGTGGGTTCGAGCCCCGCGTCGGGCTCTGTGCTGACTGCCAGCTCAGAGCCTGGAGCCTATTTCAGAGTCTGTGTCTCCCTCTCTCTCTGACCCTCCCCTGCTCACGCTGTCTCTCTTTCTCTCTCTCCTAGAAATAAATAAAAATATTAAAAAAAATTATCCTTTGTGCCCTGTGCATTATGGACTTTTAAAAAGTCTGGAAACCGTGTCATACAGGAAAGGACGTAGATTTGAGGGAAGAAACAATTTGTGAAGAACATGCTAAAGTTCTTCCAAGTTCTGTAGCTGTTACAGGTAGAAGGGATTTTCTTTTGCGGGCCTCCAAGGGCAAAACTAAGGTCAAAGAGTAGACTTCCCAGGAATGTGGGTGTTAGCTCTGCTGAGAGAGCTTATGGCATTTGTGCCATCTGATACACGCTCACCTCCTCGCCGGTATGCATATGAGCTGTCACCCACACAAGCTTATCCAGTCCACACCTAGACGCTGAGGACGTGAAGGAGGATTTACTAACTTCCTTTTCTACAAAGTGCAAAATGTGGTGTTCAGAGAGGGATGAGGTACCTATGAGCTACAGCTAAGACTGGAATCCAGGAATAGATCCTTAATTCCAGACTCTTTCTATTACATCCTGGTGTCCCTTAGAGCTGCTCTGTGGTCTGCTCTATCCCGAAGGCGTCCCAAGCCGATTCCTATACCATGGGGAAGATGGGCAGTGGGTCTGAGCTATGGGCTCAGGCAGGAGCCTTCCGGGTAGATGCAAGTCTCCTAGTAATTTCTAAGGCATTGCCAGCATTCCACTTAAACTATGAATGTCTTTCTCCAGAAGGCCTCTCGTGTCTACTGTGGTAGGGGTGTTAGGGCATCAAAAGGACAATAGGTATGGCTTCATTCTGCCTTCTAAAGTGACTCTCCCTTGTAGGGTATCCTTCTCTGGATGTCCGTCATGACTTATGCAGGACAGAAGCCAAGAGCCCTCTTGACCTCAGGGTGCTGGCAAATTTCTCTTGACCCCCTTGCTCATATGCCAGGCTGGGCCATGGGGTGGGGGAGGAGGAGTCAGCTCGGAGGGGCTCCCTGAGCTGCCGCACATGCTGGGTGATCAGAAGATGGTTTCAGGGGTGGGAGTCCCACCCGGAAAGCCGCCATATCCTGTCTCCCACCTGCCCTGTCGCCCCCAGAGCAGCACGTGCTGGAGGAGCTGGAGAGGCAGGCGGTGCTCGTGTACACCCCGTCCCGCAAGGTCAACGGCAAGCGGGTGGTCTGCTACGATGACCGCTACATTGTGAAGGTGGCCTATGAGCAGGATGGCGTCATCGTCTCCAACGACAACTACCGTGACCTCCAGAGCGAGAACCCCGAGTGGAAGTGGTTCATCGAGCAGAGGCTGCTCATGTTCTCCTTTGTCAATGATCGGTACGTGGTGGCATGGGGTGGGGGTGGGGGGGCTGGCGCGGGGGGCTGGGGTGACTTGCAGAAAGCCAGTGCAAATAGCCGAAGCCTGGCGGGGCCTCCAGCCATGGGCACACCGCACGAAAGCAAAGGGCACCCAGTCCTGGAGACGGAGCCCACCCGGAGTCACCCGCTCCCTCCCCCAGGGCCGTGTAGTCTCTCTCAGTCCCTCTGGGTCTCTTCTCTTTTGTGATCTTCCCCAACGGGGCTGTTTTGTGTCTGTCCTTTCTGTTCCCATGCCCACATGTAGTTGACCTGGCAAAGAACTGCCCCACAGGTGGGCCACAATCAATGTGTTCCTTTTATTTATTTGTTTGTTTGTTTGTTTGTTTATTTTAACACTTATTTATTTTTGAGAGAGTGCAAATGGGGGAGGGGCAAAAAGAGAAAGGGAGACGGAGAATGCACTGTCAGCAGAGTCTGATGAACGGCTCGAACTCACAAACCGTGTGATCGAGACCTGAGCTGAAATCAAGAGCCACCCGGGTGCCCCTTATTGCTTTTATTTTTAGAGCGTTTACTACAAGTAAGGGCCCTGAACCAGTCATCCTGTGGAAATCGGAACTGTGCTGCACTTCCATTCACTTATTTTATGTTCGTGTCTTTGTTCTTAAGTTTTGAATTACGTACGGCAGGCATCTTTTTTAGGGGGTCGCGGAGAACTTGGAACTGAGTCCATCTCAATCCCTGTTGGTTGCAATTTTCAAGAGTGTCTAGTTGGTTCTTCTGTCCCCTAGGTGGGTTCCCTTGGGTCAGGGCCACCCAGAACCAACCAGCTATAGCTGGGGGAGGGCGGCGTCAGGGACACAAGGCACAGACCCGTCAGCAGGTGCTGGGCAAGGGCCCCTGGGCAGGGGTGAGGTGGGGAGGAAGCGGCGCGGGTGTCTTCAGGCATGGCGAGGGCAAAGGCTGGGAGCCTGGCACGGGGTGGGGCGGGGAGGGTACAGCAACCTGGGATATCACTTTCTTGTCACTTTCTGTTCCAGGCAGTGCTAGCTTGATCCTCATTCTGGGCTCTGGGACCGGCCTTTAGACATATGGTTTCAGAGGGCGCCTGGGTGGCTCAGTCGGTTAAGCATCTGACTTGCGCTCAGGTCATGATCTCATGGTTCATGGGTTCAAGTCCCGCGTCAGGCTTTGTGCTGACAGCTCAGAGCCTGGAGCCTGTTTCAGATTCTGCGTCTCCATCTCTCTCTGCCCTTTCCCTGCTCACGCGCTGTCTCTCTCTGTCTCAAAAGTAAATAAAAACTATAAAAAATTAAAAAAAAAAAGAAATATGGTTTCAGAGAAACTCCCAACTCTGTGAGGACAGGGGCTGTGTGTACCTGCTCTGCCACGGCCCATCACAGGTGTGCAAGTTGTAGTTGTAGATGAGCACGTGAGCGAGCGAGTGAGTCAGCAAATGAACGGCTGTGGTCCTGGGGAAGGGAGAAAGGGGAGAGACGTGACGGTCCACCGGGTCAGGCCACTTGCATGCGGCAGACCAGTGCCTGACCGTGACGCCCAGGGGGCAGTGTGGTGTGCTGGAAAGAGCTAGAACTTTGGAGGCAGCAGATGAGGTTTCCAGTGTAGGCTCTGCCGTTTATGGGCTGTGTGTCATGGGGAAACCCCTCATTGTCACCGACCTAATGTTCTTCACCTTGAATTAATCACACCTGGATTAATCATATTTATGTTTGAGATGGCTGTGAGGACTAAGGAGAAAGGTACCCCTCGGAGTATCTAAGAGGACCTAACTGTACCTAAGAGGTAGCCGTTATTCTCAGGCCAGGTCAGGACATGGTGCCCTAGAGGGCACTGTTGCCCCAACCACTACCTCCTCAGCCCCAGAGCAGAGGTGTGCAAGCAGCTACCACGCCCCCGCCCCAGGAGCCCCCATGGCCTCTTCCCTATACTCAAGGCCAGCAGCTCCCTATCCAGCTCAGGCCTGGAGGAATCTGGAAAGTCTGGTGACGGTCGGTTCCAGAAAATCCTCACTGAAGTCTGATGGATCATGGCTGCCTTTGGCCTGGCGACAGCCTGGGGCCAAGGCCAAGTCCTTTTGACGCACTGGCCTCTGCTAAGGGCCTGCCAGAAGGTCCCCCAGCTGCCAGAAGGCAGAGCCTGCCTGTGGGTGAGGACGCCTGTCCCAGCGCCCTGGGCACGTCCATGGGGCCCTCTCTTGGCCCAGCTCACCGCGGCCAAGGCCCAGCAGAGAGCAGGAGGCAAAGCCTTTGGGAACCTCTAATAACCGCAGTGGGCGGCTCCCCAGATTCTTGGTCAGGGCCCAGCTCGGAGAAGCCGGCTGTGTAGCTGGGATCCGAGCCAACGGAGGCTGCCCGGGACCAGGGACGGCCCGGTCCTGGGCTGGCCTCGCCTATGTGGTCTGCATGGTAGGACTCAGTGTGACCCTTGACTCTCAGAGGGACACCAAGCCCGGAAAACAGGCCCCCATTTAGGAACCACAACTCCCCTATAGTGGAACCTTTGGATGACCTGGAAGTGTCTCCTGGGGACGAAAGTATTCATAAAAAAACATGGATGGCCCTAAACGAAGGGCGTTTTCCTCCTAAGGAATGTGTCCCCTCTGAGCTGTGAGCACGCGGAGGATGCATTCCCTTCCTTGCGAGACTTAATTCTAGGGAGATGGGAAGGGGCAGACAGGGGCCAGGGTGGTATCAGAGAGCGGGGCCGGGGGCCGGCAGCCCCGGAAGCTGAGACCAAACCCAGGGCCCCCGGGTTCACAGAGGAGGGATGGGACCTGCGCTGAGGCTCTCTGCGCGCTACGCCTGGGACCTGCTTTTTCACCGCCTCACCAGCTGGCATTTCAAACCCTTATTAATACCTACCCCCGACCTGGATATGTCCGGAGCTGTGGGGCAGCACAGGTGAAGTGGGACCCGAGTAAGGGAGCCCACAGGACTCGGGCTGTTTGCAGCCCCGGGGAGGTCTGGACCCTCTGCTGAGGGCAGTGGGAGAGTGGCATAGAGTCACTTTCGGACCAGCGCCCAGGAGAACCTGAGAGCAATGACACTAAAAGTCACCTGGGAAGTGGTTAAAGGGCAGATTCCTGAGCCACCTGAGAGTCTGATAAAGCAGGTATGCTGTGAAGCCAGGAGCCTGCAGTATTTTTTTTCTAATGTTTATTTATTTTTGAGAGAGAGAGAGAGAGAGAGAGAGAGGCAGAGAGAGATGGGGACACAGAATCCAAAGCAGCCTCCAGGCTCTGAGCTGTCAGTACAGAGCCCGACGCAGGGCTCGGACCCAGGAACCGTGTGATCATGACCTGAGCCGAAGTCGGACACTTAACCGACTGAGCCCCCCAGGCGCCCCGAGCCTGAAGTGCTAAAGGTGTCGCTGGGTGATTGCGGCACTGCCTGGCAAACTTGGAAGCGGCCCGTGCCTGCTCTCCTGAGATCCATGCTCTGCTGCTCATGGGTTCAGTGAGAAGGGAGGGCTGTGCTGCTTTCAAATGCTACACAACCCCTGGGTGCAGCGGGGAGAGAGAGAGAGAGAGAGAGAGAGAGAGAGAGCCCCGGACAGTGAGCCCCGCCCAGGCCGGGCCTCCTGCAGCTGGCGTGGGGCTGCTCCCCATGCAGGCGCCGGTGGGGGGTTTCTGAGTCTCCCGGTTGCCCCCCCTTGTGCTTGTTTTATAGGTTCATGCCTCCGGATGACCCCTTGGGCCGCCGGGGACCCACCCTGAGCAACTTCCTGAGCAGGAAGCCCAGGCCTCCGGAGCCATCATGGCAGCACTGCCCCTACGGTGGGTGACACCCCGAGCCTCACTGTCCTGCTCAGGTCGAGTGTCAGGGCAGCGCAGTCCGAAGTGCTGGCCTGGGTTCTGCTCCTAACTGGCTGTGTGACATCGGAGGGATCATTTAACCTCCCTGGACGGCGCTTGCTGACCGGGTTGTTATAAGGATGAACTGACACCCTGGGTGACTTGCGTGGGAGCCTTTGTGTGACGGCCGGATGCGAGGGTGCCACATAGGGCAAAGCTGTGTCTGCGTGAACCCGCAAGCTCCCCCTCCTCAGTCCTCCCACCTGGCACTCTGGCATGTCTGTCTGCATCTTACCCACCCCTACCCACGGACCCTCCACCCCCCGCACCTTCATGGCCTTCGCTCAGTGCTATCCCTTAAGAACGAAGGGTTTTATCGCAGAGCACTTCCAGCCAGCTCTTTCGCTAACTTGCTTTGGCAGGTTTATTTGTTTGTTTAATGCCCCCGGGTCTTGTTTTTCGTGTCCACAGAAGTTCAAGGTGATATTCGGAGTCATTTCTTTCTTTTTTTTTTTTTTAATGTTTTATTTATTTTTAGGAGAGAGAGAGAGACAGCGTGAGCAGGGGAGGGTCAGAGAGAGAGGGAGTCACAGACTGAAACAGGCTCCAGGCTCTGAGCTGGCAGTCAGCACAGAGCCCGACGCGGGGCTCGAACCCACGAACCGCGAGATCATGACCTAAGCGAAAGTCGGACGCTTAACCAACTAAGCCACCCAGGTGCCCCAGATATTCGGAGTCATTTCTTGTCAGAGTTAAGGCGACCACACACACATTCAGGCTGGCTGCTCTGGCGCCCATGCGCTCTCAGAAGCGTCCGGGTTTGGGCACACGACTCCTTGATGACCTCTGTTAGAACAGCCTGTCGGGAGAGGGCAAGGGTTAGCACAAGCCATGAAGCCGATGGTGGAAACTGAGGCAGAACTGGACGTGGGATCCTGTGCGGTGCGCACCCGCTCCCCACCCTCTTCGCAAGGGTGGCTCTATCCACAGGGTCCCCGGGGAAGTGGAGGCTGAAGGTCATTGGCTTTAGAGGTTTCCTTTCAGTCCTGGTCAAAAGGAGTTCCCCACGGACAATCTCCGGGCCCGACACTGAGATTACTGGGTCCAGCACCCTACACCAAGGCGGAGGGGGGTGGGGTGGAGGGGGGTGGGTACTGCACCTTCGCCCATCTAATCCGGCCCCAGGACACTTCTCCCCTCCTCGTCCGGCCCCAAGCGTGATACGCCTGGAGTGGGCCGGAGAAATCCCCAAGGAGCCTCTCCCGCCCGAGGTCTCACCCGCCCTCTGCTCTCCCTTCCCTCTTCCCTTCTAGGCAAGAAGTGCACCTACGGCGTCAAGTGCAAGTTCTACCACCCCGAGAGGCCGCACTTGGCGCAGCTGGCGGTGGCCGACGAGCTTCGCGCGCAAACGCGGGCCTGGCGGGACGCGGGCGCCGAGGCGGAGCGGCGGCGGGGCGCGCGGGGGGCGCGGGCGGAGCAGGGCGGCCCGGGGGGCGCTCCCGCCGCGGCCTGGCCGGCGCCCCCGGAGCCCGGCGTGCGCAGCTTGCCCCCGGCGCGGCGGGCGGCCGACGTGGCCGCGCTCGAGGGCAGCTTCTCGCGCCTCGCCTTCAGCGACGACCCTGGGCTCGTCGCGGCGCCCCCTCGGGACGGCGGCCTCGCGCCCCGGCCGCGCCGTCCGGACTGGGGGGCGCCGGGGGCCTCGGCGTCCCCGGGAGCCCTGCCCGCCCTGCCGAGCCCCCGGGGCCCGTCCTGCCCGCAGGCCCCGCCGAGGGGAGGCCCCGGCCCCGGGGCCCCGCACAGTGACCTGCTCCCGCAGCGCAGGAGGCCCGCCGAGGCGCGGGCCCTCCCGCAAGGGGCCGGCCGGTTCCCGGGCCGCTCGGCCTGGGCGGAACGCGGCTGGGACGACGGCGCCTTCGGGGGACCTTCGGGGTGCCCGCCTCCCTCCGCTCCCGGCGAGGGGGACGTGGGCGCGCGCGCCCGGGCGCGCGCTGCGCTCTGCAGCATCTTCCCGCCGCACCAGGTGGACAGCGTCATGGCCCTGTTCCCGGCGCTCTCCGACGTCACCCGGCTCATCCTTCTCATCCAGAGGTTCCAGGCGTCCGGTGCTCCTGTGGGAAAGTCCTAAGGAACTCGTCCAAGCCACCGCCAAGTCCCAGCCTTGCCTTGCCACGTGGGTCAGGGCGTGAGGTCAGCCTGCCCCGGAGGCGAGCCACTTTGCAGCCCCCTTTTCTTTCAAGATGTCAGGGAAGCCAGCTTCCTTGCCCTCAGCCGTGCCCATGGTGGCAGTCGACGACCCTCACTGACACTGCAAGGCTTGCTCCTGGAAGTCCGTGTCCTGCGGAATAAGGCTGGCCCCATCCACGGAGGGAGTGACCTCCTATGTCTGGAAGACTAGAAGGTGCCTGACGGTTCCAAGGGTTCCCCCAGAACACCGCAGGGCTGTTTTGTCAAGCTGCAATGGGGACCCACAAGTGGTCACAACATCAGTTTAGTGGGTGGCACCAGAAGGAGCGTGTGTGTGCACACGTGTACCCTTGGTAGCTGTGCAAACTTAATGTGGGTCATGGGCAAAAGGTTGAAAAAGTCTAGTAAATGGGCTTGACTTTTATTGCATCAAATGACATTTGAAATATGCAGTCAGTTGGCTGGGGGAGGCCTTGGTATCTAATGGGTTTCATATAGGCTGTGTCTTACCTCATGAGAAGAACCTAGAATTCTAGCCTTGATGGGTGGGTCCACTTGTCACTCTGAAATTCTATGGCTCCGCTGGTCTTCAGAGGTGGGGCAGGACCACGTGTTTTGAGGGCAGAGCACAGATCCTCAATTGGCTGAGCCTTCTAAGCCACACCTCACACCTGAGTCAAGGCCCAGTGAGTCAGGATTTGTGCTCAGAAGTCTCCAGGTGGGTCAGCAAAGAGCTAGGAGGAGCCTCAGTCATGGAGGTTTATAACTGCCTTCTGCCAACCAGCTACGGCTTTGAGTTTTGGGGAGAAGGGACCCCCCTGCTTGCAGTGGACAGGAAATGACACAGTGCTTCCAGAGTGTGAACCCTGTGTCCTCAGGGGCTCTGGCATCTCTAGCGGGCATTCACCCTTGGTGACAAATCCAGATGTGCAGATCTTTGCTCATTTGTTCATGAGGGCCCTTGGTGTCTTGGACATCCGGGAGAGTGTGAGGCACCTCCCAGTGGAAAATCAGCTCCCAACCCCCAAAAGCTTCCTGCCGACTGGCGAATGCAAAGAGAAAGTCTTCTCAGTGCATCATTCAGCTGCGTGCATTGTGGGCACAGACCAGGGTGCACCCCTGGGAGAGTTTTTCTAGCCCTCTAATTCACAGTAAATGCCGCCAGTGGGGATACAGTGATGCTGTGTCTCCCTGTGACCGCTTTGACTGCCCCCCCCCTTTTTTTTTTAAAGTAGGCTTCATGCTCCATGCAAAGCTCAGCTTGAGGCTTGAACTCACAACCCTGAGATCAAGACCTGAGTTGAGATCAAGAGTTAGATGCTTAGCCAGCTGAGCCACCCAGGCGCCCCCATTTCATCTTTTTAAACCAGATTCTTAGCGTGGCTCCAGCCCGATCTGTTCTTTACCTCTTTTTTCCCAAAGAGGGCAACTGCCACAGTTATATCTTAGTATTTTGGGACTCAAAATACTCTTGAAGTGACCCCCCCCCCCCCCCGGATAAAGTAGATTCCCCTCATGGTGTCTTGTTTTACTTTTTCTTTTCTTTTGACAAGACAGCTTTATGTTAGAGCCGCTTTTGTCTCTCGGGTCTGTCTCCTGATGTAGTATCGTCGCCTTGCTGATTTACAGTTGGAAATGTTTAAACTGCTTCCTTTGAGGACAAGTTTGAGTTTTAGTAAGCTGTAAAGCTATTTTATTTGGTTCACTATGATTAAGACAAGCACAAAAACAAGTGAAGAGACAGCACATTTCAATGTAATCCCCTTTGGAATTCTTTCCGAAGTCTTGGTATGTCTTTATGACACAAAACGCGAATGGACGGGTGAGTGAAATGTTCCTAGTTGCATAACTGTTACCGTGATCCCCAAATAAATCACTTTTATCCACACCTGGGCTCTCCGTTACCAAATTGCATATCATTTTCTCCCATGTCAGTTTCTTCCCTTAGGCCAAGTTTTCGCGTCAAATATTGTGGGTGTGAAAACTGATGTTATGGCTGCTTTACTTAGTGTTATTCGTCTCCTGGGGGTGAGGAGGCTGAAATCTGCCTTCCCAGGGGAGGCAGCGAGGCCCAAGGTGAGGACATGCCTTTGCTGGATGTTCAGCAGGCGGTTACCCAGGACACAGGCTGCTTGTCTGTTCGCTAGACTTTTAAAATCCTCATTACAGAACCACAGGGCAGCCTCGTAATAGCCGCTCTTCCTGTGTAAACCTGCAGCAGAATCCTTGATGGCTCACATCTGAGGAGCCTGGTGCTACCCCATGTGTCTGCCGGGGCCACCGTCCCAGAGGCCTCTGGGAGGCGGTTTTCAGCAGGGCTGCAGAATATCAGGGGTTAAGGGGGTAGAAGCAAGAGAAGCCACTCATGTCAGCATTGTTCCAGATAAAATGAATCCCAGCCCTCCAGATTTTACACAGAATTCACATGGGGAACAACGAGCCAACTTTCAGCTGGCATGGGTACAGCCTCGGGTCTCTAGAACAGTCCCTGTGGGGAGAAGAGCATGGTGGAGGGGGAGGGGAAGAGGGGTGAAGGAATGGGTGATGGGGTAGGGGGCTCTGGGAGATGGAACGGCTACTTGGAATCACAAATCCCACCACGAGGGGATACACAAAGCCAGGGCGGGCTACTTCACTCGGGGGCCCTGTACAAAATTTCAGTGCAGGGCCCCCCTGGGGAGCCTGGGTGGTTCAGTCTGCTTAAGTGTCCGGCTTTGGCTCAGGTCATGATCTCACGGTTCATGAGTTTGAGCCCCGCGTCGGGCTCTGTGCTGATAGCCTGGAGCCTGCTTCGGATTCTGTCTCTCTCTCTCTCTCTCTCTCTCTCTGCCCCTCCCTGCTCACACTCTGTATGTTTCTCTCTCAAAAATAAATAAACATTTAAACACTTTTTAAAAACATCCAGGGCCCCTGTTCAAACGTGATCAAGAATTTCAAGACAGCATAGCATTCAACCAAGCATGGGGGCCTTCTAAGAGGGGGTGCCCTGTGTGACTACCTACTGCCCATGAAGCTGCCCAGTGTGGAGTTACCAAGAAGACAAGCAAGAGAACATCTCCACACCCAGAGTGTCAAAGCCCAAGATAAGATGTGCCCACTTCTTAGTTGGGAAAGGCCACAGGTGTCCAGGGTCGGTCCTGGACTCCCCGGGCTCCCCCTCAGGGACTGTCCATTGCATCCCCCCAAGGACTGACTGAGTGGGCCTTCCTTGGCTTTCTCTGCCCACCTCTGATAACAAGGGGCAAAAGAGGAGAAGTTAAGGGTCCTGGGCAAGCCAGGTGCTGGAACAGCCACATCCACGTGAGTACAAGAAGTCGGCAGGGGGAGGCGTGGCTGGGCAGCGAGCAAACTGGTTTGTATTAGGCAAGGCTCTTTGGTTACGAGCGTGGCTCACAAACCAAATGTCAGGGGGCCAGGGGCCGAGGCAGCCTCGGGTCGGCTGGCATGAGGGGCTTGAACCCTGTCTGTCAGAACTCTCTCTGGTTTTCTTCTGCATGTGGGATTCTTCTCTCCTTCTGAGCTTTTTTTTTTTTTTTAATTTATTTCTAAGAGAGAGAGAGAGAGACAGCGTGAGCAGGGGACGGTCAGAGAGAGAGGGAGACACAGTATCTGAAACAGGCTCCCGGCTCTGCGCTAGCTGTCAGCACAGAGCCCGACGCGGGGCTCGAACCCACGAACCGTGAGATCATGACCTAAGCGAAAGTCGGACGCTTCACCGACTAAGCCACCCAGGCGCCCCTCTTTATGAGCTTTTCTATACGCAGTGAGGGCCACTGTGTTGGCCGACCTAGCCACATGTCCTTCCAGCTGAAGGACTTTCAGCCTCAGAAGAATCCTGAGAAGAGCTGATGGACCTGGCTCTGGTCATGTGCCCGCCCCTGGACCAGTCACTGTGAGGTGCTTCACTGGGTGCAGCTGGGCCCAGATGAGGGCCCATACTGTGATTGTCAGCTCCCACCCGAACCCACGTGGTTGGTGGGCGGGTCAGGAGGTTTGAGGGGATGCTGGGCTGTTCCCTCAGATCTAAGAAGGGGGGACGGTGTCCAGGCAGACAAAACAAACACCCACAACAATGTTCAAATCTGGACACCAGGCTGGGGTTTAGGATGGCCTCACCCTCGTCCGCCTCCAGAGCTGGTCCCACCTGAGAAGGGAGCCGCCGTGTTTCTCCTCTCTCTTGCACAATCAGGAAGCACCGAGCATCTGCGCGTCCACACAGCACAGCTCTCTGTGGGAGGAAGTTGGGCCTGCTGCTACAGGGCCTGAGATATCTTCGCGCTAATCTTGCCAGTCAGTCCCGGATTACAGCCAGATGAGCACTTAGGTGGGAGACTGCCAAATGCCCTGCAGGGGAGGAAGTGGCTCTTCAGAGTCAAAAGGTGACCTTGTTCCCTTTGACTCACTTCTGAACTGATGCCCTCTAGAACTCAGGAAGCTCTCAGGATCAGAGCACCCAACCCAGCTGCCGGCAGCCACGCTGAAACTGAGCTTGGCAATTACTTTGCTCTGAGTTCCTGGGGAAACAATGTCACCTCTCTGTCCTTATGGAGGAATGACATACTTATCCCAATGCCCAGGAACAGGAAAGGTATGGGCAAATAAACAGAAAGGCAAATGGGCACAGTGCTCAGAAGCCAGTTGAATGCCATATATATTGACTGGCCAAGAAGCCATTTGAATGTCATATATTGACTGGCTGCCTGGCTAGACTGGCTGGCTGACATTGAATGACTGACAGACACTGACTGACATTGACTGGCTGGCTGGCTGACATTGAATGACTGACTCTGGCTGACACGGGCTGGTGACACTGACTGGCCAGCACTGACAGGCTGATCCCAGCTGACTGACTGGCAGACATGAGTTGATATTGACTGACACTGACAGACAGACAGATACTGACTGACACTGACTGGGTGGCTGACAAGGTTGAAAGTGTGGTTGGAACCTGTGGCCATAGGGAGGGTTAATAAACCACAATAGTTTTGGCTTTATCTGAAGTCACACTTACTCTTGAAAACAGTGTTTGTGTGATTAAAACAAGCCGTATCACGCCGATGCCATGCTTGCTGAGGTAGCGCATGGAGGCTTTTTCCCCCCAGAGAAAGGATGGGAAGCACAGGATGGAGATGAGGTCCCTCTCTTTGCACCAGTGATTTTTTTTTTCCCGGTCTGGCCCCCTTTTCCCCTCTCTGAGACCATGCCTAGCCCTCATTTTCTCAAAGCCCTTTCTTCATACAAAACCACCTACTCAGTGACCTTTTGGGTTTCACGTTTCACCTGATTGTATGTAACTCCTCTGATCCATCTTCTTTGATTTTTTTTTAATGTTTTATTTATTTCTAGGAGAGAGAGAGAGAGAGACAGCGTGAGCAGGGGAGGGTCCGAGAGAGAGGGAGACACAGACTGAAACAGGCTCCAGGCTCTGAGCTGGCAGTCAGCACNATTATTATTATTATTACCACTGCGATTGCTATAGACATTCACTCAACAACAATGGCAAGCTCTATGTTCCCAGCTTTCCCTGTGAGATCTCTTACACTCCTCAGACATTATCTTTTTATTTTAATTTTTTTTAAATGTTTTATTTATTTCTAGGAAAGACAGAGAGAGACAGCATGAGCAGGGGAGGGTCAGAGAGAGAGGGAGTCACAGACTCTGAAACAGGCTCCAGACTCTGAGCTGGCAGTCAGCACGGAGCCCGACGCGGGGCTCGAACCCACGAACCGCGAGATCATGACCTGAGCGAAAGTCGGACGCTCAACCGACTAAGCCACCCAGGCGCCCCTGCTCCATCTTCTTTGGTCTGCTGCCCCCACTGCTGCCCTCAAATCTCCCCAGCCCTCAAAACCCTTCTCTTTCCCCTTCCTCCACGAAGTCTACCCGGGTCATTCCAGCCCTTGTGAACCATCTCTCTTCTCGGATTCTTCACCGCTGTGCTTGCCGGGGCTGAACATTTCCCGCCACCCCCAGGTACCCTTGGAAAGATTTTGCTCTGAATGGTTATTTGTTGTTCATGACTGAACTCTTTCCTTGTATTTAGGCTTGTAGACCATGCACGTCTTAGGGGCTTGGGACTCTTGTCTTTAACCCTGTCTTTCCAGCAGCTCTGAGGCCAGTCGGTCAGGACCAGTGACGTTACGTTACTGAACCAAAACAGTCCCAAACCCCAGTGGCTAGGTTGTGTCACATTGCGCTCCATGACCACTGTAGGTTAGCTGGGGCTGTGCCCGCAGAGACCCAGGCTGAGGGAGGAGCTGTCTCCAGCTTCTACGTGGGCTGAGGAAGAGAATGTTCTCAAATGTGCACTGATTCTTAAAGCTTCCAAGCAGCTATGAGATGGCAACACCTGACGGCATGGGGCAGGAGAATGCCAGTCTTCCTGTGCGTCCGCATAGGGTAGGCATATTTGGAGAATGGCGCCATGATAATTTGCCTGTGGTGGGCAACAGAGAACTCTTTGTTGGTTCAAAGGCTTGAAGGAAGAAATGAGTTAAATAAAACATGGTACATTCATTTAATGGAATCCCATAAGCCACGAAATGATATTGTTGGAGGATGTTAATGACATGGAAAATGCTGAACATAGATTATGAAGAAGACAAGTAGATTATAAAAAAGAATGTGCCATCTTTTTTATTAAAAATGCATATTATATGGGGCACCTGGGTGACTCAGTCGGTTAAGTATTTGAGTCTTGATTTTGGCAGGTCATGATCTTACCGTTTACGGGATCAAGCCCCACATCGGGCTCTGTGCTGACAGTGCAGAGCCTGTCCGGGATTTTCTCTCTCGCTCTCTCTGCCCACCCCCCCATCCCGCTGCTTGCATGTTCTCTCTCACTCTCTTTCACAATAAAATAAATAAACATTTAAAAAATGCATATTATACTTGTAGAAAAGAAATTCTCTAAAAGGTCAACAGGTCTAGGTGGTGAGATTATGATTACAGGTGACCTCTTCTCCTTTGGGTCTTTATATATTTTCCAAATCTTCTATAGTTAATAGCTTTCATAACAAGAAAAAAAATTCCTTGCTAAACAACACTGCCTTTTAAAAAGTGGTAAAGTAGGGGCGCCTGGGTGGCTCAGTCAGTTAAGCGTTCGACTTTAGCTCAGGTCATGATCTCACAGCTGGTGGGTTCGAGCTCCGCATCGGGCTCTATGCTGACAGCTAGCTCAGACCTTGGAGCCTGCTTCTGATCTTGTGTCTCCCTCTCTCTCTCTGACCCTCCCCTGTTCACACTGTCTTTCTCTCTCAGAAATAAATAAATAAATAAGTGGTAAAGTATACATTCATTATAAAAGATTCAGAAAATTCAGGCACCTTGAACTGACATGTGAAAACACCAAAGTTTAGATCCTTCCAGACCTCTTTCCATGCATGCATGCATATTTCATTGAGAGAGAATCCTCGTAGGCCAGAGCCTGGACGTCATGGGGCTGATGTCAGAGACGTGACCCTATGGGGAGGGGGGGGTGGCTTGGGCCGGTTCCATGGCCAGAAAGTCCTGTGCAGGCCCTGGCTCCTGGGAGGGACGAAGGGCCCTGGGGGTATCCCCCACACACACCCCAAAGCTCTATCCCCCCAACACCCCATTCTGCCAGCTTCTGTGGCTGCTCTGTGGGAGACCCGCGCCATGGCGCCCTAGGTCATATGCACATACATTTGGGCTCTTGACCTTGCAGGAAAGGAGGCAGCACTCACTGTGGAGAACTTGGCCCTGGGGCCCCTCATGGTTCTATTGCTCGGAGAGAGGAGGAAGATGGACATTTCCCCATTCTCCGTTTGTGTTCTTTGAGTTGATTCAGCTCCAGGGAATTTTTTTGGCCAAGTCAAGTTCAAAATAACTCTTCATGATCTGTTTGGTGCAAATGCAGTTGATTTATGGCTTTGCTGACCTTTTATTCATTGGCGAAGCACTGCCTGGGGCCCTGGGGAGATTTCCCTTCGCTTGTTTATCCAGGGTGATTTAGGAGCTACAGTGCCAAGAAGGTTTTCCTATTTCTTCCACCCCAGGACTTGACCTCGCGGCCCCTGCCCTCAGGGCTCACACCCTGGGGGACTCAGTCTCGGACTTTGTACAGACTGACAGTTAACTTTCAGATGCCCTGGACCGTGGTACTCATTCACAGTCTCTGGCTTTTAACTCTTTTAAGAGGTCCCCAGAGAGGGCGCCTCGGTGGCTTAGTAGGTTAAGCATCTGACTCTTGATCTTGGCTCAGATCATGATGGTTTGTGAGTTTGAGCCCTGTGTCGGGCTCTGTGCTGACAGTAGAGAGACTGTCCTCCCTTTCTCTCAAAGTAAGTAAGTAAGTCCCCAGAGAAATTCCCCAAAGCAAGTTCTCTCGCTTCACTCTCCCACCTGTAGCGCGGCTTCTTCCCATCTTCTTTGGCTCCCGCTCCTCCATTGCTGAGGGGCTGACTGGGAGCCAAAGGCTGATCATTATTTTTGCTTCTGATGCACTGGCCTCCTCACAGAGTCTGTGAGCACAGCCAGGGCCTGCAGTCCCCAAAATGAACCACTGGTATATGTGATATGAATAAATCTCAGAAGAATTATGCTGAAAGGAGCCAGTCAGACAAGAGTATGTACCATATGATTCCATTTCTATAAAAGTCAAGAGAATGTCAACTAATCTCTAGTGCCAGAAAGCAGATGGAAGGTTACCTGGCGCTAAGGCGAGGGAGGGGGGAGCGAGGGGTTACCAAGTGATGAGTACGTCATCATCCTGATTGCCGTGACGCTTCAGGGGTGTGTGCGGATGTCAAAACTCACTGTGCACTTTAAATATATGCAGTTTAGGGGCGCCTGGGTGGCTCAGTCGGTTAAGCATGCGACTTCCACTCAGGTCATGATCTCATGGTTCGTGAGTTCCAGCCCCGTGTTGGGCTCTGTGCTGACAGCTTGGAGCCTGGAGCCTGCTTTGAATTTCATGTCTCCTCTCTCTGCCCTTCCTTTCCCTGCCCATGCTCTGTGTCTCTCTCAAAAATAAACATTAAAAAGTGTATATATATATATGCAGTGTATTTATAGTATGTCAATTACACCTTAGTAAAGCTCTTTATTTTTTTAAGTTTATTTTGAGAGAGAGGTGGGGGCAGAGAGAGAGAACCCCAGGCAGGCTCTGCACCGCCAGCACAGAGCTCGATATGGGGCTCGAACCCACGAACCATGAGACCATGACCCGAGCCAAAATCAAGAATCAGGTGCCCAAGTTGCTGAGCCACCCAGGTGGCCCAGTAAAGCTCTTTAAAAGAAAAAGAAACCCGTAAAGAAAACGGGTTCCCAGAAGAGCTAACTCCGGAGGGTGTGATGTGAATGGCTCTCGCCATGGGTTGGTCCCAGCTTCTCCTTGTCCCCTTTCTGTCCTGTACCAAGCCCAGCAGGAGATGCCCCTGCCCTGCCTGTGCCCCGTCTCAGCCTGCGGGGCAGCTGGGGGGAGGTATGTGGAGAGATCACAGGGCTGCTGCTTACCCCCCCCACCCCACCCCCCCACCCCCGTGGAGGGCAGTGGCCTGTCCTGGCTGTTCCATCCTCACTCAGGGTGGGTCCTCTGATGGCTGGGCCCCTTGCTTCAGAGTTGGGTGGAGCTGGGCCCCATCTAGGCTCTGCCCTGCCCTCTCCTTCATGGGCACCCGCGGGAGGGAAGGGGAGGAATATTAGGAATATTAGAGCATAGCAGCCCCTCCCATTTTAGCCCCAGCCACCAAGGCCCCAGAGGAGGTCGGTGGGGGTGGAGACAAGGAAGGGAAAGCCTTAAGTAAGCGCTCCAGGAACAACTGCAAAATGGGAGGTGGGGGTGGGGGGTGGGGGTGAGCGGAGAAAGCGACAACAGAGAAAAGAGAAAGCACGACAAAGTACCACCTTCCAGTTCTGGCCCTGAGGCTGACCACCATTGGTTTCACGCCTACTTGTTTTCAGCCAGCATTTTCCAAGCAGTGTAAGTATCTGTGAAGTCCTGGGGTGATACGTTAGCTACAGTTTCCCCAAGAGATATTAGAATAAATAGGTAACAGAAGCCATTTCTACAGAGATGGGAAGATGAGCGGTGTCCTGGGGCTGGGGGCTCGCCGGGGGAGGAAACGGAAGCGAAATAAAGGCATGGGCTTCTTGGCAGGATAGTGGAAATGTCCTAAATTTGATTGTGGCATCGGTTGTATAACTCTGCACTAAGAAGCACTGAATTGTTCGCTTTAAAGGAGTGAATTGTATGCTCTGTGAATCACACCTCAATAAAGCCGTTACAGAAGCAAAACAAAAAAGACAGAAAGAAAAACAAAGCTGGTCTTTGTGAAGCCTGGGTCTCCCTGCCCCTCTCGGCGGGGGCAGGGACCGCTTCGGAAATACTGGCAACGAGAATCCACAGCCCTTTCCGGTTCTGACATCTCGTGGCTCTGGCTGAAGCCGCACCCTGGGCGGGTGACTAGGGAGCCAGTGTGTGGCCGCCTGGATTTCCGAGCTAAGCAAGCAAGGGCAGGCCACCTAGCAACCCAAGAGAGCTGTGCCCCACGACAGTGAGATACCACATCAAGGGCTCAAAGGCAGTGACTCAAGGCCAAACGTCGCACCACTGAGAAAACACCTGGGATCCAAAGCCACAGCTGCCCTTGGCCTCAGAGCCAGTCAGCCACGAGTCCGTTGGACACTTCAGTGGGTCCAGGGCTGACTCGGGATCAAAGTCGAGGCAGGCAGAGAATCTGGAGCCACTCAAGGCCGCTCAGATGGGGCAGGCTGTCATCCAGGTTGCCCAGGACTGGCCCAGTTTTAGCATCGAAAATCCCACGTACCCAGGAAACCCCTTGGTCCTGGACAAACCAGACAGCTGTTCACCCAGGCTCCTCGCAGACCCCGAAAGCAAATGGCCAGGCCGAGCGACTCCTGTAAAGGCCACAAGAATGGGCTTTCATGCTCTTTCTGCTCCCAGATCCACCGTGACTGAAAGGAGGCCTGGGGAAGGGAGCGAAGAGGGTCTTTCCGTAAGCCTGGCCACCCACTTTCCAGAAACGGAAAACAACAAGAAGCTGGACCCTCGGGAATCAGGCCCTTGGTCAGGGCAGTGTGGCCACACCTGGACTTTTGGGAGGGGTCTCAGCACAGGGCCTGGCGGGCACTTGCTCCCCTCAGCTCCCACGCTCACCCTTGAGGGGGTAAACTGTCGCTGACTGTGATGTTTAATTTCGTATGTCAACTTGACTGGGCGACAGGGTACCCGCGTATTTGGTCAAATGTTACTCTGGGTGTGCCTGTGAGGGTGTGTCTTGGTGAGAATTAGTAGACTGAGTAAAGGGGATCACTCTCTCCAGTGCGGGTGGGCTTCATCTAATCAGGTGAAGGCCTGAGTTGTCCAAAAGGGCTGACCTTCCCTTGACTTACAGAGAGTTCTTCCTGCCTGACAGCCTTCAAGCATCAGCTCTTCTTGGGGTTTCAAGTCTGCCAGTCTTTGGACTATACCATTGGCTCCTCCTCGGTTCTTAGGCTTTGGGATAAGTGCTCCTGGCCTTGTCAACTCAGCTGCAAATCTTGGGGCTTCCATTATCGTGCAAGCCAATTTTTTCTTTTTTCTTTTTTTTAAAAAATATTTCATGTTTATTTAGTTTTGAGTGGGGGAGGGGAGGAGCAGAGAGAGAGGGAGACACAGAATCCGAAGCTGGCTCCAGGCTCCGAGCTGTCAGCACAGAGCCCAACACGGGGCTCAAACTCACAAACGGTGAGTGAGATCATGACCTGAGCCGAAGTGGGACGCTTAACTGAGCCACCCAGGCGCCCCTTATTGGTTCTTTTCTTGAAGGGCCCCCTAATACCACTGAGTCTCGCTCTCTCCCTGCACTTCTCAGTCAACGACCTTCAAATGAAAATGTTGAGTTTTGGTAATTTTGACTCAGGCTGGTGATGATGTCAATGTCAAAACAAGGAAGCAGCCGGTTTCATTAGGGGCTTCTTCTTGTGCCAGCTTAGTGAATTTATGAATGGCTGTGGCGAGAAACGCCTGCAACCCCCACCCCCACCCCCGGCCTTGCCTCTCCGGAGAGCGGGTACTCATTATACTCAGTGTCCTGTGTGGAAGTGTCAGAAATACAGGCATTATTGGGGCTGTTTGTTCTTAGTCGCATGTACGTTCTCGGACATTTCAAGACCTCCAAAAGTCTCTGGAGAGTTTGTGACATAACCGCTAAGGTCTTGGGGCCTCACACACGGTAAGTTTTAGACACTGACCCCACACATCTATGTGGCGCCACCCACCAACTTGCCCCAAAATGGGAAAGACTTTGTGTTCCGACCCCATGCAGTCCTTCTTACCCAACTGCAGAAATAGTTCTTGGCCTGAAACCTCAGGTCAAATGTGGGTCTAAGATGTTATTTTTTTTTTTTAATGTTTGATTTATTTCTGAGAGACAGACAGACAGCATGAACAGGGGAGGGTCAGAGAGAGAGGGAGACACAGAATCTGAAACAGGCTCCAGGCTCTGAGCTAGCTGTCAGCACAGAGCCCGACGCGGGGCTCGAACCCACGAACTGTGAGATCATGACCTGAGCTGAAGTCAGATGCTTAACCAACTGAGCCACCCAGGCGCCCCATTCTTATACCTATTTCCTGATCGGTACTCGGCTCAAGACTCAGGGGGACTGTCTGCATGAGTCTGGAGTTCTCTCTCATACTCTCCTTCTTTTTTCTTTTTTTTTAAATGTTTCATTTATTTCTGAGAGAGAGAGAGAGAGAGACAGAGGGTGATCAGGGGAGGGTCAGAGAGAGAGGGAGACACAGAACTGGAAGACAGGCTCCAGGCTCTGAACTGGCTGTCAGCACAGAGCCTGTCGCGGGGCTCGAACCCACGGACTGTGAGATCATGACCTGAACCGAAGTAGGACGCTCAACCGACTGAGCCACCCAGGCGCCCCTAAGGTGTTATTTTTAAGGACTTCAGACACTGCCAGGACGCTGGGAGCAAGCTTCTTCAGGACACGAAGCTCGGCCCCCTTAAGTCCTGGAAGAGGAGGAAAAGCACAATCTCTGAACTAGTTTGGGTGCTCTGGGGAGTGTTCGTTGGCTTCAGCTCACTGAGAAGGGGGTTGATCAAATATAAAATTCTTCAGTCTGCATCCTTCGTTTTCGTTTTTGTAAGAGCCGCTGGAAGAAAAAAGCCACCAACACCCAGCCAAGTGGTGGCTCTTCCGCCTTTCAGACCCAAGAGCGCACACAAGTACCGACACTGGCCATTAGGTGTCACTGTTGTACGTGGCATGTACAGACCTGGGCTCCAGACAATTGACCGCACTCCAACTTGATCGCCTTTCGATTTCTGCATCACCACGGGGTTCCCAAAAGTCTAGCAGTGCCCAGCCTGAGGCCAGTAACCAGTCAACGGTTGACGACAATTATAAAATATAGGTAAAATCCACCTATGCTCTGCACTCTGGCAATTACAGCTCTTTGTGATGGAAGACGTAAAAGCAGTCAGTCGGTATTGGGAGCATCTGGAAGGGCAAAGAAAAATATTTTTTATGTTGTATTTTAAAATTCATAATAGGGGCGCCTGGTGACTCAGTCGGTTAAGTGCCCGACTTCGGCTCAGGTTATGACCTCGAGGTTCGTGGGTTCTGGCCCCGCGTCTGGCTCTGTGCTGACAGCTCAGAGCCTGGAGCCTGTTTCAGATTCTGTTATCTCCCTCTTTCTCTGACCCTCCCCTGCTCCTGCTGTCTGTCTCTCAGAAATAAATAAAAACATTAAAAAAATTTTTTAATTCATAGTAAACTATGTCAAATATACGGGAAAATTAGAGAGAATATTATAACAAACACTTGAATTGTCAGGTTTGCTTCAGTGTTTTGCCTTTTTTTTTTTAATGTTTTATTTATTTTGAGAGAGACAGCATGAACGAGGGAGGGGCTGAGAGAGAGGGAGACACAGAATCCGAAGACAGGGTCCAGGCCCTGAGCTGTCAGCACAGAGCCTGCTGCGGGGCTTAAACCCACACACTGTGAGATCATGACCTGAGCTGAAGTTGGACGCTCAACTGACTGAGCCACCCAGGCGCTCCTTGCTTTGTTTTAAAGAAATGAAACGTTGCTGACATACCCACTACTTGCTCTCCAGAGACAATCATTATCTTGAATTTGGTGCTTATCATTCCTGTGCCTATTTGAATGCCATCACTGTATCTATCTGTATTCACAAACGTTATATAGCATCGTTCTGTGTGTTTTCAAATTTTATGTAAATATTCCCATTCACGTTACATCATTTTTTTGAAAATATTATGTATTTATTTATTTATTATTATTTTTTTTTACAAATAGTTTATTGTCAAGTTGGTTTCCATAACACTCAGTGCTCATCCCCACAAGTGCCCTCCTCCATGCCCATCCCCCCCTCCCCCCCCCACACCCATCAGTCCTCAGTTTGTTCTCAGCATTCAAGAGTCTCTCATGGTTTGCCTCTCTCCCTCTCCCCCACCATTTCCCCCCTTCTCCTCCCCCTTGGTCCTCCGTCAAGTTCCTCCTAATCCTCCTATACGTGCAAACATATGATATTTGTCCTTCTCTGCCTGACTTATTTCGCTCAGCATAACCCCCTCAAGGTCCATCCATGTTGCTACACAGGCCAGATTTCATTGTTTCTCATTGCCATGTAGTATTCCATGGTATAGATAAACCACATCTTCTTGATCCATTTCACGTTACATCGTTTTACAAGTTGCTTTTACCACCTCAGCCATTACTTTTCATTTTGGGGGTTTATTACTGTCTCTGTAAGTAGCTCTGATTTATTTATTTGAACCACATTATTGTATTCAATTGAATTTCTACAACAATCAGTTTATAAAATTATTGGCTATTTCCAATTTTGTTATTATTACAGTTAAGGCTGAAACGACAGTTTAAAAACAACTTTAGTTATAACTTACGTACCATAGAGTTCACCCACTTTAAAGTATACAATTCAATGACTTTTAGCAAATTTACTAAGTTGTGCCGCCGTTACCACAGTCAAGTTTCAAACATTTCTATCACTCCTGTGAGATCCTGGTGCCCATTCACAGCTACTAACCCACTTTCTGTGCAATGACTCTTCTCACACAGGTCTCTGTACGTATGTGCAAGAGAATCTCTCTCTTTCCACCCACAAGTGGAATTGCAAAGGCCATGAGCATACGCATTTCAATTCTCAAATTCTGCTTCATTTCGCGTTGTGTGGTTGAAACAATTTCCACCTTTAAAGCGGCGATGTGCAACTTCGTCTTTGGCCACAATATTAACATACTTCTTTTGTCCCTTTTTTTAGTTTTTGTTATTTCGCTTGCCAATCTGATTTTAACCATACTGTTGTTTCAATTTGAACTTTCCTAATTTCTTTTTTTAAGTTTCTTTATTTATTTGAGAGGAGGAGGAGAAGCAGAGAGAGGGGAGGAACAGAATCAATCCCAAGCAGGTTCCGCGCTGTTAGGGCAGAGCCTGATGCGGGGCTCAATCTCACCAACCCATGATCATGACCTGAGCTGAAATTGATAGTTGGACACTTAACCGACTTAGCCACCCAGGTACCCTTTCCTAGTTTCTGTCTTTTGGTGTTTGTTGGCTATTTGAGCTTCCTCTTCTGTGAATTGCCTATTAGTACCCTTTGCTCATCTTCTAATGTATTACCTTTTCCCTATTGATTTGTAGCAGTCTCTTATGCTTCCTGAGTAATAATTTGTTTTTTCAGTTATACACTTTGGAAATATCTTCTCCTAGTCTGTGGTTTATTTAAACTCTAGGGACTTCTGTTGAACAGAAGTTATAAATTTTTATGTAACAAAGTAATCAACCATTTCTTAGTGGTTTGTGCTTTTCATGTCTTATGAGAAGCATTTCCCTCTCCCAAGGTTACAAAAATACTCTTCTGTATTTTCTTCTAAAAGTTTTAAAGTTTTGTATTTCACTTTAGGTCTTTAATCTACCTATAGTTGGTTTTTGTGTGTGATGAGGAATTGTTTTCTCCAAGTGGACATGCTGTTCCTCTATCAAACCCCATCCTGTGTCAAGTGTTTTTCCCTGGTCTCTCTATCCTGTTCATCTGAGCCTGTGCTAACTCCACAGAATCTCAATTATTATAGCTTTAGAGCAAGTCTTGTTATTTGGAATGTGACCAGGCTCTATGAGCGCAGGAATTGCTGACTGTTTTGGTAACTGCTCTGTTCTCATCCCTTCAAGCTTCAATATGATGCACAGTGGCTGCTTCATATTTGTTGAATAAATCCAGGGAAGGATACATAGTTAGGGCATGTCTCTTCCCTCCTTCTTTCTTTTCCTTTCGGAGAGTCTTAGCTGTACTCAGTCCTTACTTGTTCTGGATAATATTAGGACCGGTTGGTCAAGTTCCACAAAACACCTTACTGGAAATTTTATTAGAATTGTGTGTTTTTTTAAAAAATGTTTATTTATTTTTGAGAGAGAGACAGTGGGAGCCAGGGAGGGGCAGAGAGAGAGAGAGAGACAGAATCCGAAACAGGCTCCAGGCTCCCAGCTGCCAGCACAGAGCCCGACGCGGGGCTCAAATCCACGAACCACACGAGATCATGACCTGAGCCGAAGTTGGACGCTTAACCTACTGAACCACCCAGGTGTCCCAGAATTGTTTTGAATTTTTGAGTTCATAGAGTAATTTGTGGAGAATTGACATCTTTATAATATTGAATCTTTCCATCTAGGAACATGGCACATCTCTAAGCTTATTTAGGTTGTCTTTATTTTCTTTAGTAGTGATTTGTAATTTCCTCTACAAAGGTATGCGTGCATATGTTATTGAAATTACTCCTTGGTAACTTGTCATTTTTGCTGTTACTGTGAATTGGTTCTTTTATCTTTACACTTTCCTATAGTTTATCATTGATGTTGTTTATTTGTGTATGAACAAATCTTGAATTTCTTGAATGTTTTATTTACATCTACTAAGATGATTGCATTTTCCCCTTTTATCTATTAATGTGCATTTCTAATTTTTTTAAAATGTTGAGCCATCTTTGCATATGGGAAGAGCCCATTAATTTTCTCCATCAGTGTTTACCAATAGAAGTTTCTGTGATGATGGAAATGTTCTAGTTTGCCCAAGAGAGTAGTCATTACATACATGTGGCTATTGAGCATTTGAAATGTGGCTTCTGTGACTGAGGAACTGAACTTTAAGTGTTTGTTTTGAGAGAGAAAGAGTGCAAGTATGGAGGAGTAGAGACAGAAGGAGAGAGAGAATCTGGGCTAACTACACAGAGCCTGACATGGGGCTCCATCCCACGAACTGTGAGATCATGACCTGAGCCAAAATCAAGAGTCAGATGCTAACTGACTAAGCCACCCAAGTGCCATGGAATTGAACTTCAATTTTTACTTAATTTCATTAAATATTTAAATAGTCCCCCCCCCCCCCCCATGGCTCATAGTTACTGTACTGTACGAAGTCTAGCTGTGCGTGGTGCTGGCTTGGCATGTCGCATTGGGTTTATCTTCTCTGTCCTCCTTGCTAGAATGGACTCTTCAGGAAATGGGATAAACAATGCATGACTATTGCTTTCCTTTGGGAAATAATAAAAAAGCAACGGAAGCTGAACCCAAATCATGATGTAGTGAAAAAGTGGCTAGACAGCCACCATCCCAGGTTTTCCCACTCTGCGCTCCTTCTTATGAGCAGGGGACCCGTGCTCTACACCACCATAACTGCAGAATGCACACATCCACCAAAGACTCCTAACATTGATTTTCCTTTGGAAAATTATGTGCATGTGCACTGCATTATGAAAGAAATATATACTCATTGCAGAAAACACAGGAGATACCGGAAAATGACAAGGAAAGAAATCAACTGTTTAACATTTTGGTGTATTTCCTTCTGATTTGCATTCAGCATACAAATTTCTGTTATTGTTGGTTTGCAGATGTATAGTTGAGATCATTCTCCAGATGTAATTTAAAATTCTGGATTTTTCCTCCTTATAAAATTATAACATGAGCACTCCCTCAGCTTATTACAATCTTTGTAAACATCATCTGTTAGAACTACATAATAACTTTCATATACAATTTACTTAATTTACTCAACATCATTTATTTCTTTTTCGCTATAGGTATATATAAGTATTTTTTGCTATGAGTATATATAAGTGTCTTTGGTTTAAAGCTTTTTCACCATTTCAAAAAAATTGTTTTTTACGTTTGTTTATTTTGAGAGACAGAGTGAGACAGAGTGCGAGAGGGGGAGGGGCAGAGAGAGAAGGAGACACAGAATCCAAAGCAGGCTCCAGGCTCTGAGCTGTCAGCACGGAGCCCATCACAGGGCTCGAACCCATGAACTGTGAGATCATGACCTGAGCTGGGTTGGACACTTCACTGACTGAATCACCAGGTGCCCCCCAAAACTTTCTTAATAAAAAGTTTTAAATGTATAAAAGTACAGAATTCTATAACACATACCTAAGTGCCACTGCTCAGATTTTATAAATGCTAACATTAGCCATTAAACGTATTAAATATTTAAGGATGTGAGTACTATGGGTATGGTCGAAGCCCTCTCTCTGGCTTTCTTAATCCTGTCATCTGTCTTCTCTCTCTTGGGGTAACCAGTTGTAATGCAACTTGAAGCCTGGGATTGTGATGCCTACACTTTTGTTTTTCTTTTTCCAGATTGCTTTAGTTATTCTGGGTCTTCTGTGGCTCCATAAAATTTTAGGATTGTTTGTTCTAGTTCTGTGAAAAATGCTGTTGGCATTTTGATAGGGATTGCATTAGATCTGTAGATTGCTTTAAGGAGTATAGACATTTTAGCAATATTTGTTCTTTCAATCCATGAACATGGAATATCTTTCCATTTCTTTGTGTCATCCTCAGTTTCTTTCATCAGTGTTTTATAGTTTTCAGGATACAGATATTTGACCTCTTTGGTTAACTTTATTCCCAAGTATTTTATTATATTTGGCACAATTGTAAATGGCATTGTATTCTTAATTTTTCTTTCTGCTGCTTCATTATTAGTGCAGAGAAATGCAACACGTTTCTGTACATTGATTTTGTATGCTACAACTTTACTGAATTCATTTATCAGTTCTAGTAGTTTTTTGATGGAGTCTTTTAGGGTTTTCTATATATAGTATCACGTCATTTACAAATAGTGAAAGTTTTACTCCTTCCTTACCCATTTGCATGGCTTTTCTTTTTGTTGTCTGATGGCTGTGGCTAGGACTTCCAGTACCATGTTGAACACACGTGGTGAGAGTGGACATCCTTGTCTTGCTACTGACTTTAGGGGAAAAGCTCTCAGTTTTTCCTCATTGAGTATGAGCTAGCTGTGGGTTTTTCAGAAGAGCCCTTTATTATGCTGAGTTATGTTCCCTTAAACCCACTTTGTTGAGGTTTTTTATCATGAATGGATGTTGTACTTTGTCAAATGCTTTTTCTGCATCTATTGAAATGATCATATGGTTTTTATCCTTTCTCTTGTTGATGTCACTGTGGTTTTAATTTGCACTTTCCTGTTTACAGTGAGGCTTAGCTCTCCCTTGAGCCTTGGCTGTTGTGTTTTCCATGTCTGGGAATTGCCTGTTTGCGGCCTTTGCCCGTACAAGAGCCTCTTGCCCCTTGAATCCATTCTTTCCAGTTGCTGCCAGAGCAAGCTTCTAGAAAAGGCAGTTGCGACCACTCTGTTTAGCACCCCGTGGGCCTCTCAAAGCCCCAAACCCATAACATCGCTGCAGACCTGCACATCCAGCCAGTACTTTCCACTGTGACCTTTGTGCCGGCCACACTCCTTTGCTCTCTGACCCCAGGCTGCCTGAGCTTCTGTCAGTCCTTCAGATATGCCATGTTTTTCCTGCCACAGGGCCTTTGCATCTATTTTCTCTGCTCGTGACCCACCTCCCCTCCAAACTCTTGAAATTCTCCAAGTCCAGAACAGCATGGAGTCGCAGGTTCCTTTCACTGGTCAGTGTGCTTCTGGCAGCCTCCCTCCCTCCCACAGGGTGCTCGGTCCCACCCCACGAATCCGAATCCTGGAAGCGTGCTTATCTTGTTTAGGACAGAACGAGTCACTGGGCACACAGGTGCTAGATCTCTCTCCTGCTTGTTCCCCTCATTAAACTGGTGCCACATCCACCCCATCGCTTCAGGCCCTTGCTGGACAAAGGTGGTAACAGTTGGCAAGATATCATCTAATTATATCGAGACTGTAAGCGATCACAAGATTTCAAAATACATATAATGACAAACATTATCACCAAAGCTGTCTGAGGTACCCTCCTCTGTGTATGGGTAGAGATTTCCATTCTCTTCCATGGCTAATGAAGACCTTTCTCAGAATGTAATCAAATCTCGTATATGCTGTGCTTCACAACAGGAAAAAAAATCATGGTGCTGCATTATTAATACTAGACTGAGAGACCTGCAAAAATGCAGTTTTCCTGACCTGCTTGGTGTCCCCTCCTCCAGCTTTACTGATATATTAGAACACTGTGCGAATTGAAGACACACCATGTGACGATCTCATCCTCGTATATATCTTGAAATGAATACCATAGTAGGGCTAGATAATACCTCTACCACCTCGCATATTTACTCCCCTTCTTTGTGGTAAAAACATTTAAGATTTACTCTTTGAGCAACTGTCAAATATACAATACAGTCTTGTAAACTGTAATCACGTGGCTGTGCTGTAGATCCCGGAACGAACTTCACCTCAGAGCTGGAAGACTGAGCCCTTTGACAGACCCATCCCTGGCTCGGTTTCAGAGTTTGGCTTTTTAAGCTTCCACATGTAAGTGAGATCACATGGTATTTGCCTTTCCCTGACTTATTGCACTTAGACCGACTCTGTGTTGAGTCACCTTGCTATCCACTGGCCAGGAAGAGCACCTTGTCTGGGTGTTGGGGAGCACCCTTGTGGGAGCTATCGGCGCCTGGGTGGCTCAGTTGGTTGAGCGTCTGGCTTCGGCTCAGGTCATGATCTCACAGTTTGTGGGTTTGAGCCCTGAGTTGGGCTCTGTGCTGACAGCTAGCTCAGAGCCTGGAGCCTGTCTTCAGATTTTGTGTCTCCCTCTCTCTCTGACCCTCCCCTACTTATGCTGTCTCTATCTCTCTCTCAAAAATAAATAAAACATTAAAAAAATAAAAAAAAAATCTGCTGTTCTTGGAGTCATTCATCCTTGCAATGAATGGAGGTGGGAGGCAGATTTCAGATTTCGGATTTCGCTGTGACAGCCACAGAAATGTGCCCCTTGGATCGTCTCTGCGGGAAGCACAGATGACTGACAGCCCCAGCTGCTCCCCTCTGGGTCCACCACTGTGTTTGTGCGAAGGCCACTTTTCCAACAAGCTGCTCCCAGCCAAGGCCAGCATGGAGGAAGCACTCATTCAGACCCTTTCCTGAGTGACAGATCTCCTCTGTCAGACAACTTTCCTTCAAGGGCTACAGCAAGCACGGAGCCTCCTCAGCCCTCCTTCCTGCTCTCTCTCCTTCAGCACCACCCTCCAAGGTTCCCCTGGCTTCTCCTGCGTCTTCCTTCTTTATCCTTCACAGCTCTGCCCCCAGGGAGAGCTAGTAGCTCAGTGGCTCCTTCTCAGAGCACCTGAACGAGCACAAAGGAGACGAGAGGGCCTTACGGACTGGATGGCTCACTCCCCAGAGGGTGGAGAGGGCAGCATTCTGAGCGGTGTGTGAGGCAGAGTCCCTGGTCCTGAAGATCACACCGCGGTGCCGAGGGGAAGGCCAGGCTGTGGAATCCATCCTTCGGAGGGGAGGACTCTACCTCCAGGGGGAGCAGAGTTAGCTAGTACTGAGGCCTTGCAGAGAGAGAATAAGGACGAAGGGCTCTTTTTTTTTTTTTTTTTTAAATGTTTTATTTATTTCTAGGAGAGAGAGAGAGACAGCGTGAGCAGGGGAGGGTCCGAGAGAGAGAGAGTCACAGACTGAAACAGGCTCCAGGCTCTGAGCTGGCAGTCAGCACAGAGCCCAACGCGGGGCTCGAACCCACGAACCGCGAGATCATGACCTAAGCGAAAGTCGGACGCTTAACCGACTAAGCCACCCAGGCGCCCCAGGACGAAGGGCTCTTAATGAGCACACAGAGGGTGGGTGTAAAGAGAGCCAGAGGGCCTCTTTACAAAGCCGCCTTTGTCTAGTGCAGTGGAGGAACTGACGCAGTTGAACAATGAATGAAGGACCCGAAAGTCACAGAACATCAGCAATTTCAGTACTTGAACAAGGCAGATCTGTCGTGTTACTAGAACCAGTGGCCTCACTGAAAAACCTGGCCCGCAAGCATGGGATGGGGACACGGCATCCCCATGGATGCTTCCACGGATGTGGGCTCTGCAGACCCCCCCCCCCCAACCCTCAGGGCTTGCAGAGGTGGCCAGCCCCTCCCTAGTAAGAGACGAGTTCCCGGTGCTGAAAGGCACTGCAGAGGCCTCCGTCCTACGGAGCTGACTTTCTCCAGCCTGCAGACTGATAACTAGGGTTCAATGCCAGCATAAGTTGGTTGTACACAGACTGTATTTCACCAGGGAGGTCAGCGATTATGTTCCAAAGGAATAACAACAATTGGCTAGTATACACAGGATCTAGGCAGTTATCTCTGGCACCGGACGTTGAGGGGCTTGATTAAGGGGGGTAGAATTTAAAGTTGGATAAGCAAGAATTTATTGATTGGGGGGCGCTTTATTGGACATAGGATTTAGCACTGTAGCGAGGCCTCTAGGGGGAAGGGGGAAAAGCCTGCAGAGTGGCTGCTAGAAGCCTGGAAGTGCGGTGGCCAACACTGAGTGAAGCGAAAATACCCGGGTTGTCTCACATGTTAAAGGAAGAAGTAAAGCGACATAGGAGAGTGGTCATACTGGAAAGCATATCTCATTTGAGGCCAGAAGATTGGCCAGAGAGAAGGTTCCAGGCAGGACTCTAGGGTTCCCCCAAGGCCATCAGGAAATGCCCTGATACAGAGACCCAGCGTCACTAGGAAGTTCCGTGGTAGCTTTCCTCTGCAGCCCAGCGTTGATAGTAAGAGGGATGGCCACAGAGCTGGGCTCACTAATAGTCATTTCCCACCCCCCATGAGTCATAAAGGCCACAGCAGTGGTAACCACCAGAAGCTGGGAGGTTGCAATGACTATAATGACCAGCAAGAGGGAAGGGATGGCCATGTGGATTTGACTGGCAAGAATCATGGAGGAGGTTACTCAATCATGGGGATCCTGGAGCCACCAGAGTTGCTGCTTAACATCTGTAACAGAGAAAGTTAAGAATAGAAGAGGAGAGAGCTAAGGGAAATTGCCTAAATATAGTCATGATCCCTTCCTACCCTCCTGGACCAGAGTCTACTTTCAGATTTTCAATCCATTAAGTAAAGAGGTGGCCATGTCCCTAAGCAGAAGGATCCTCTAAAACCATGACAAATATATACTGTAATATTCTCCTTGTCCTTCCCTAAAGGGATCTGTAGCTATTTACTCAGGTGACTGTGTACTGAGAAAGGACAATATCCAGACGTTTTGAGAACTATGGACACAGGATTTGAGTTAAAGTTAATACACATGACCCGGGTGCCTGGATGGCTTGGTTGGTTAAGTGTCTGACTGTTGATTTCAGCTCAGGTCGTGATCCCAGAGTTATGGGATGGAGGGATGAAGCCCCACATTGGGGTCTGCAGTGGGCATGGAGTCTGCCTAAGATTCTCCTCCTCTCTGCCCCTCCTCTGCTCTCTCTCTCTCAAAAAAAAAAACAAAAACAAAAACAAAAACAAAAAACACATGATCTGAAGTGTCATTATCATCTTCTGTTAGAGATGTGATTCACTGAGGTCAGATAATAAATGAAGTCCTGGTTAAAGTCTGGCTAACAGTAGCCCACTGGGTCCATGGACCTATCCAGTGATCATTACTCCAGTCCCTGAGCATGTCATTGGAATTGATACACTTGGTGGCTGAAGTCACTGCCACAATGCGTCTTTGGCCTATGGGACTTTCCGCTCTCATCCTCGCCTTCACTCTCTGCAAGAAATAAATAAAAAACAATATTGCATCTTGGGGGAAGTGGTGGAGATTAGTAAACCCATTAAAGACTTCAAGTGCAGAAATGCTGGTCCCCATGCATTTAACTTACAAGGTCTGGTTCCTACAGAAACTGGATGGATCCTGGAAACTGTGTAGACTACTGTAGGCTCAACCAAGTACTAGCCCTGACTTCGATACTGTGTCACATATGTGATTGTATCATACTGACAAAGATTAATAAGGTCTCAAGTACATGGTATGTGGCATTGAGTTGGCAAATGTATCTCTTTTTTCTATTCCAATTAGGAAAGAGGATCCTAAACAATTTGTATACATGTTGGATGGAAAATATTCATTTACAGCTTTGCCTAAGGGCGATGTTAAGTCTTCTGCCTTCTGTCATGATTTAGTCTAAAGGGATCTGAGTTTCCTGGCATGTCCGCAGAGCATCACATTGATGTTAACATGCTGATCAGAGAGGAAGAGCCAGAGGTGAGCAGTATGCAGAAGCCTTGGTAAGACATGCTCACTAGAGGTGGGAGATAAACCGTACGAAGTTCCAGAGACTTACCACTTCAGTGATGTTTTTTAGAAGTCTAGCGGGCAGAGGCATGCTCAGATGTCACCTTCAAAACAGAGGACACATTGTGGTATCTTACATCATCTATCAGAAAGAAAATACTGCCTGTCAGGCTTCTTTGGGGGTTGGAGGCAACACATTCCACACAAATTCTCCCCCAGCCCATATAGCGGGTGACATGAAAGGCTGTCAGCTTTGAGTAGGGTTGGCTGCAGGAAGGGCTTTGTAGCAGGCCCAGGATGTTGCTTGGACCATAAGACCCATCAGATCCAGTGGTGTTGAAGATGCCAGTAGTAGAATAAGAGGCAGGTAGGGCTTACCGGAAGCCCCAGTGGGAGAATCGCCACACAGACCCCCTCCCCCACCCCCGGCTTTGGAGCAAGGCTATGCTATCCACAGAAGAGAATTGGCCTTCTTTTGAGAAACAGCTGCTGGTGTGTTAGTGGGCCCTGATCCTGGGGCACGACCCGACAGTGCATCTAGAACCATTATAAGCCGGATTTTGTCAGACCCATCAAATCATACACTTGAATGGACCCACCATAAGTCCATTTTTTGGTGGAAGAAATCCATCCAGGATCAAACCCAAGCAGGACCAGAGGGCACACGTAGGCAACATCGGTAGGTAGCCACACCCCCGTGACATCACCACTGCCCCTTCCCTCGCTCCCAGTTATGGCCTTAAATGGGGGTGGGGAAGGGTCCTATCTGACCAGCAAAAGAGGAAGAAAAAGCCCAAGCTTCATTACTGGATAGTCCAGCTTTGTATGTGGTATGTGAGTTGAAAGTGCAGGGCAGCTACACTACAGCCGCACTCACTGAAAGTGGTGAGGGATGACGGTCGCAGTGTGCAGAGCTCTGAGCAGTGCACCTGGCCATCCACTTTGAGTGGAAGGGGACGTGGCCTAAGAGGCTAATACTGATCTCTGGGCAGTAGCCAATGGCCTGGCTGTCTGATCAGGTGCCTGGAGAGAATGACTGGATGATGGGAAAGAAGGAGGTCTGGCGTAGACGCACGTGATGTGTACATGGAAGTGGGCATGGAATAAGATTTTTGTACCGCACGTTATGTCCACTGCATTGAACAACTAAGTAGACAAGTACTTGGCCAGTTGACATGGGTCAGATTTTGTTCCAGACTCCCCGGAACTGGCATGATGGGCTCGTGAATGGAGCGGCTGCTGTTACAATGACGGAGGTCATGTCTGCGCCTAGCACGAAAACCCTTAACCAAGGCCAACTGAGTTACTTCACTGCCTCTGATTTTCTAACTGTCTGCGCCGGAGGCCCAAGTTGAGCCCCTGATGTGGTCTGGTCCGCTTCCTCATGGACAGCCACCAACCCCATTTGGCCCCTCCTGTTGTGGAGAGAGGTTAAGGTAGATACAGATTCTTGGTGTGTGTTTGTCTTTCCTGCCCCCAGAGCTTCCGGCGGCCTCATTATTGGGGGCTTCCTGAACGCCTCATCCCTGGGCACAGAATCCCCACACAGCAAACCTAGGACAAGGGGATGCTCCTCACAGAGAAAGAGCTGCAGAAGCGGTGCCTGACCCTGAGAGCCATTGGTCATGTCACGCACGGCACCACGCCCGGAGCAGGCGGCTTCCGAGAGCTCTGAAAGGGCCCCTGACAGCTCATCTAGGCTGACGCACTCGCTCAGCAGTAGCATTCGGAAAAGACGGGGGCATCAAGTCAGAAATCTGTCCACAGTGGTGTCCCCAGCTAGGGTACACAGAGCTGGGAAACGAGGACTGGAACAGAAGAGGCGCCACTCACCATGACTACCAGTGACCCATCGGAGACTGTGCCCCGTCTTCCCCCAACTCTGGGCTCTCCAGGGTTGCGGGTCCTAACAGGTGGCACTGAACTGCCAGGCACTGCTGTGTCAGGGCGCTGCGACCCTTGTCTCGAGCGACCAGCAGGTGAGGAGTCACCTTCCCGATCAGCGGGAAGAGGCAGGGCTGCTTTTTATAGATGGGACCAGGGAGGTAATGTGTGTGGCGCCCCGACGACCCCTGCGGCCACCGCCTGTCCCTCTGCCGCCGCACAGAGGTTTGCAGCCCGCGCGCAGGGCCGCCAAGGAGATGGGGGGAGGTGCTGCTCGCGCCCCCGAGGCCGCCGCGCAGACCCGCGGAGGTGACAGCGGAACTTGGAACAGCCGGCGGAGGAGGGAGGGGCAGCCCTGGTTGTGGCCCCGGGACGTTCGCAGTGACAGGGGCCAGCCTCGTCCCCAGGAAGGGCGGGCGGGAAGCACGCGGGAGTGAGGGGATGGAGGGCTGCGACGCGGAAGGCCGGGCGGTGACGGCGGCAGGCGCACCGGCCCCTCCGCGCCCCGAGTTCGGGAGCTTCCCGCCGGCCTGCGGCCCCTGACCGGGCACCGGGGCTCCGTCAGTCCCGGCCACGGGGACGCGGGACTCCGCAGACGCGCAGCGGCGGCCGCCACCCCGTCCGCAACTTGCCCGGGGCTCCCCCCGCCCCTGCTGTGCGGGCCACCGCCTGGCGCGCCGGGCGCCCGCCCCTCTCCCCCCGCCCCGGGCCCCCCTGCAGCTCCGCCCCCCGCCCCGCAGCTCCGCCCCCCGCCCCGGGCCCCCCTGCAGCTCCGCCCCCCGCCCCGCAGCTCCGCCCCCCGCCCCGGGCCCCCCTGCAGCTCCGCCCACCGCCCCGCAGCTCCGCCCCCCGCCCCGGCCCCCCCGCAGCTCCGCCCCCCGCCCCGGGCCCCCCTGCAGCTCCGCCCCCCGCCCCGGGCCCCC